>NC_090270.1:221338074-221938074 GCF_040414725.1 Anabrus simplex | reverse complement strand
GGAATACAGCGGTGAAAGGCCGACGCGCTGCCGCCTGAGCCACGGAGACTCATCGTGGTTTCTCCTTATTTTACAAAAATATTCTGACTGTTTTCAAGCGTGGCGAGATACATCAGTGCAGTGTGACATAAAATAACCTCTATATGAAAATGTTATTGTGTGAATACGGGTGTTCAAGTAGGAAAGCCAGTTTCCAACAAAATTATTGAATTGAATTGAATTTATTGAATTGAATTTATTGATCATGATTTACATGCCACTGAGACTGAAAAGCCCCTTTATGTAGCGTCTTCTTATAATACAAAGCAGATTTATGAAAACAGTAAGGAGTGAACAATGTCAGAGCTAAGAGCACGCCCATACGTGCTGTGTACGCCAGCGCGCTCCAGCTGGCCATTGTGAAGCTATTAAGCACTGAGTAGGCCTTGATGTCGCTGCAGATGATTCACAGTGACACACAGCATTGAAGACCTCTGTGAGCTGTAATGACCCGCTTCCCTCGGGGCTTTGACATGCTGTGCGAATTATGACCCTGCCATACCTTCTCCCATCCACAAGTGTTGCAGGAAAAGCAGAATAATGAACTAGGAAAATAGCATCCAACACGCATCTGTCTTTAAGTAATGTTTTAACTTTCTCTCGAATTTCTCTCCTGATGTTGATGTGTTGTTTAAAGGAGTCTAACAGCTAGGTCATTCGCCCCTAATGGTACAAGGTACAACGAAATGACACGTTAATTAAAACTTCAAACCGGGCGAGTTGGCCGTGCGTTTAGAATCGCGCGGCTGTGAGCTTGCATCCGGGAGATAATGGATTCGAATCCCACTGTCGGCAGCCTTGAAGATGGTTTTCTGTGGTTTCCAATTTTCAAGCCATGCAAATGCTGGGGCTGTACCTTAATTAAGGCCACGGCCGCTTTCTTCCAACTCCTAGGCCTTTCCTAACCCATCGTCGCCATAAGACCTATCTGTGTCGGTGCGACGTAAAGCTAATAGCAAAAAAAAAAAAAGCTTCAAAATGTATTCACTGACTAGAATCTGAAATGAATGTTGATGAAATAATGACCATGGATCCAATTCACAGTTCCTTATTTTCGGAGATGATGCTTGTTGTTCAAAGGGGTCCAAAATCCAGGTCACCGGCACCTCATTATAGTACTAATTATAGGTAAAGCAGAACCATGATATTCCTCCTATAGTGGTACTAATCACAGGTAACGTAGACTCATGGTGTTTCTCGCATGGTGGTAGTAATCACGGGTAATGTAGAGCCATGGTATGTCACACCCATTGGCACCACTCGCAGGTACCACAAACCCATGGTGTTTCTCACATTAAAGTACTAGTCAGAAGCAACTCGGTCACACAGTAGAACTAATCACGGGCGCTGGTATTTCCGTGGTGTTCTTCACATAGTGTATTTAACCACAGGTCACGTATACTCATGGTGTTGCTCACATAGTGGTACTGAGTACTCTCGGACAACACAAACGCATGGTGTTCCTCACATAGTTGTACTAAAAAAAGAAAAAATGACGTATGGCTTTTAGTGCCGCGAGTGTTCGAGGACAAGTTCGGCTTGCCAGTTGCAGGTCTTGTGATTTGACTCCCGTAGGCGACTTGAGCGTGATGACGATGCATTGACGACGAAGACGCCACATGCACCCAGCCCCCGTGGCAGCGAAATTAACCAATTATGGTTAAAATTCCCGACTCTGCCAGGAAACGAATCCGGCCCACCTGTGACCAAAGGCCAGCACGCTAACCGTTTAGCCGTAGAGTCGGACAAAGTGGTACTGATCACAGGCAACGTAGACTCATGGTGTACCTCATATAGTGGTACCACTCATGGGTAACGCAGACCCATTCTGAACTCAGTGGAACCAACCGGTAGAATGCACACATTGATACTTATCACAGGCAACGCCCAGACCCGTAGTGTTCCTCACATAATGGTACTGCTCCTATGTAAGGTAGACCTATGGTTTTCCTCCCAAGATGGTGCTACTGTAATAGCAAGCGACGTCGACCCATGGTGTTCGTCACGTAATTGTACTCATCACAAGTATTCTCATGGTTCCAACTTTATCATTCCTTGGTCGTCCCTTTTAGTCGCCTCTTATGACAGGCAGGGGATACCGTGGGTGTATTCCTCGTTTGCGTCCCCACCCCACAGGGGGTTCTCTCGAATTTAGAAGCTTGCATCTTAAAAAGGATTGTGCACTGTCCATCAGCAGATTTAGTGAAATTTACAACAGAAGTTAATCACTACCATGAATTAATGTAAATGGTGGGGCATGATTGGCTCAGTGGCTTCCCGCACGAAAGGCTGAGATTCGAATCGCGGTCGATTCTGAGTTGAAATAATCTCAAAAAACACGTGGCGTCAGGAAGGGCATCCGACCTTAAATCTCCGGCCAATATCAAAGTGAGTCTGGGTGGCTCAAGCGACTCCAGAAATAGCTCGGATAAGCTGATGAAGGAAGTGAATGATTATTATTAGTATTATTATTATTATTATTATTATTATTATTATTATTACATTGATACAGCCAGGTATGGGCTACGGCTGCACAAGCTACCTACCATTTTTATTTCGGAGGCTAACACCATTTTCTTTCCATTGGAGCCGAGGCTTCTTCAATCTCAGGCTGTTCTTCCTGCTGAGACGTTCCCCGGATTAGCAGGATGCCTCCCTACATCTCCCTCAGATACGCAAATTTTTTCCTGAAGATGGATAGGTCTTGAAATTTTTTGGGTGGTTTATGCCTCCTTCCTTTAGATATTCGTGCTCTTCTTTAGGTTTACAAATTACAGATCATTTTAAGATTTTATCTCTCCCCTCTTCTAGCTGAGGCATGTAAATAGTTCTTAAACACAAAATATTTATTAATTTACTAAGGAGCAGAATTTCATACTGTAATGACTTGGATTGCATTTTCCTAAACAATTTCTGGAAAATTCCTTCGGCACATTATCATTCTGTTTGAAAGTTTGCATAAACGGCAGGGTTACCGCACTTTAAATCTCCTACAGCTTATGCAAACCTTCTCACAGAAAAATGTTGCAGCGCAATAAACTCGAATTCGTTCAAGGAATTATATTGTGATCTGATCTGTCAGTGTCTCTAATTCCACTTCCTTATAATAACTTAGTTTATGAGTTCTAATTGTTTCTTTTTATCCCATGCTCATTAATCCCATGAACTTGGAATAATAATTTTCTGACAGTCTGTGTTACTGTTATTATCAACACTAGTGTGTACTTTATTGAAATTCATTTTGGACTGTACGTGCAAAAGGAGTTCTAGGTTTAGGAAGATAAAATATTTTCATCATATTCTGCAGGGAGTTAAAGGAGATTAGATAAATCGGGGGGTAGGAAATGTTACACACACGATCACCATTTTAAACATCGGAATTAAAACACTGGATCTCTGAACACTGAAGCTCCTCAGCTTGTTACGATCAGAGTAGGCTACTAAAGATAGGTGTTTAAGTAAAGTAACCAGAACTCTCATGTGTACATTGTGTACATTGTCCAATATCCCACTAAATTAGCGCAGATAGGCTACTCTACAACTTACCCTCATGGGACATCATATCGTATTTTAGTTCTGAGGTACTAAGTCAGAACCCGATATGTCAAAAAATCCACAATTCTAGCCTTTCAGATGAGCAACTCAATGCTGAAATCATCCTAGGGATATGAGTTATTAATTTTAGGTAAATATAATATAATAAAATATGTCCGACTCGTTGACTGAATGGTCAGCGTACTGGCATTCGGTTCAGAGGGTCTCGGGTTCGATTACCGACCGGGTCGGGTTTTTTAATCGCTTCTGATTAATTCTCCTGGCTCGGGGACTGAGTGTTCGTGTCCGTCCTAACACTCTCCTCACAACACACTACACTATCAACCACCACATAAACATACAATAATGATTACATCCCTCCATATAGGGTTGGCGTCAGGAAGGGAATCCGGACGTAAAACAGGAACAAATCCACCTGTGCGACGCAGTTCGCACCCGCGACCCCACAGGTGTGGTAAAATCGGTAGGAAAAGAAGAAGAAATATAATAAAATAATAAAAATCACAATCCTTTTCTTAATCATCGTTATCCGGTCGATAAGATTAGCAGTTTGCCTTTTTCTACCACTAGGAGCGCCAATGTGAGTCGATGCACTGTTTCACTTAAACACTACTACGAGCGCCAATGTGAGTCGATGCACTGTTTCACTTAAACACCACTACGAGCGCCAATGTGAGTCGATGCACTGTTTCACTTAAACACCACTACGAGCGCTTATGTGAGTCGATGCATTGTTTCACTTAATCACCACTACGAGCGCTAATGTGAGTCGATGCATTGTTTCACTTAATCACCACTACGAGCGCCAATGTGAGTCGATGCATTGTTTCACTTAAGCACCACTACGAGCGCCAATGTGAGTCGATGAATTGTTTCACTTAAGCACCACTACGAGCGCCAATGTGAGTCGATGCATTGTTTCACTTAAGCACCACTACGAGCGCTAATGTGAGTCAATGCCGAGTTTCACGTAAGCCTTTATAACTACTTTTGATGTGGATATTTTTCAAAAAAATCAAAAACGCCCGAGGGTATTGAACCAAGGGACACATTACAGAACTAATTAGGTAAATACATTAATTTGGCTAGAGTTTGAATCAAAAAGATAACGAGTAAAGAAACAAGCGATTTTAGACTGTTTTTCCGGAACCGCATTTCCGCCTAAAGTGATTTTCGAAATTTGAAATCTTTCCGGGACCTTTAGACCTTCAACTTTCGTCACAATTGAGGAAATTGTTTGAATTTAAGTTTTTTTATGGCATGGGGACCCATACTTCGTCTGGTAAGAAATAATGATTTCAGCATTAAAAAATGGAATTTTCGGTTTTAATGCCAGTATGTTAGATTTTGCGACAAAGGGTATAATGGTAAAGTCCGTTATGATTCTGGTGCCCGTAGAATACGCTGTTCCCTAAATAAAGATTCCGTATGTTTATTACATAGGTATTGAGCTAACAGAGTGATTTGTTCCCTGAACTTGCTGAATAAAATAATAAGAGTCAAACTTGTTCCTTCTTTTCATTACATTCATGAATGTATGTCACTTCAGTTCAGAGGTTATTGAAATACAATATGAATTCCAGCGACTCGGAAACTTTTAAAGTCGCCTTCTGAAACATCAAGCTCTTTGACATATCGGGTTCTGCCTTAGTACCACAGAGTTTTCAGTTGCAAGACGGCGAAGCTGGAGTAGAAGTGGGGAAATATAGCCTACACGTGAATAGCGTGTTCCAACTTTTGCTTCTAAAGGGCACATCAACACCTGACAAAACCATGAAAGTAACGCTCGCGGAGAGCGGTACCTCCGCTTTCTTGATGGAATGGGTTCCGGTACCCATTTAAGCCTAACCACCTTCCACCATGGAGAAATTGGAGTCACCTGGACTATCGCTGCTATAGCGTCTGCGGGTAGGAGCTGTTGGCTTAGTGGGCCAAGTGCTAAACGTGTCTGTAGATGTAAACACAATAATTAAGAGATTACTGGGGTATCTAGATGATGATTACGCTTTTAATGTGGTCATAAGGAAGACAGAATACATCACATTAGATTATGGACAAGTTGGAATCATCCACGTTGACGGTGTTGATCTACCACGAGCAGAGAAATTTAAGTATCTTAGCTCAACAATCTCTGACGATGGCCGACTAATTGATAAGGTCTACATAATAATAATAATAATAATAATAATAATAATAATAATAATAATAATAATAATAATAATAATAATAATAATAATAATAAGATTCGACAATCAACCATTAATCACCAATTGTGGAATAATTTCCCAAGTAGACAAATTCAAGTATCTAGGTAAAATTATTCAGCCAGCAGGGTTAAATCAGGAAGCTAACAAAGAAAGAACTGCTAAACTGCAAAGGGCTTACAAAATCACATGGAACAGATACAACAAAAGATGTATATAAAAAAAATGCAAAATTACAACACTGCAATACAGTCATCAAACCAGAGGTACTTTATGCATCTGAAACACTGATCATTGGCGGCAGGTCACAAATGTTTAAAGCATTAAGAAACAAGAGAGGAAAATTCTCAGAAAAATCCTAGGACCAAAGTTCGAAAATAGAATTTGGATGAAAAAGAAACCATACGAAATTTTTCAATTCACAGAAAAAATCACAGATACCATCAGAAAGAGACGACTAAAATTCTACGGACACCTACACAGAATGGATAACAACAGGCTGACAAAGAAAATTCTAAATCTAGCTCTAACCCTGAAAATCCGCAACAATTGGTTAGCAGAAATTCATGAAGATCTACAAGGAATTGGTATTGAGGACGAAACCATTCAAGATAGAATGAAATTTAGAAGCTTAGTAAACAAACATAAATTTACAGAGAAACCAACAAGGAAAAATACAGGCTGGACAGAAACACGCAGAAAGGAACACAGTGAAAAAATGAAGAGATATTGGGAAGAAAAGAAGAAGAAACATTGTGCAAAATAAGTTCAAACGCGCTCCACAGTTGGGCACAACGAATCAAATAATAATAATAATAATAATAATAATAATAATAATAATAATAATAATAATAATAATAATAATAATAATAATAATAATAATAATAATGTTATTTGCTTTACGTCCCACTAACTACTTTTTAAGGTCTTCGGAGACGCCGAGGTGCTGGAATTTAGTCGCGCAGGAGTTCTTTAACGTGCCAGTACATCTACCGACACAGGGCTGTCGTATTTGAGCACCTTCAAATACCACCGGACTGAGCCAGGATCGAACCTGCCAAGTTGGGGTTAGAAGGCCAGCGCCTTAACCGTCTGAGCCACTCAGCCCGGCAAAAGGATACACGCAGCCTGGTTGAAGTGATGAATGATAACAGGCGTCACCTGCGACCGTCGGATGAAGAACCATCTTAAATCTAAGATCTACCGGACTGTTATCCGTCCTGTCGCTTTCTGCGTCACCGAGTGTTGGTCAGCTACAAAGGAAGAACACGATTAAGCGCCATGGAGACGAAGATGCTTAGGTGGACAGCTGGCATCACTAGACTGGATCACATTTCAAATGACGTTATTAGGAAACGTTCTGGTGTTGCACAGTTCCAGAAGAAAATGCAGGAAAGCCGTCTGCCCTGGTTCGGGCATGTGTTGCATGCAGAGGACAATATATTAGCAAATTCAGAGTATACATTGGAAGTCGCTGGAAAGATGCGCAAGGGACGACCAAAACAGCGATGGACCAATACAGTGGACAACGACCTGCAAGCTGGAAGACTACATCAAGACATGGCCCGAAACCGAACTAAATGGAGACAACGCACCCACACAGCGAACACAAACGCTGAAGAAGAAGTAGAAGAAGAAGAAGCGCCACAACTTCAATGTGTTCGATGATTATGAATTAATGATGTATGTGATACTGAAATATGTGAAATATTAAGTCACCTGCCAGGAAGTATAGTAGAACGTTTCGGACCTCAGAACTGTTACATCTATTCCACAGAGTGATTAGACTGTCAGCCCCATTCTTGAAAAACCTGATGGGCGGTCGATGGAACCATATAATATGTACCCAATCATACACATCATCTTCCGAATGAAAGCGATGTCTACTATCTGTGCCACTTAGACCGGCAGAAAACAAAAGAGGATTATGTTATTACTCCATATTGCTAATATTCAACAAGTTACGGGTAACTGTCTACTCCCAGGCTGAGTTAATTACATTTACACTTACTAAGACAGGTCCCACAGATTCTACAAGTACATGAAACGAATCATGTGCGACAGAAGTAACAATTGGCTTTTACTCCCCACTAACTACTTTTACGGTTTTAAGAAATGCCAAGGTGTCAGAATTTTGTCTCACGGGAGTTATTTTACGTGTCCATACACGAGGCTGACATATTTGAGCACCTGTAAATACCACCGAACTGAACCAGGGTCGAACCCCGCTAGCTTGGGCGCTGAAGGCTAACACTCTACTATCCGAGTCACTTCGCCCGGCTTGGGATGGGTATATCTAATTATTATTATTATTATTATTATTATTATTATTATTATTATTATTATTATTATTATTATTATTATTATTATTATGATTATTATTATGATTATTATTATTATTATTATTATTATTATTATTATTATTATTATTATTATTATTATTATTATTATTATTAGCCACCTACCGAGCGGAGTGGTGATCCAGAACTGAAGGAGGGGAATATTCTATTCTAAAATATATTAGTCTGAGTGTCTGGTACGGGATTCACTCAGCCCCGTGATGACCACTGAGGAGCTATCTCAGACAAAATGTAGCAGCCTCGTCCAAATAAGCTGACACTGATGTCGCACTGAAAATATTCACGCAGGAGCTCTCAACTTTACACCCTGATGGTGGTGGCGGCGGCGGCGGCGACGGCGGTGGTGGTGGTGGTAGAATACACTCGCAACATCCCCTACCAGTCGTACGAGATGACTAAAAAGTGGATCACCGGGTGAGTTAGCCGTGCGGTTAGGAGCGCGCAGCTGTGAGCTCGCATCCGGGAGATAGTGGGTTCGAACCCCACTGTCGGCAGCCCTGAAGATGGTTTTTCCGTGGTTTCTCACCTGTAAGTACATTAATTAAGGTCACGGTCGCTTCCTCCCCGATCCTAGTCCATTGTCGCTCTAAGACCTATCTGTGTGGGTGCGACGTTAAGTAAATTGTACTGTTATTCTTATGCCATTCAGCATTTTGTGCTATGTGCATTAAAATCGAAACCTGGAAGCATAAAATGGAGACCACATGCCATTGCTTTCACTTGGTTTTGCTACAGCTCCTGCTGATATATTTCCTAACTGACTTCGTTTTGTCAACTGTTTGATGATGATGATGCTTGCTGTTTAAAGGGGCCTAACATCGAGGTCATCGGCCCCTAATGGTACGAAATGAAATAACGAAAAATTCAAATTCATCCACTGACCAAAATAAAATAAAAAATGTCATGAAGAATGAATGGATGGACATGAACCCTACAAAAACGAAAACAAACAAAAACAGTGGATCAGACTCAAAAAGAAGGTAGTTAATTAGAGTATTACTGACCAAGGGACCATTTATAAAGCACAATGATGCTTGATGTCTGAAGGGGTGCTAAATTCACGTCTAAGGCCCCACAGAATGGTACATGTCGCGAGTAAAGTAGAACCATGGTATTTGTCATTTTGGGGGTACTGATCAAAAGTAGCGAATACTCACGGTGATCCACACAAGATGGTACTACTCACAAGTATTGCAATTCGTACAGGGAACGCAGACCTATGGTATTTCTCATACAATGGCGCCACTCATAGCCAACGCAAACCGGTAAGGCTCCTCACCTAGGTCTAGTAGTCACGGGCGCCGGTATTCCCGTGGTGTTCCTCACATAGTGGGTACTAATCACAGGCAACGCTGACCCACGGTGCCGCTCATATAGCGGTAAAACTCACAGGCTACGCCCAGACCCGCGGTGTTGCTCACATGGGTACAACGCACGGGTACTGGAATCCACCAGGCCAGGCTTTTTACTGCAACTAATCACAAACCTATTTCGTACCAATTTAGTGATACTACTCGCAAGTACATGCAACCCATGGTGTTCCCCGCATGATGGTACGAATCAAGAGTAGTTTCATGGTTCTAATTCAATCATCCCTTGGTCGCCCCTTGTAGTCGCCTCTTACGATAGGCAGGGGATACCGCGGGTGTATTCTACATGCGCGTCCCCCACCCGCAGGGGGTAGTGTGTTTGGTCCGCGAGAGGTATTTTATTTCCCTCAAGTCCGCCGGCAAGCCGGTTAGGACCCCCCTATCCGCCACCTGGGACGCGTCACGTGGGAGTATCACCTCTCCCCCTGCTACGCCTGCGTAGCAGGTTCGTGGTGTCAACTGTTTGACCTCGAGGATTTTCTGTTAGGTTATTGCATGCAGTGTAAACTCTGATCCCTCTTGTCCTTGTCTCGCATGCGTTGCGTAAGTCGTTGAAGATAATTAAATACGCTTAGGATAATGAAGAATAACTGACCAGTTTACTGGCGCAAGCTGGGACCGAAATGTTTTAGGCTCATTAAGTCTGACTGGCCCTAACACATCACCTAATTATTAGCAAGCTTGTTGACGTGCGTCATGTGGACAGAGGTCACTGTTGCTCAACTCCCGGCCAGCACACAGCTCCTGGCATCACGCCACGGCCATTGAGGTGTACTGCAAGAGGACTAGTCCCCGAGCTCCAAGGACATTAGGGAGGGACGACGCAGGATCTCCAATCAGCACAAGTTTGGTTCATGAATTTCGTTGTAGTACAGTACTCTATTTTCGTTATAGGTCTGTGGGCGGGAGTTCATTGAGGGGTTTTTGTCTTCTGAGAGATACATGGATATCATGAAGCCCACGCTGAATCTGGAACTACTTCCATTCATGTGTGTCTACTGTCATTAATCACAATTACTTCCGGATCCATGATTAAATGGTTAGCATGCTGGTTTCTCTTCACAGTGGTCCCAGGTTTAATTCCCGGTAGGATCGGGAATTTTAACCGTAATTGGTTAATTCGGCTGGCACGGGGCTGGTTGTATGTATCGCTTTCCTCATCATTTCATCCTTATCACGACGCGCAGGCCGCCTACGCGCGTCAAATCAAAAGACCTGCATCTGGTGAGCCGAACTTGTCCTCGGACACTACCGGCACTAAAAGCCATACGCCATTTCATGTTTTCATTCACAATTAGTGTTGTAACACTCCCTTCAACAGCTCCTCGTTGAGTGACATTTATGTGACTGTGCATATAATAAAGAAAATAAATAAGAACTGTGGCTCTCCCGCAAAATGCCACAATATAGGAATCTTAATTACCACTCTACTATGGTTTCCCACTTCTATATGTAATAATTGGGCGCCAGATTTACAGTTAAAAAGGAACTGTAATGCAACAGAAGAATGCTGAAGGTGAGATGGATAGATCGAATCACGAATGAAGAGATACTGAATCGAATTGGTGAGAGGAGATCGATTTGGCTAAATTTGACGAGAAGAAGAGATAGAATGATAGGACACATCTTAAGACACCCAGGACTTGTTCAGTTGGTTTTTGAAGGAAGTATAGGTGGTAAGAACGGTAGGGGTAGACCAAGGTATGAATATGACAAGCAGATTAGAGCAGATGTAGGATGCAATAGTTACGTAGAAATGAAAAGGTTAGCACAGGATAGGGTGGCATGGAGAGCTGCATCAAACCAGTCTATGGTCTGATGACTCAAACAACAACAATGCAACATTTAGTTTTAATAACATTGAGACTGAGATTGAAAATAACAGGGGAGGATATGAAGTATTAACCATTAAGTATCGCTACAAGAAAGGAGATTAATGCAATCTCAATTTTAACTGAACTTATTAAAACCAAAAAAATTAGATGAATTGGAATCGCTCCTTTTCAGCCTGAAAATAAAAATGGAATTTATCGTCGTTTGCAGTAACTAACGTCGGCTCACTAATTTGCTTCAGATGATGTCCTCTACTTTCCATAGTTACTCGTTCCCCTTTTCGCCGTGGTAGATCTGCTCCATGGACATTCTTCCTACCTTCCTTCGCGTAATCCATTTAGGTCTATTGGGCCTAACACTCCCTATTTGCCTTGTCTGTAAGCTATACATCGGCCCTACTTCTATGAAATACGATCACAAATGATCTCGGTTGGAGAAAATCCAACATCATGCATTTTTCCACCTTAACTTGAATATCCACACCAACTAAATTGTTTCGCTGGAAGAATACAAAGTCGATACTGCGTATAGTAGACTCGAACTAAACAAAGTTCCTTGTTTACACAATCGTAGAATATATCACGAACCGTGAATAGTATAATATGACTGTGTTTCACAAGTATCACAGTATCGCTGTACTGTGTACCGCTATAAACATTGAAGTTCCGAGAAATACTGCCGATACATAGTGAAATACATAAATCAGTTCCACAATGATAATAAGTTCCGTTCCGACAACATAATACCTCCGTTCTTGTTCTAGTTCTGTTGTTCTCCGATGATATTTTATAGGCTCATTCCCCTTCCGCCGGGTCTCTGCTTCCTATCCAATCTCCTTTCTTCGCTGTTTCCGAGCCAATCTCTTTTTTTTCATCCTTTCTCTTCACCAGTGCGGTAGGCGTGTCCACAAGGTTTACATCTCTACGTCACAAGCCTCGCGCAGGGTGTCCGTTCAATTCAAACAAGCTCGCGGTAAATCCACTTACTCATACTATTTTCCCAGGCTTCCAAGAATATCACTTCTTTATGCAAAGTATGGGGTGAAATGACACAATTGTAGGTTCCTAATATAGACCAAAATACAGAACATAAGAGCCTCCGTGGCTCAGACGGCAGCGCGTCGGCCTCTCACCGCTGGATACCGTGGTTCAAATCCCGGTCAGTCCATGTGAGATTTGTGCTGGACAAAGCTGAGGCGGGACAGGTTTTTCTCCGGGTACTCCGGTTTTCCCTGTCATCTTTCATTCCAGCAACACTCTCCACTATCATTTCATAGCATCTATCATTCATTAATAAATCACTTTGGGAGTGGTGACCCCATCGTACTAATAGCCTATATCTGCTTCATTCATTACATCCCTGATCCGGTCAGTGACTGGAAAGCAGGTTGTAGGTTTTCATTCACAGAACATAATGAAAACTTCTTCCAACATTATATAAATAATAAAATATGCTGTAATAATATACGTAAATAAGAAATATTATTTGAATATTATATAGATTTACAATCGCCTGTAATAACATTTACAGATGTCAATTAAATATTCCCGATGACATATCTTTTGATAGCGTATGATACTACGTAATTTGGGCTATAAAAATAACTAGCAATTACCCGCGGCTTCGCTCGCGTGGTTTTCGTAATTTGAACAAATTAATCCTTTCTCGGCATTGTACTAAGACATTATCTGAAAATTTCTAAAGTGTAAAACTCACCGAATATTTGGAGTTCCATTTACCCCAGAAATTCTTTGTAAACCATGTTTGTGGTATTAACTTTTGGGGCTAACACGTCCATATGGCTTAGAACTGTACATGTGAGAAACAGTCTTCCCTCAAGTGGAAAAAATAAATACATATTCCTTTATATTTAAAGGAGATTCCTAATAATTATTCCCGCATCTGTAACATCTTCAGTTTTTGAGATATACATAAGTATCCCCACAAAAAGAATTCAACCCCTTGATCAGTCCATCCCCCACCCCCACCTCCATTTAAGTGTATTTTTCGAAAACAAAAACATGATTATTTTAAAGGAGATTCCGAACGCCAATTTTCATGTCTGCAATATCTTCAGTTTTTAAGATATAAGTGAAAATGAAAAATGAAAACCTACAACCTGTTTTCCAGTAATTGGCCGGGTCAGGTATGAAATGAAGGAAACATATATAGGCTGTTATTACAATGGGGTCGCCACTCCCAAGGTGATTTAGTAATGAGTGATAAATGCTATGAAATGATAATGGAGAGTGTTGCTGGAATGAAAGATGACAGGGAAAACCGGAGTACCCGGAGAAAAACTTGTCCTGCCTCCGTTTTGTCCAGCACAAATCTCACATGGAGTGACCGGGATTTGAACCACGGTATCCAGCGGTGAGAGGCCGACGCGCTGCCGTCTGAGCCACGGAGGCTCTAAGATATAAGTATCCTCATAAAAATTAATTAAACTAGTTTTCACTTCTTTTCATCCCCCGTTAAGTGAACAAAGCAAAACAAAAAGGTACATATTCCTGTACTTTTCCTTCCCATGTACCAAGTTTCTGTCTCTAACATGTTAAGTTTTTGACATATAATGTAGATATGTCGGTCCTCATTTTAAAAATTCACCCACTTTTCCAATTCCTTTCAGCCCCTTAACTGGATTTTCCGAAAACCATAAAATATGTGTTTCATTATTTTTAAAGGAGATTCCAAATACCAGTTTTCATGTCTATTCGTCTGTAACATCTTCAGTTTCTGAGATAAATCTATACACATAAAAATAATTCAAATTCTTCTACTTCACTTCTGTCTACCCCTCTCCCGCCTTAAGTGGACTTTCCAGAAAATCGTGTTACTTTATTTGGAAAGGAAATTGAAAACACCAACTTTCACGTCTGTAACAGCTTTTAAGATAAACTATCCTCATAAACATATTTCAACTCCTTATTTACTTTTTTTAAACCCCAAACCCCTTACGTCAATTTTCCGACAAAAACAATTGCGTGTACTAATTTTCACGTCTGTAACATCTTCATTTTTTGAGATATAAGTATCCTCATAAATGTAATTCAACTCTTTTCATCCCCCCCCCTCTCCCTTCCTAAACGTGAAACTGATTCTCACCTCCCCAAAAGGCGTGTTTCTTTATTTTTAAAGGAGAACATCTTTGGTTTTTGAGATATATGTCCTTATACAAAGAATTCAACTAATTTTTCAATTCATTCACCCAGTAAAATGGATTTTCCGAAGACAAAAGAACACGCGTGTTTCTTTACTTTGAAAGAAGATTCCAAATACAAGTGTTCATGCCTCTAACATCTTCAGTTTTAGTATCCTCATAAACGTAATTCAACTCTTTTCATCCCCCCCCCCTCTCCCTTCCTAAACGTGAAACTGATTCTCACCGCCCCAAAAGGCGTGTTTCTTTATTTTTAAAGGAGAGCATCTTTGGTTTTTGAGATATAAGTATCCTTATTACAAAGAATTCAACTAATTTTTCAATTCATTCACCCACTTAAGTGGATTTTCCAAAGACAAAAGACTACGTTTTCCTTTACTTTGAAAGAAAATTTCAAATACAAATTTTCATGTCTGTAATATCTTCAGTTTTAGAGATATAGGTATCCTCATGAAAGGAATATAGCTCCTTTCTCACTCCACCCCCACCCGTTAAATTGGTTCCCCCCACCCAGAAACTTAGTTTTTTTTTTTTTTTTAAGGAGATTCCAAATACCAATGTCCACGTCTGTAACCTTCAGTTTTGAGATATAAGTTTCTCCAGAAAAAGAATTCAATGTTTTTACTTCATTTCACACTCCCCACTCAAGTGAACTTTCCAAAAACATACAGTGCCCGTTTCTTTAAAAGAGCTTCCAAATACCAATTATCACGACTGTAACATCTTCAGTTTTTAAGAAATATGTACTTTCGTAAAAGGAATTCATCTCCGTTTTCATACCCCCAACCCCCCGCCTTCCAAGTTGATTCCCCCACCAAATGCGTGTTTCTTTATTTTTAAAGAAGATTCCAAATACCAGTTTTCACGTTTGTAGCATCTTTAGATTTTTTGGTATATACACACATTCTCATACAAACAATTCAAGTAGTTTTCAATTCTTTCAACCCCTCCACCCCCCCGCCACGTTAAGGGTTTTACGTGTTTCCTTAGTTTTAAAGGAGATTCCAAATACCAGTTTTCATGCCTGCACCAGGTTAAGTTATTGAGATATACTATAGATACGCTAATTTTAAAATTTCATCCCCTTTTTCAGTTCCCCTTAAGTGGATTTTCCAAAAAAAGATATTTGTTTCCTTACTTTTACAGGAAATTCCAAATACCAGTTTTCAAATCTGTAATGTCACGTGTCTGAGATCATTTATAGATATCGTCTTTTTTTTAAATTCGACCCGTTTGTCACTCCTGTTCACCCCCTATTCATCGGATTATCCAAAAATACAAAAATTACGTGTTTCTTTATTTTCAAAGGAGGTTCCAAATTTCAATTTTCATGTCTGCAACATCTTCAGTTCTTTTTATATAAATCTCCCCGTAAAAGGTGTTCACCGCCTTTTACCCCTTTCTTCACCCCCCTTAGTGGGATTTTCCGAAAACAAAAAATACATGTTTCTTTATTTTTAAAGGAGATTCCAAATACCAATTTTTGCGTCTGTAAACTTTTAAAATGTTGAGATATAGATATCCTTATTTTTAAAATTCACCCCCCCCCTTTTCACCCCCTTAGCGACGGAATATCCCAAAATTCTCCCTTAGCGAGCACCTACATGTTAATATGAATGTATCGCCAAAATCTCATTTCTTTATGCCCAGTAGTTTTTGGTCGGCGATGAGTCAGTCAGTCAGTCAGTCAGTCAGTCAGTCAGAAGAAGTTATTTTATATATGTAGATTTATATATGGGTGTCAAAACCAGGAAGGTTACAGTGCTACACACACACACACACACACACACACACACACACACACACACAAAGTATCTAGCCCTGACCCATATAACTGATGAGTAGGGCTCAGATGTTTAGGAAAAGTAACATTTTTTCTTTGTCTCTATTTTCTTGCCTGATTGGATTTTGGTGCAAACCAGGTGATTATCGTCACAATTAAGTGATTTTTAATTGCCATACAAATGCGTATTTTGGCTTTATTTTGTCATAAGGTCATATTTTGAGTTATTTTCGTAGAAACGTCATATTCCGGCAATATTTTGGGCGGTTTAGCGACAGCTGTAGTTGTGCAAAATCATTGTCAACCTTCTGAATGAGAACTAGTATTCACAAAACTGTTTTTCCGTATCACATCTGTAGTAAATACAAGTGGAATACTCTGCCTCTTCTATCAAGATTGCGCAGGAATTGTTTTCCAACAGTTTATTAGAAAGTGTGGCATATATTCAGTCGAACTTTGGAATTATATGGAATGCAATTACTCGTTTAGAAGCTGCTAGCTTCTTAGAAATTCATGCAACAATTAAAATTGTGAGAAGTATTGAACTTTAAGTACAACAATCACATTGACTTTTAATATGTTGTGTGATCTGATAATCTTAGCGAACTTAGTACTTTATAGGTATGTATTCACAAATGTTTGATAAGTGAATCAAGGACAATAGACTGTGAAGAACTGCTAAATATGTACATTCAGAAAATGAATATGAAAGTAAGAATAAAGAATTTAGTTAACAAATATGTATCAAAGGAATTGCCGTTTCGATGTATAACTTATTTTACAATTGCTATATTTAGATTAATTTTTCCGGGTCATATGTTGTAATTTTTACGTCATATTTCGTCACTTTTCAGGTCACATTTGCTTGCTTATTTGGGCTATTTTTAGGTCTTATACATCCGAGCCCTACTGATGAGTGTCCATTTCGCACGATCCGCCGCATTGCTGGAGGACTGTCTAACTTTGTTCATGTCCTCTCCTATTATGCCAGTCCACTGCTTCTTTCACCATCTTTTTGAGCACGAAGGTGCCAATGGAATTTTTTCACTGCGAAGCACGTGGCCATACTAGCGTAGACGGCTCTGATAAGAGCCACATCAAATCTTGCCCGGATCTGTTCATTTCCTACGCGATCAAGTCTGGTACATTCTACTGATCAGCTTAATATACAGTACTCATTTCCTCCATATGAATATTCTCTTTATGTTCATATTTATGCTTATACAAGCCTACTTTCTTTCCTATCTCATGTTAGACTTGATAGGGTCAACTCTTATTTCTATGTGGCATTTCGATGCTTTGAAGACTTGGACATCATTCTGTCTTCTTCATCAGTTAATAATAATAATAATAATAATAATAATAATAATAATAATAATAATAATCGTATGGCCTCAGCTGCCGTGTGCAGACATTTCAATTTGACGCCATCTGGCTGTCTGCTCGTCAATTTCGACGTCCCGTTTTACTCTAGGCCTACTAGATGACAGCCGAGTAAACCGAAACTCTCTTGGGCGTCTATGGCTAAGATTTAATGAATTTTGTCGGGTAAACACCTAATGTGTCACCAGAGATCTTTTACTTGCCGACATCGTACGACATAGAGTGTCGAATGGACATTTTTCCGCCCTTCAAAAATCCGACTACCTCTGCCGGGTTTGAACCCACTATCTTGGGATCCGGAGGCCGACATTCTACCATTGATCCATCAGTTAATGCGAAGACAGGTTAATGATCTTATTGGCCTTCCTCTCAGAACAGTCATCACGACGAATGGGGAATATGAATGATGATCCTGCACACTATTATGACCTCCGTAACCGCAATGCTTCTCGGGTCTACCAACCTTCACCTCCGCTGAGAATAAAATAACATTCTCCTTTTCCTTCTTGGTACTTCCATAATTATTTTGCGGTCGGTGTGACACGTGGGCATGGTCCATTTGTACGGTCGGATGGTCTTCCTATCTGCAGAGATGTATTCACTATTGCGTGCCTCCGAGCCAGATGAATTTATCAAATGAGGCTAAAATCCCTAGCCTGACGGTACCCTTTCAACCGAAGGCTGTTATGCCGACCATCTAGCAAAGGGATCGGTCTGAGAATACAATAAAATAACTAAGGAGATACCTTTGTACTAAACTGGACATTTGACGGCGGTGATCAATAGATCTTGGAAGTTGAGAGATTATATTTTTAATACCTGTCACTGAGGGTAACGGCGTACTTAAACGGACTTGTAGAGGGCACGAACTCTTCCCTGCTTGAGAAAGAAATGAGTAGTGAGTCAGAACAACTTTGAAACTACCTCTAGAGACAGTTATCACCCTGCAAGAACTGTTTAACTGCACGGGTGAGAAACCGTTCTTCACACACTAGCGCCTCAGTTGGGTGTAAGAAACTATTTAAGGAGTGACTAAATGGACATCACTGTTACATTCATCAAAAAATACACGTTACCAGTGATAATTTGAACGGACTTACAAATAATAATAATAATAATAATAATAATAATAATAATAATAATAATAATAATAATAATAATAATAATAATAATAATAATATGGCGTATGGCTTTTAGTGCCGGGAGTGTCCGAGGACAAGTTCGGCTCACCAGATGCAGATCTCTTGATTTGACGCTCGTAGGCGTCGTGATGAGGATGAAAATGATGATGAAGACGTAACATACACCCAGTCCCCGTTTCCAGTCAAATCAACCAATTATGGTTAAAATTCCCGATCCTGCCGGGAATCGAACCCGGGAGTCCTGTGACCAAAGACCAGTACGCTAACCATTTAGCCACGGATCCGGATAATAATAATAATAATAATAATAATAATAATAATAATAATAATAATAATAATAATAATAATAATAGACTTTGTGAAATGTCTGTTTATTTTAAACTGTTTATATCTTGTACATTTTTCTGTTTGCTCTTGAAATAACGGAATAAATTAATGTTTTCTATGGAGCTTACGTTCTGCCACGAGTTACTGACCACCTCTTAGCTCGGAGCTGAGTCTGCCGTTTGGTATTACAACGCTGAGGTCTGCCTGCAGATGCTTCAAAAGCCACAAGAGTGGTCACTTTACACTATGTTTGTTATAACTCATGTAAACTTGTAATTATTTGTTTGATAGCTGACAAGAAAAGCACGAACCCGTCTGTCCGTAGAATATCCTGTTTAACTGCACACCAGAAAAAGAAAAACCACCCAAAATGTTGTTTATGAGAAGATTCTTTAATGCTATTTGCTTTACGTCGCACCGACACAGATAGGTCTTATGACGACGATGGGATAGGATAGGCCTAGGAATTGGAAGGAAACGGCCGTGGCCTTTATTAAGGTACAGCCCCGGCATTTGCCTGGTGTGAAAATGGGAAACCACGGAAAACCATCGTCAGGGCTGCCGACAGTGGGGCTCGAACCCACTATCTCCCGATTACTGGATACTGGCCGCACTTAAGCGACTGCAGCTATCAAGCTCGGTGATTCTTTAATGAGCCTGCCGTTTACCCCACTTCAAACTTTACACGAAGTGCTAAAAATGTACATACCTTTAATCTAATTTCTGTGGAAATTCGCTTCTTTCCGTCGATGAAATGAAATGTCGTATGGCTTTTAGTACCGGGATATCCCAGGAAGGATTCGGCTCGCCAGGTGCAGGTCTTTCTATTTGACTCCCTTAGGCGATCTGCGCGTCGTGATGAGGATGAAATGATGATGAAGACAACACATACACCCAACCCCCATGCCGTTGGAATTAACCAATTAAGGTTAAAATTCCCGACCCAGCCGGGAATCGAACCCGGGACCCTCTTAACCTAAGGCCAGTACGCTGACCGTTCAGCCAACAAGTCGGACTCTTACCATCGATGATGGGTGAAAACAGCTCGTTCTAAATGAAATAAAATAAAATAATAATACAAATTGCAATGTTCCTTTTAACGTGATTTCCTTCGATTGCTTTGGAATATTTTTATTACGTTGGTCCTCAGGATCTCACTTGAACAGATAAAGAGTTGGCGGAATGAGGCTTCAACCATCGTATAGTGTTGACACGCCGGCGGATACAAACAGCCCCAGAGTGGTACTGAGTGTTCAATCTTAATGATGTTCCTCGAGGGACAATGCTGACAGATCCGAACAATGCAGAACAGTGTACGAACAAGACATGGAAGAAGTGCGTACTCACTCCACAAATGGGGCTTCCGCAGTTCTCCTGACTGTGATTGTGGAGGTGCTCTTGTCTGAAAGTCCTCTCCGCTTGTATCAAAGGAAGGTGGAAGATATGATAGATAACGTGCCTAACTGTTGTGAAGCAGATAGAACGGTGTACTTCACATTTATAAGAACACAGGATATTCTTGCTTTTCTTCATCTTTCCAGGCCGTATGTGTGCCCATAATTGACACTCCCAAGTATCACTCAGGGTCGGCTCTTCTGATCCTTAGAGAGTACTCCCTGCGGTTAGATGTCATCGCCACTGGGATGCCGCTTCTATTCAAGGCCTTTTCGGCTGTACGCCACCATGTTGCTCCCCTCTCCTTGGTCCCGTGACTGCAAGAACTCTCTTAACGGGAGGATCTTCATCTCGATGTTGTACGTGTACCTGCCAGCTCCACCAATTTATTACTGATAGGGTCGTATTAGATAATCCTCATATATGCTCATTGCGCACTCGGTCCAAGAGGGTGACACCCGCTGACCATCGCAGTATCGGCATTTCCGTCACATGCATTTGCTAATCATGCTTCTTTTGCCTTGTCCAACACTCGGAGCCGTAAGTAAGAGCAGGTCTAGCAACAGTCTTGTATATCTTGCCTTTGAGCTTTATAGGTATCCTCCTGTCACATAAGACGCCTGTCAGCAAACTCCATCAGGTCATCCAACGTTGATGCGTCATTATCAATCGTCATATCGGTGGTAATAATTGAACCCAGGTATATGCACGATGTATATATTATTTGATTGTTTGTTTGGTTTTGCTCCTTCTAGTCTTTCTTTTCAAATGATGCACCATGTTATGTCATTCGCCAGATATTTAATAAATCGCGACTTTTTCTTGACCTCTTCCCTTGGACTTCATGCTCTATTTCCTCTCCTTTCTCATAACATGTTCATACCACCTCAGTCTCTTCTTGCTGAGACCACCACTCCCGCCGAATTTCTTCGTTTCGTAATCTCTCTTTAAATGACACACCCATCATCCAACGCAACATTGTAATTTCATTTCTCTCCCAATATCTCTTGTTCAACATTTTCCATAATGGCCAGGTTTCTGCTGCGTGCATCAGTTCCGGCCTTACTTCGCACGGCTTTACTTCTAAATTGACGTTCTGCGAAACAAATGAGCATCAGCTTTCTTCCGTTGCCAGCGCGTTACTTCCGTGAGAACAGCGGATGCAATACGACCGCGCTAAACAGCCCTCGTGAAATGTACTCAGAAAAGCTATTGAAGCGAGATGGATAAACAAATTTACAAAAATCATACTTACTATCAACATCCGACACTAAGAAGAGAATACCGTATTAAGAATAAAAGAGAATGAGGAAATAACACATCACTCACCGCTAATGGCTGGCACAGGAAAGAGGTTATGGCCTACAAAGGGAACACGCCACTGATCTCAGTCACTTTCTTGCCACTTATCTTTCCCGAACTATCACCTAGACATGTTAAGCACGCATGAACTAAGTGCACTAACCAATTGACGGACGTAAATAAAACTACAGGTATTTTATACACTGAATAGTTAAACCTGTATTGTACTAACTTATGCTATGCTGAACTGTAAACTACGGAATACTGTACTATACTACAAATATAAAGACTAATATGAAAAAACACATATTACTGATTAAAAATGCGAAAGATCGCGAACCTTATCGAATACCATACATGCTGAGCGAGAAAGGTTAACCACGTCGTGAATGTAAATATTAGTGCTGGCAACTAGGTTTCGAGATCGTACTCTGCCGATATAAGTCGATATGAATGGCAGCTTAGGATTGGCTGGATGTCTGTGTTTCAGCGTACAACCACCAGACAGATCCAAAATTGCCAAAACGTCAATTTAGAAGTAAAGTAGCGCGGAGTATAGTGTCAAAAGTATTTTCCTATCGCATACAATTACCGACACCTCTCTCGTCCATTCAGTTTTGATCCGTTCTCTTATATCCTTTTCAAACTCTCCTTCCCCACCTATGACTGATCTAAAATATTTAATGGCTCCAATATGAATCAGCAGTTTTCCTCTTCCTTCCCCTGTTTACTATACCGCTTTTCACGAGAGTTTAATCTTGATGTAAACAAATAGGCGGAGCACCTTGTCTTTGCACGTGGACATAGCGTAGTTGATTGGAGAAGCAATCGTCGCACTCACTCGACTGTATACGAGCTCGAAGAAAAGTAGTACGTCGCATTAATTACATTTTAATTTAGTTTATTGCATTTAGAGAGTTTGGAAGAGTACGTAATAAAATTAAAATATGGTTGACATATATATCGGTATATATAAAATAGTGATTAAATGACGAGAAATGAAGGCAAAAGGCGTGGAAGTCTTCTCGTAGTGGGACAGAGTCCCAAGCTGTACAGCGTGCGGATAAGGTGTTGCATCTTGCAGCAGCAGTCAGTGAGTATTCATAGTGAGAGAAATGGAGCAAGAGGTAGGACCATCGCGTGTAGTGAAGCACCACTCAAAAGTGACCATAGGCAGTGCATTGTGAATGTGTTCAATAAAGTAAGTGAGCAGAATCCAGGTTTAGTTGTTTATTCAGAAGTTCGCACTGTTGTCGTATGCGTTGCGCAGCCCTGTACGTCCGAACACGAGACATTGGCGGGGTGGAGTTCGGTACTACACGCTCAGCGAATCACAACTCTTTCCTTGGCAGAGGCGTGGACATGTTGTTGTTGTTTGAGTAATCAGTCCATAGACTGGTTTGATGCAGCCCTCCATGCCACCCTATCCTGTGCTAACATTTTCATTTCTACGTAACTATTGCATCCTACATCTGCTCTAATCTGCTTATCATATTCATACCTTGGTCTACCCCTACCGTTCTTACCACCTACACTTCCTTCAAAAACCAACTGAACAAGTTCTGGGTGTCTTAAGATGTGTCCTATCATTCTATCTCTTCTTCTCATCAAATTTAGCCAAATCGATCTTCTCTCACCAATTCGATTCAGTATCTCTTCATTCGTGATTCGATCTATCCATCTCACCTTCAGCATTCTTCTGTAACACCACATTTCAATAGCTTCTATTCTCTTTCTTTCTGAGCTGGTTATCGTCCATATTTCACTTCCATACAATGCCACGCTCCACACGAAGGTCTTCAGAAACATCTTTCTAATTCCGATATCAATGTTTGAAGTGAGCAAATTTATTTTCTTAAGAAAGCTCTTCCTTGCTTGTGCTAGTCTGCATTTTATTTCCTCCTTACTTCTGCCATCGTTAGTTATTTTACTACCCAAGTAACAATATTCATCTACTTCCTTTAAGACTTCATCTCCTAATTTAATATTTCCTGCATCAGCTGCCTTCGTTCGACTGCACTCCATTACTTTTGTTTTGGACTTATTTATTTTCATCTTGTACTCCTTACCCACGACTTTGTCCATACCATTCAGCAACTTCTCGAGATCTTCTGCAGTCTCAGATTAAACAACAATATCATCGGCAAATATCAAGGTTTTGATTTCCTCTCCTTGGACTGTGATTCCCTTTCCAAATTTCTCTTTGATTTCCTTTACTGGAGAGGGGACAAACTGCAGCCTTGCCTCACTCCTTTCTGTATTGCTGCTTCTTTTTTAAAGCCCTCAATTATTATCACTGCAGGCTGATTTTTATACAGATTGTAGATAATTCTTCGTTCTCGGTATCTGATCCCTATCATCTTCAGAATCATAAATAGCTTGGTCCAATCAACATTATCGAATGCCTTTTCTAGATCTACGAATGCCATGTACGTGGGCTTGTCCTTCTTGATTCGATCCTCTAAGATCAGACGTAAAGTCAGGATTGCTTCACGTGTTCCTACATTTCTTCTGAAGCCAAATTGATCTTCTCCCAACTCAGTTTCAACTTGTTTTTCCATTCTTCTGTAAATAATACGTGTTAAAATTTTGCAGGCATGAGATACTAAACTAATGGTGCGGTAGTTTTCACACCTGTCAGCCCCGGCTTTCTTGGGAATAGGTATAAAAACATTCTGCCGAAAATCGGATGGGACTTCTCCTGTCTCATACATCTTGCACACTAAATGAAATAACCTTGCCATACTGGTTTCTCCTAAGGCAGTCAGTAATTCACAGGAAATGTCATCAATTCCAGGTGCCTTGTTCTTATTTAGGTCACTCACAGCTCTGTCAAACTCTGACCTCAAAATTGGGTCTCCCATTTCATCAGCATCAACAGCCTCTTCATGTTCCAGAACCAAATTATCTACATCTTTACCTTGATACAACTGTTGGATATGCTCCTGCCATCTTTCTGCTTTGTCTTCTTTCCCTAGAAGTGGCTTTCCATCTGAGCTCTTAATTTTCATACAACTAGATGTCCTTTCCCCAAAGGTTTCCTTGATTTTCCTGTATGCAGCATATACCTTTCCCAGGACCATACAGCCTTCGACACCCTTGCACTTCAGCTTCAGCCATTCTTCCTTAGCTACCTTGAACTTTCCATCCACTTGATTCTTTAATCGCCTGTATTCTTTTCTGCCCTCTTCATTTCTAGCATTCTTGTATTTTCGTCGTTCATCAATCAGGTCTAGTATCTCCTGAGTTATCCACTTATTCTTAGTTGATCTTTTCTTCCTTCCTAACATTTCTTCAGCAGCCCTACTGACTTCATTTTTCATGACACTCCACTCTTCCTCTATAGTGTTTCCTTCAGCCTTTTCATTAGTCCTTGTGCAACATGTTCCTTGAAACAATCCCTCACACTCTTTTCTTTCAACTTGTCTAGATCCCATCTTTTTGCATTCTTTCCTTTCTTCAGATGGCATTTCATGACCAACAAGTTGTGGTCAGAGTCCACGTCTGCTCCTGGGAAAGTTTTGCAATCCAACACCTGGTTTCTGAATCTCTGCCTAATCATAATGAAGTCTATTTGATACCTTCCAGTGTCTCCAGGTCTCGTCCCCGTATACAGCCGTCGTTTGTCGTGTTTGAACCAAGTATTGGCAAGGACTAAATTATGATCAGTGCAGAATTCAACCAACCAACTTCCTCTTTCGTTCCTTTGTCCCAATCCAAATTCTCCTACTCTACTACCTTCTCTTCCTTGGCCTACCACTGCATTCCAGTCTCCCATCAAAATTAGATTCTCGTCACCTTTTACATATTGTATTAAAAATCTATCTCCTCATATATTCTTTCGATTTCTTCATCATCCGCTGAACTAGTAGGCATATAGACTTGCACTATTGTGGTGGGCATTGGTTTGGTGTCTATCTTGACGACAATAATTCTTTCACTATGCTGGTCGTAGTAGCTTACCCGCTGCCCTATTTTCTTATTCATTATTAAATCAACTCCTGCATTTCCCCTGTTTGATTTTGTGTTGATAATTCGGTACTCGCCTGACCAAAAATCGTGTTCTTCCTGCCAACGTACTTCACTTATACCAACTACATCTAACTTTAGCCTATCCATGTCCCTTTTCAGATTCTCTAACCTACCACAACGATTCAAACTTCTAACATTCCACGCTCCGACTCGTAGAATGTCAGTATCCATCTTCCTGATGATCGCCCCCTCTCGTGTAGTCCCCACCCGGAGATCCGAATGGGGGACTAGTTTACCTCCGGAATATTTTACCCGGGAGGAAGCCATCATCAGTACATCATTCGTACAGAGAGAGCTGCATGTCCTCGGGAGGTAGTTACGGCTGTAGTTTCCCGTTGCTTTCAGCCGTGTAGCAGTATCAACACAGCTAAGCCATGTTGAGTATTCTTACAAGGCCGTATCAGTCAATGATCTAGACTGCCGCCCTTGCAACTAGCGAAAGGCTGCTACCCCCCTTTCGATGAACCATTCCTTAGTCTGGTCTCTCAACAGATACCCATCCGATATGGTTGCACCTGCGGCTCGGCTATCTGCATCACTGGGACACGCAAGCCTCCCCACCGCGGCAAGGTCACATGGTTCGCAGAGGAGGGGCGTGGACATACCATGCTTAAATCAGAATTAAAATCTCGTGAAAAGACATATATGCATCATCACTTCGGTTTCTTTCGAAATTTACTCTCAGTTCTCCACTTTCTAGTTTTTCTTGGCATTTCCACACTCGCTCCTTTAATTCCTCCACAGTGTCGGCTAGATTTGCTTTATCGTCTGCGAAGAGCACTTGTTTGCCTCACAGATAAAAGTAAACTCTTGTCCTCGTCCCGAGGTGGTGCAGCTCTTTTCAGACACAACCCGAGTGGAGGTGAGCTGCATGTACCATTTTAACCACGTACCAGCCCTCCTGCCAGTCTTAAATTTCTGGCAGTACTGGGAATCGAACCCGGGCCCCCAAGTACGGCAGCTAAGAATGCTAGTTGCCCAGGTGTGCTTCCCCTTAAAACAATGGTCATCACCACCACCATCAACACCTATCCTAGAAATTAGTTGCTGAGTACCATCGTTCCTAAAATAATTGAAAGCAATTCGCCAAATAAATTAATTTACTGTCGAAAGTAGTGGTGACGTTGGTTCAGTTCATTATACAGTAATTACACATTTTAATTAAGGTTACGGCTACACTTGCGTGATTTCACGCTGCGTTACCACGTGTTTTTCACCTGCGAGGTAGATGGCCACACTTGCGTGATTTCACGCTGCGTTACTGCGTGTTTTTTACCTGCGAGGTGGATGGCCACACTTGCGTGATTTCACGCTGCGTTACTGCGTGTTTTTTCACCTGAGAGGTGGATGGCCACACTTGCGTGATTTCACGCTGCATTACTGCGTGTTTTTTCACCAGCGAGGTGGATGGCCACACTTGCGTGATTTCACGCTGCGTTATTGCGTGTTTTTCACCTGCGAGGTGGATGGCCACACTTGCGTGATTTCACGCTGCGTTACTGCGTGTTTTTTCACCTGCGAGGTGGATGGCCACACTTGCGTGATTTCACATTGCGTTAATGCGTGCTTTTCACCTGCGAGGTAAATGGCCACACTTGCGTGATTTCACGCTGCGTTATTGCGTGTTTTTCACCTGCGAGGTGGATGGCCACACTTGCGTGATTTCACGCTGCATTACAGCGTGTTTTTTCACCTGCGAGGTGGATGGCCACACTTGCGTTTTGTCACGTGGTATTTTGTGTGTGTTTTTCACGCACCTGGACGACAGGGCGCGTGACCACACTTCCGTGTCTGCAAGGCGTCATTGTATTAGTCTGTTGTATATCGCACAGTATCATTGCTCTGCATACGGAAGGAATTTAAATAAATAAATACATAAATAAATAAATAAATAAATAAATAAATAAATAAATAAATAAATAAATAAATAAATAAATAAATAAATAAATAAATATTCCGTTGTTGTGTTATGTTCTGCGTTGGCTGTTCGACGTCGTCAAAGAAAATGTTAGATCCATCTATAATAGTGCTGTGTATTTCTGCAGCGAAATTGCACGCAGTAACGCAGCTTGAAATCACGCAAATATGGTCGTAGCCTCAGGAGCACTCCGCTGAGAGTAGACAAATGAGACGTATGTTTATAGGCTACGGGAGATGAGATTATTATCACTCCCAGAAAGTAAGTACACTTACCTTGGCAAATCTTCTCGACGGCGGGCACGAAGTACTTGTCGCAGACGACGGCCAGCGCCACGAACAGGTAGAGAGAGGCGATCACGTGCAGAACCACTGCACCGTCTCGTCGTTGCGTATCCGAAAACAAGTCGCGGGGAAAGTCCTCGATAGCAGGCGGCGTGCAGTTGGGTGTTTGGCTCTGCTCCAGGCCTGCGAAAGTAGTCAAGTTCAGTGGTTCGTCAGTAGAGTTTATTTAAAGGACACCAGTGAAGAAATTGAGATGAGTGACTTGAAAGACCAGAGGGAACAAACAAAAACCATCACGTTGTGAAGAATTTAAGATTTAAAATAGTGGAAAGTAAAATAATTAACATTAGAATATAACAATATTAATAAAAAAAATGGCATATGGCTTTTAGTGCTGGGAGTGTCCAAGGACAAGTTCGGCTCGCCAGATGCAGGTCTTTTGATTTGCCACCCGTAGGTGACCTGCGCGTCGTGATGAGGATGAAATGATGATGAAGACGACACATACACCCAGCCCCCGGACCAGCGGAATTAACCAATTATGGTTAAAATTCCCGACCCTGCCGGGAATCGAACCCGGGACCCCTGTGGCCAAAGGCCAGCACGCTAACCATTTAGCCATGGAGCCGGACACAATATTAATAATAATATATTTAACGCTCCTGTTACAAATACTTAAGGGGCGTTTTCACGAGGCTAGTTTACGAGCTGCAAGTTCTAACGGCTGGTGAACTTACCAAATGTAAACATACTCGCTATACCGCTTTTCACGAGAGTTTAATCCTGATGTAAACAAATAGACGGAGCAACTTGCCTTTGCACGTGGATATAGACGTAGTTGATTGGAGAAGCAACCGTCAAACTCACTCGACGGTATGCGAGCTCGAAGAAAAATAGTACGTCGCATTAATTTTATTTTATTTTGGTTTATTACATTTAGAGAGTTTGGAAGAGTGCGTAATCAACTTAAAATATGGTTGTCATATATATATATTGCACCCATAAGCGAATGTGCATAATTAACGCATATTCTAAATATTTAATAATTCACATATTTGAATACAGCAGTAGGCTGGGAAAAGATTGCAGTCTAACAAAGCAACTGCCAGGCGCCGTGCAGTCGGGAAGATATATCCACAGAACACCTCTTAAAGCACGGACAGGAAGTAGCTAGTCTAAGTGGTACCTCCAATCATGTTTTATGATGCCGACAGGAGGCGAAACTTTCTATCCAGCTCCCACGTGAATTCGCACGATTGGAATCCACTTGACCTAGAAGAGTGAGTGAGACACGAATAATACCCATCATCCCTTAGCAGGAAATGGAAGAACCCAAACTACCAAGGGCGCGAACGTCTCAGCCAATCACAAGTTTGCAAATTTTAATGTCTTGTCATAGCGGGAATCTACAGCTAGTATTTCGCGATCTGGTGCCTGAAGTAGCTGTAAAATATCGTGTCCTGACTTCCAAGTAATATTTGAGGATTTATCAGTGTGTGTGATTAATCTGTGGCTAAATTAGAGATTGTTAACT
Organism: Anabrus simplex; assembly: GCF_040414725.1. Lineage (NCBI taxonomy): Eukaryota > Metazoa > Arthropoda > Insecta > Orthoptera > Tettigoniidae > Anabrus > Anabrus simplex. The sequence continues at coordinate 221,908,453 of NC_090270.1, read as the reverse complement.
TTACATGGAAGGGTGGAATCGCCCAGGAAGCGAACCGTCATGGCGGGAAGACGCCATCCTCGGACAGAAAATAGAGCCAGTGATGCGCGACGTCGTAGAAATTAACCTGTGATCATTTCTCATAACGCAATGTAACACATAAGTCGGACCGAAATTAGGAATGTTTTGAGTGCATTTCCGGTAGTTCTAACCTACGGACACTTGATAAATCAGTCCCAAGTGCAGAATTAGTACGCCACATCCCTTCCACGGAACTATTTTTGAAGAGGGGGGGAGGACTGTTTACAAAACGGAGACACCAAGTGTGGTGAACTTCAGTCTCTAACGGCAGTCTTCAGTCTCCAACTGCAGTCTCTAACGGCAGTCTTCAGTCTCTAACTTCAGTCTCTACATTCAGTCTTCAGTCTCGCGGTGTGAGTCTCAGCAGTCTTGAGTCTCAACACTACAGTTTTCAGTCTCGCGGTGAATCTCAGTAGTCACATTCAGTAGTTGACATTCTAGTGAGTACTGGATTTATTTGTGTGAGTAGTAATATCTTAGCTGAAATAAACACTTTGATAAACTGTATTTCAACCTTAAATTATGCAGAACACTTGCCATGAATTAACTTAAAGTGCTAGGACCGAGGTGAACATTGAATTTTGTAGTAACTCGTAGCTGCACAACATCTTCACTATTTCACATGTAATTTGCATTTTTCATGGAAAAGTCGAATGGGGGAGAACGATCATTAGAAAATTTTCCCACTTCATTGGGAACATTACACGTAATTTTTCCACACTCCCATAGAACTCTTATTGTAAGCGAGATATTCGGGAGCAGAATTGGTCCAGCCAGTACAGGGGAGAAACTGTGTTTGCATAATGGGAACCGTTCTAAGACCTTGAGTTCAGTGTCTTGGTCGGGGAAGGTGAATAACCGCTAATCCTGTACACAAACAATTTGAGAGGGGTGAGAGAGAGAGCTTCGGCAGGCAGGTAGCAGGGTCCAGACTTTCGACTTCACGTCAGGTGATCAGTGCAGTGTCATTGAGTGTTAATGCGAGTGTTAATAAATATGGACGCGTGCAACCATAGTGTTATAATGCATCAAGTTTGCGTGTGTGACCTCTTGGATACCATCAGCTTCAAGATGAGGTGCTAAATGCAACATGACGGGGTCCGGAGGATGATCTAACCTGCCTCCAGCACCAACTAAGGTATGAGCATAATATAAATATGTAAACATCTAGGGCTATGAACAAATCGATGATCAACAATGTAGTTTAGAAATTTAGATAGGACGGTAAATAATTCACGGATCGGATAGTAATTGTAAACTTATAATAATAACAATAACAACAATAATAATAATAATAATAATAATAATAATAATAATAATAATAATAATAATAATAATAATAGTATAATAAGTGTTAGCGTGTGTTACTTGCACAGTTTCTTTTAATGTAAGTCATTTTGACATGTGAGAATCCTATTCTGCTGAGAAATTTATGTATGGTGTAGTGCGGATTTGTTTTTATGTGTTGAGAATAATATACACTGACTGACAGAGCAAATGCAACACCAAGAAGGAGTGGTTCGAAAGGGATGAAAGTTGGGGAAAAAACAGAGACGGCACGGACGAATAATTGATGTTTATTTCAAACCGATATGCAGGTTACACAATGCGCACGGCATCGACTCAGTAGGATGTAGGACCACCGCGAGCGGCGATGCACGCAGAAACACGTCGAGGTACAGAGTCAATAAGAGTGCGGATGGTGTCCTGAGGGATGGTTCTCCATTCTCTGTCAACCATTTGCCACAGTTGGTCGTCCGTACGAGGCTGGGGCAGAGTTTGCAAACGGCGTCCAATGAGATCCCACACGTGTTCGATTGGTGAGAGATCCGGAGAGTACGCTGGCCACGGAAGCATCTGTACACCTCGTAGAGCCTGTTGGGAGATGCGAGCAGTGTGTGGGCGGGCATTATTCTGCTGAAACAGAGCATTGGGCAGCCCCTGAAGGTACGGGAGTGCCACCGGCCGCAGCACATGCTGCACGTAGCGGTGGGCATTTAACGTGCCTTGAATACGCACTAGAGGTGACGTGGAATCATACGCAATAGCGCCCCAAACCATGATGCCGCGTTGTCTAGCGGTAGGGCGCTCCACAGTTACTGCCGGATTTGACCTTTCTCCACGCCGACGCCACACTCGTCTGCGGTGACTATCACTGACAGAACAGAAGCGTGACTCATCGGAGAACACGACGTTCCGCCATTCGCTCATCCAAGTCGCTCTAGCCCGGCACCATGCCAGGCGTGCACGTCTATGCTGTGGAGTCAATGGTAGTCTTCTGAGCGGACGCCGGGAGTGCAGGCCTCCTTCAACCAATCGACGGGAAATTGTTCTGGTCGATATTGGAACAGCCAGGGTGCCTTGCACATGCTGAAGAATGGCGGTTGACGTGGCGTGCGGGGCTGCCACCGCTTGGCGGCGGATGCGCCGATCCTCGCGTGCTGACGTCACTTGGGCTGCGGCTGGACCCCTCGCACGTGCCACATGTCCCTGCGCCAACCATCTTCGCCACAGGCGCTGCACCGTGGACACATCCCTATGGGTATCGGCTGCGATTTGACGAAGCGACCAACCTGCCCTTCTCAGCCCGATCACCATACCCCTCGTAAAGTCGTCTGCCTGCTGGAAATGCCTCCGTTGACGGCGACCTGGCATTCTTAGCTATACACGTGTCCTGTGACACACGACAACACGTTCTACAATGACTGTCGGCTGAGAAATCACGGTACGAAGTGGGCCATTCGCCAACGCCGTGTCCCATTTATCGTTCGCTACGTGCGCAGCACAGCGGCGCATTTCACATCATGAGCATACCTCAGTGACGTCAGTCTACCCTGCAATTGGCATAAAGTTCTGACCACTCCTTCTTGGTGTTGCATTTGCTCCGTCAGTCAGTGTAGTTGTGGTAATGAGCGGTATTTTTGTTGACGCTTTGATTTTTGTGGATGCCGCCATGTCAGTTTTAAATGTTTATTCTGCTATTTGCGCATTCAGTTTATTATTTCACGCCCTGTAATCATCGTTCAGATGACCGTTTCCGGTAGCTCTCACACCTTATATTTCACAACGTTGGTTGATACGCGAGAGTTAGTTTCTTTATGTAACGTGCTTACGCATTTCGATAGACGTGGTTTTTGAGAGGCAATCTCATTATTACAGTTAATTAATTAGTGACAGGAAGCCATTGACAAGTTAGCTCTGATATCACATAATATGCGGAAAGATGGATAATCACTATAACGAGCGAAGTACTAGCAATATCCCTGAGGTTGTTATGTTGAGAAATGGAAATATGATATTTGGACCATATTATTGATAATGTCGTATAAATGAATGTGTGAACGACACAGTTATGTTGCCCGCCGGATACGAGCGAGGCCGTATCATGAGTTACTACGTCGAGAATATTGATGAATAAATAGAATTGAGAGATGAACAATTTAACCGAGAGTGTTAAGTATATGACGACATGTGTTATGATTGTAGGTGGAAAGCCTGTATTGCTTAAGATAATTTCCAGGGAAATATATGCTCGGAAAGTATGCAAGTATTAGTCCGAGGTAAATTGTGAGCAGAGCGACTGATCAATGCGTGTTTCGACAGTCAAGAATAATTATTGATGACATGTAATACCAATAATTATTGTCCATAAAGATTTGAATAAGATCATGTCCAGACATTTTAATCTGAGGTTAAAAGATTGCCATCAAATTCACGTATTTATTTGCTACTTGAATCAGGGTAATATTTTATGTTTTTACATTGCGCATTCTTTTTCTTCATTATTTTAATGTTTATTAGGCAGCGATTTTTGAGATCTAGATTTTAATGAGATCATTTCTTTGTATAAATTTTTTCACCGTATTATTCCAGATCTGATACGTGAATAGTGTTTGATTTAATGTGTGTAAATAGAATAGTTTAGGCGTAGTTAAATTATTTTAATTTCAGTATTTCCTAGGAGCAGTGTTTCTCCATTGACATGCCCATTTATGTAAATAAGATTTCATGTGTTAGGGTAAGAGATCATCGATTAGTTCATAGTCAAGATTATAGTAGTGGTATGCTCATACCAGGAAGGAGTTTGTAACCACCAAGTCTTAAAAATCCACTACATTTCAGTTAGGAAAATGAAGCGATCTTTAACAAGCAGTTGTATCATAAGTGCCGCAAATGAATTATATAAATGAGATGGGATCTGCCTCCATCTAGTGGTGGTACCACAAATAGGAATTCGCAATGAAAATGCAGATAGCGGCAAACTAATAAGAATTAATAATGTAAAGGGATCGCTTTCGTTTCAGATGTAAACCTGAGGCACTTGGCCTAATTAATTAATGTAGTTTAAAACGTCCGGTCTATCACAGTGGGATGAATAAGGTTTAATAAAATAAAGGAGTGGTGGTAGCACTCAGGTGTTCGGTTCAATTATTTTTCTTGTTATCAGCCACGAGCAATTCAAATATGTGGCAAAGGTTTTATAATGGATAAAATACCATGTTCATGGTTGTGTTAATTTTTCCTTTTTCTTTTATTATTACACATGGTTAGTGTATTTCTAGTATTACTTTAGAGTTGGGTGTTTCCCAATTGATTTTAAACATGAATTATATATTTGACAGACACCTTTCCGTCAATGTTAATTGGATGAATTAATGATGTAATTAATTAATTACTGGATTATTTGTGAGATGACATTTTCAAGATATTTAAAATCATTCATTCAAAGGAAACTGTATTTCTGACCAGTGTTTAAATGTGGTCATGTCATCGTCATGGAGACAGTGGTTCGATATATCCTGAACACTAAAATTTAATCGACATTCAGTCATAAATTTTATCAAGGCAGATAATTCATTTACTGTTATGCAGATCTTTTATTTGTCTTAAAATTTAATTTAATTTCATTTCACGTTATTTCATTTACACCATTTTACTTTCAATTTTCCACTTTGCATTTTGTTAAATAAACCATTTTATCTATTTAAATTTTAATTCAGTCTTTGGGTACCGTCATTTAATAGTTTAGTTTACCCATCTTTCATTACCTCACCTCCCGATCGACGTGTGGCCCAGTAATACGACGGATATACGGACGCACCACTCTTGAGGAAGAAGAGTCTACATGCACCGGTAGGTATTTTGATAAATGTCATTATTTACAGGAGCAGCCGGCGCACAGTTCAAGAAAGAAGACCACCGCATTTTGGTGCCTTTACAAGGGCACAATATATATACTTTTTAAAAAATAAAATAGTGATTAAATAACGAGAAATGAAGGCACAAGGCTTGGTAATACAGAAAGTCTCTTCGTAGTGGGGGAAAGTTACAAGCTGTACAGCGTGGAGATAGGTGTTGCATTTTGCAGCAGCACTCAGTGAGTCGGTATTCATAGTGAGAGAAGTGGAGCAAGAGGAAAACCACTCAGAAGTGACCATAGGCAAGTACATTGTAAATGTGTTCAATAAATTAAGTGAACAGAATCCAGGTTTAGTCGTTCATCTTCGCACTGTTGACGTATGCGATGCGCAGTCCTGTACGTCCGAACACGTGACGTTGACGGGGTGGAGGTCAGTACTACACGCTCAGCGAATCACAACTCTTTCTATGGCGGAGGCGTGGACATACCATGTTTACATCAGGATTAAACTCTCGTGAAAAGACATATAGTTAGATTCCAGCTTATCGGACTAGTGGCAAGCGGAGTTGAGCTCCCGGCTACTTTACAGTCCACTTACTGGTCACGTCACAAGCTTGCAGCACGTACTTGCCGCGTGCAAACGCAGAGTTGCTCAGTTACTGGCTAGCGAAGACAGAACCAAGATGTCATTGAAGTGTAATTGTGATGAATAGGTAAGATTTTTTAATATCTATGAGCAATATGAGTGCCTGTGGAACATACAACGTTCTAATTACTGCAATAAAAATACACGGGATTCTGCCATGATTAAATTAATGAGTGCATTAGCGAAGGATGACATTTGTATTCATAATATAGAGAACATACGTAATAAAGTAATAAAGAATGTTTATCACAAAGAATCACTCAAGATAGAGAAGTCTGAAAGATGAGGAGCTGGTGGAGATGCTATTTATCATCAAAATCATGGTTTAAGGGAGGAGACTCTTTTTTGAGGAATGTAACAAGTTGATAACTGACTGTAGAGTTTCTGGTAAAAATCTTGATATTGTACATCGCGGTATTCTAAACAATGTTGCAAGAGAGGAGAAGCTATCTCCACTGGCAAGATATCGAAGAGTAACTTCAAACTTTGTTCTTGCTGAAATTGCGTACTTCATAATTTTGTATCCTGTTTAGTAATAAAAGGTTCGACTATGTGAAGCAACTCTTAAAATTTATCTACACCCAGTCAAATATGCATTCTGTATTCGTGCGGGTCATGATTTGATAATTCACAAAGCGCACAGTTTGATGCACCATGAGATTCTCTGCGAGCAATCCAATGTCTACATGACCGTCGTTTTCGACACTGTCTCTTCACTATTTTTGTAAGTTCCTTACTTAAGACGACAAAAGCAGAAGCAATAGCTTCATCAGTATCACACATTTCCATCGAAACAACTGCAATATGCTTGCATCTTCCTTGATCTGGGTGAGTGTTGACAATACAGAATGATGAATGGGTTGAAGAGTTAGCCGGTAACTACGTCTGACTTATACTAGACCCACCTAAATACCGACTTTCCTGGTAAACTTTACTTGCGGCGGGTGGGCAGTTACGGCAAGTAAATTAACCTCGTAACAACGAGTCTCAACGGTGTTAACAGACGTCAGGTCGCATGAATTTTGTTCGGAGGAGTTCTTTAACATGCCCGAAATAGACAACACGTGAAAACCCCCCAAGTATGTTCGAACTCAGTAGGAATCGAACCCAGTATCTTAGGGAAAGAAGATCCATTACTAACCAACTGCGTACATGAAACCGGCGTTAAGAACAGTAGTATGTGATTAAGAAAGGATAGGGAGCTCAAACATAGTCTCGGAATCACCTTATACTGTAATAAATTATACACCTATTAAGGACCTTAGCCCTCCGAGATGACAATTGCGGAGCAAGATGACCTGGAGACATTTCAGTACAATGTGGTCAGCGTAACGAAACCGTCTCACCCTCATTCCAGAATTAACATCCACAGACTAATCAGGAATGAAACCAAGGGCGCTAGGATAAGATCCAGTTACTGGCTAGCGAAGACAGAACCAAGATGTCATTGAAGTGTAATTGTGATGAATTGGTAAGATTTCTTGATATTTATGAGCAATATGAGTGTCTGTGGAACATACGACATTCCGATTACTGCAATAAAAATTAACGGGATTCTGCCATGATGAAATTAATGAGTGCATTAGCGAAGGAGGACATTTGCGTTGATAATATAGAGAACATACGTAAAAAGTTCAAAGAGAGGAGAAGCTATCTCCACTGGCAAGATATTGAAGAGTAACTTCAAACTTCGTTCTTGCTGGAATTGCATATTTCATAATTTTGTATCCTGATTAGTAATAAAAGGTTCGAACAGGAGGCTGATAACAATGAACTGCTATGCACCGAAATTAAAATAATAATAATAATAATAATAATATATTTAATCCAGACTCAATCGATGCCGGGTCGTTATGTGTTGCAAAGCTGGTTGGACTGTCATTTGAAGTCCTGAAGTTTGTGAGTTCAAATCACAGCTCAGCTGATTGCCATTTAAGAGAGCTTGAACATGAGATTGTGTTGTTTACAGATTTACGTTAAAGGGCCTTAATTTGGGGCAAAGTCCTTGGATTCCGCAGTCTATTAAGTCCTATATTAAAAGAAGGGGCGTTAATCACGTAGCATTATTGTTATTATATTACGTTTCTTATGTATCGCACCTTCAATCGCTACGGATTTAAAGAAAAGTCAGGGTTTCAGAATTTTGCCATATAGAAAATATTTGACGGGCCAGATGCAAACGACGCGATGATATTCCATACAAAGACCCTCTGTCAGAAATAGAACGAGTAACTGATTACGCCACTGAGATTATTATTATTATTAATAACAATAACAATAATAATAATTATTATTATAGGATATGGAAAGGAGATGGAGAGTAATAAGTTAAATAAAAGTGAGGAATCGGGAGGTGCTGGAAAGGAAAAAAGAGCGGTAATTAGAAGTAGTTCAGAGGAATTTGGGTTCGATTTCCGGCCGCGCCAGTGATCCTAGCGGCGTCTGGTTTATTCATTTTGATCTGGGGATGGTTTTATTTTTATCACATGACTTTTAAAGGAAAATAATAAGCTGAATAAAAATTAAGGAAAGAAAAAGAGTAGTAATTAGAAGATATCAGAACGAGGAAGAGATTTCGGTTCTTGACCCCTGGTGAGTAGTGGTGGTAGAATACATCCATGGTATGCGCTACCTGTATTTAGAGATGACTAAAAGGGGCCGCTGGAGGCTCTTTGCTTGGAAGAGTGGGTTGTGACTACGGGGCCGCTAGCTGTATCTACCATTGCTTCCACTTACTTGTGCCAGGTTCCAAAATTTCAGTTTCCTTGTCCGATTTCCCCTGGTCAACTCTTGTTCTCTTTAGACGCTAATGGTATTAGATTTGCGAGGCCTATGGAGCCTTTCATTTTCACGCCCTTCGAGATCCTTCCCTTCCTTCTGCCGATACCTTCATTTATCGAAGGGTAGAAGGAACAGTGTTTATCGATATTGTTGTCCATTTGCACTTCCTCTTCAAACAATAATCACCAACACCACTAGTCCTATTCCTTGGCTGAACAGTCATGGTAGTGACTTTCTGTTCATAGTAATTTGGATTCGATTTCCGGCCGGGTCGGAGATATTAACCTTATATGGCCCGGCCAGAAATCGAACCCGGGGCCCTCTGAAACAGAAGGCGACTACGCTGACCATTCAGCCAAGGATCGGAAGAGAGGTTGGGTATTTGCGTCTTAATACACGCCATTCACACACAACGACATAGCAAGCGGCTGTGCGGTGAGGATCGCGCAGCTGTGAACTTGCATTCGGGAGACAGTGGGTTCGAACCACACTGTCGTCAGCTCTGAAGATGGTTTTCCGTGGTTTGCCATTTTCACACCAGAAAAATGATGGGGCTGTACCTTAATTAAGGCCATGGCCGCTTCCTTTCCACTCCTAGCCCATCGTTGCCATAAGACCTATCTGAAATGAAATGGCGTATGGCTTTTAGTGCCGGGAATGTCCGAGGACAAGTTCGGCTCGCCAGATGCAGGTCTTTTGATTTGACTCCCGTAGGCGACTTGCACGTCATGATAAGGATGAAATGATGATGAAGACGACAGCCAGCGGAATTAACCAATTATGGTTAAAATTCCCGAGCCTGCCGGGAATCGAACCCGGGACCACTCTGGCCAAAAGCCAGTACGCTAACCATTTAGCCATGGAGCCGGACAAGATCTATATGTGTCGGTGCGACTTAAAGCAAATTGTAAAAGGTAAAAAAAATACACACTACGAATTACCACCGAAGCACAAACACTTACTCTAAATGAGTATAAATCTCCACATGGGGATGGCATTAGGAAAGGCAACCGGTTGTTAAACAGGGCTTCATCCACATGGAGAACCGACAAGTGGGAAAAGGCTGGAAAGAAGAACAAGAAGAAGTAGACGGTCAGAATATGGAAGAGAATGTTTGTTGGTGGAAAAAATGGAAAACAGAGAAATCGACGAGGATGGGAAAGTTATCAGACGGTGAGTAATATCGGTACTAGCAGTAAAGACGGACGAGAATATGAAGAGGATAATGTAAGACAGAATATCGTGGAGAACTGCCCTGTGAAGACCTGTGTTAGGACAAAATACTACCTGCAATTATTATGAAGTGTCAGCTAAAAGGGTGGAGATCCCCTATAGCGCCAGGATATAGTGACGTGCCGATTGGCAAAGCCCCGTCACACTTGTCTGGAATTAGGTCAAGTGAATAATTGTAGAGCTTTACTGGCTAGAGGGGAAACGGTGATGGTGGAGAAAATCTTTCCAGTTGACCGTTTTTTATTTTCACATGAAATAAACTAGATTTGAGCCAAAGATGACTCGGAAAAATGCAGATGTCTGATCTTAAGAGCCATGGAGGGAGTAAAATTAAATCATTATGGTCAGGAATGTATTAGTCATAATTTAACTAGAGATATAAACGGCAGTTGTTCTTAAGAAAAGCTAACCATTTTGCCATGGAGACCGGTTGCACGTAGATGAAGAGAGAAGTATTGGTACTAACACAAACACCAAACCTGCAAGCTAGTGAAATGAAATGGCGTATGGCTTTTAGTGCCGGGAGTGTCCGAGGACTTGATTTGACGCCTGTAGCCGACCTGCGCGCTGTGATGAGCATGACATGATGGTGAAGGCGACACATACACCCAGCCCCCTGCCAGAGGAATTAACCAATAATGGTTAAAAATCCCGACCCTATTTAAAATCGAACCCGTGACCCCTGTGGCCAAAGGCCAGCACGTTAACCATTTAGCCATGGAGCCGGACTGCAAGCTAGAAGAATTAACCAGACGCGCCTTAAACCTCTGTCCAGATCGGAAATCGAAGCCAGAACCCTCTGAACCGAAGGCTGCAACACTGTCCACTTTATTATTCTCCCAAGGGGAAGGACATTAATAAGAATTGGAATTGCAGGTAAGTAAAAGTGATATTTTTTGGATGAAGAAGATTAGTAATGGCACACCTCTGGATGGATTTCTATGTCTAATAATGAATGAAGCTTAATAAACGTATTGTGTTACGTAAAATTTAAAAAAGTACAATACGTGTAAATAAAGGGTACAGATCTCTGCACATGGTTATGAGGATGTTAAAGGGTTGTAGTAAGGATGCAAAGGAGAGGGCATATAAGACTCTGTATGACCCCAACTGGAGTATGGTTCCAGTGTATGGGACCCTTACCAGGATTACTAGATTCAAGAACTGGAAAATATCCAAGGAAATGCAGCTCGATTCGTTCTGGGGGATTTCCGACAAAAGAGTAGCGTTACAAAAATGTTGCAATGTTTGGACTGGGAAGAATTGGGAGAAAGAAGACGAGCTGCTCGACTAAGTGGTATGTTCAGAGCTGTCAGCGGGGAGATGGCATAGAATGACATTAGTAGACGAATAAGTTTGAGTGGCGTCTTTAAAAGTAGGAAAGATCACAATATGAAGATAAAGTTGGAATTCAAGAGGACAAATTGGGGCAAATATTCATTTATAGGAAGGGGAGTTAGGGATGGGAATAACTTACCAAGGGGGATGTTCAATAAATTTCCAATTTCTTTGAAATCATTTACGAGAAGGCTGCGAAAATAATAGATTGGGAATCTGCTACCTGGGCTACTGCCCTAAATGCAGATCAGTATTGATCGATTGATTGATTCTATAGCGTCACATTATCCACCTATTTGAATCTTTTTTCAGGAATTCACTGCAAGACAGTGGTTTTTTTCTGCACACAAAAGAAATGGAGTTCATCAATAACTTGTTTCTTTTAAATATCAAATGTTGTGATCCATACTCTCGAAGGTCAGAATTAGCCCACAAACTCTAAAGCCTATTTCTCCTTTATTCACTGCAGTAGATATTCCAGAGTCTGGATTTCACCGCAGTTACATCTTTCTTGAACCTAGGTGACTGGATAACGATATACAGTCGAACCTCGATATCTCGAACCTCGATATCTCGAACCTCCATTACTGGAATTTTTAGTATCTCGAAGTAACTTCAATTTTCCGGCCGTTTGTCCTATAATTCGCGCGTATTTGTTTCTCTATCACTTTAAATTCGATTACACAAATTTGTCGATTTCTCGAAGCAATCATGTCCTTCCTTGAAGCAAACAATACTCTGTAGCTCGAATTTTGTGCAAAATTAACTGTGCAATACGGCATTTGTGGTTTGTGAGGATCAGTTAACAAGTAAAGAAAGGTTTACAGTGATGTTTGGAGCTAATATGACGGGAACCGCAAAAATGAAACTTCTAATGATCGGAAAACCGGCGAAGCCTCGCTGTTTCTCGGGTGTGAATTAATTACCGGTCACGTACGAAAGCAACCCCCAAAGTCGCGGATGACAAGTTACATTTACGAATCTCGGCTCCGCGGTATTGACGAGAAGTTTCAACATGAAGGGAAGAAAGGTTGACAGCAACAAACAAAAGAAACTTAGGGAATTTTTTCAAAGGTGTTAACCGAGACGCTTCTTGTTTCACCACTGTATGTAGTGTACCTATCCTGTCTTCTAAAAAGTTACTGTAATAAGGGTTATAATTAAAGTGATGCCGTAAAATAGAGTTTGTTTGTATATATTTTTAAATACTGCTATAAACAATGTATTCAGTACTTATGATCCAATTATGTGTTGTCCGGCTCCATGGCTAAATGGTTAGCATGCTGACCTGTGGTTACAGGAGTCCCGGGTTTGATTCCCAGCAAGGTCGGGAATTTTAACCATCATTTAAGACCCACATAGAAACATATACAACCAAGGCTATGAAATTACTAGGCATTCTCTATCGCTTCACAGAAATTTCTGACCCCATTCCTCTTCGTCACTTCTTCCTCACGATCATTCAACCTCTCTTAAACTACTGCTCTCCGATTTGGACAACAGCCTCCCCCTCCAATACTCAGCAGTTAGACAGAGCAGTGTCCTTCTTTGCTGCAATTGTAAGGAACAGAAACCCCAAGCTCAGAAATCTGTCTACGCAGCAGGTATTAATGGCAATTGATATGTCACCGGTGCATATCATGTGACAGGTAGCTGACTTCAGTTTCCTCCACGGGATCTTAAATGGGCATTACCGCTCGGAACATCTTGTCTCACTCTTCTCTCTCCGTGTTCCTTCCCGCTCCAACAGAACCAAAGACCTTCTCCACATTCCCCACACTCAGACCGTCATCTTGACCCACGACGACTTGGCTATGAACATGGACATTCTCATGGTTTTCGATTTGGACAGTTATTATTAGTAGACTGTGTACCTGATCTTGTTATATTTTGTTATGTTTGTTATACTTTATTATGAAAGTTTACGTTTGTTAAATATTCTGTTGACAGTGCAAGTAAAATTTGCTCAGTGTAGCTGTATCTTGTGCTTCGTAAATAAATAAATAAATAAATAAATAAATAAATAAATAAATAAATAAATAAATAAATCAAAACAAAACAAAACAAAACAAAACAAAACAAAACAAAACAAAACAAAACAAAACAAAACAAAACAAATCAAATCAATCAATCAATCAATCAATCAATCAATCAATCATTAGTTGATTTCACTGGCACGGAGGCTGGGTGTATGTGTTGTCTTCATCATCATTTCATCCTCATCACGACGCGCAGGTCGCCTACGGAGTCAAATCAAAAGACTTGCACCTGCTGAGCCGAACATGTCCTCGGACACTCGCGGCACTAAAAGCCGTACGGCATTTCATTTCAAGTATGTGTTATACATGCTCAAAAACGGTATTCTCTCTCTCTCTCTCTCTCTCTCTCTCTCTCTCTCTATCGAAATTTCGATAACTCGAAATAAAATTTAGCTCCCACGGTGATTCGACATATAGAGGTTCCACTGTATTTGAAATACACTGTTTGCTTGAGAGAGGAAGGCCTATATTTCCTGCTTTAAGGTGAATGATTTGTTTTCAAATTCTAACTTTAGTATTTTGCTTCGGTATTACCGGGATTGCCAGTTTCCGTGGTGTAGTGCTTAGTGTGTTTAGCTGCCACCCCCGGAGGCCCGGGTTCGATTCCCGGCTATGCCACGAAATTTGAAAAGTGGTACGAGGGCTGGAACGGGAGGTCAACTGAGTAGAGATGTGTTCGATTTCCACCTCAGCCATCCTCGAAGTGATTTTCCGAGGTTTCCCACTTCACCTCCAGGCAAATACCGTGATGGTACCTAATTCACGGCCACAGTAACTTCCTTCCTTCCTTCCTTCTTCCTTGTCTATACCTTCCAATCTTCTCATCCCCCACAAGCCCACTGTTCAACATAGCAGGTGAGGACGAGGAACTGGTCTTCCTTCCTAGTTGTATCTCCAAAGTCTCACGCTCCAAGACACTGCCCTTGAGGCGATAGAGGTGGGATCCCTCGCTGAGTCTGAAGGAAATACCAACCCTGGAGGTAAAGGGATTAAGGTATTAATTACCGGGATTGATTCGCCAGCGAACGTCCAGAACGTATATCTCTGTAACAGACTTCAGGGAGACAGTGTGTAAATAGCGTCAGAGAGTTCTAGGAAGCAAGTTAAGAAATACAGTAATGACAATTACCTGAGCAAGTTGGTTCCAAGATAAATATAACGTGTCTGTAAGCTTACATTCGAGAGATGGTGGGTTCAAAATTCATCGCAAGCATCCCTGAAGATTGATTTGTGTAATTTTCCATTTTCACTCTAGGTTAAAACCTACTTTAATTAAGGCCAAATAAATAAATAAATAGATAAATAAATAAATAAATAAATAAATAAATAAATCAATCAATCAATCAATCAATCAATCAATCAATCAATCAATCAATCAACACTGACCTTTGTTCAGGGTAGTCGTCAGGGTGGCAGATACCCTATCAGTTGTTTACCCGGACTTTTCTTAAAATAATTTCAGAGAATTTAAAATTTATCGAAAACTCCTTTGGTAAATTATTCCAATCCCCAACTCCTCTTAATATAAACGAATATTTGCCCCAATTTGTCCTCTTGAATATTGTGATCTTCCCAAGATGTAAAAACACCACTCAGACTTATTCGTCTATTAATGTCATTCCACGCCGTCACCTCACTGACAACTCGGAGCATACCGTTTAGTCGAATAACTCGTCTCCTTTCTTCCAAGTCTTGCCAGCCCAAACTTTAAAACATTTTTGTAACATTACTCTTTTGTCTGAAATCACCCAGAACAAGTTGTGCTGCCTTTCTTTTGATTTTTTTTCCAGTTCTCGAATCAAATAATCCTTGCGAGGGTCCCACACTCTAGTTGTGGTCTTACCAGAGACTTGTAAGTCCTCTCTTTTACAACCTTATTACAGCCACTATACACCCTCATAACCATATGAAGAGTTCTGTAACCTTTATTTACAATCCCGTTTGTATGATTACCCAGTGCAGTTCATTTCTAGGTACTAGGTACTTGCAGTGATCCCCATGAGGTACTTTTATCCCATCAACGCAATAATAATTAAAACTGAGAGGACTTTTCCTTTCGGTGAAACTCACAACCCACAACCTAACATTTCACCCCGTGAACCCAACTGTCGGCAGGCATGAAGATGGTTTTCATTGGTTTCCCATTTTCACACCAGGAAAATGCTGAGGCTGTACCTTAATTAAGGCCGCGGCCACTACCTTCCCAAAACTAGCCTATTCTTATCCCATCGTCACCATAAGACCTATCTGAGTCGGTGCGTCGTAAAGCAAATTCTAAAATATCCGCTGTCCATCTCACACCACTTTCCAGGTCTTTTTGCAGTCGCCCATGACCCTGTAACTTACTTATTACTCTATACAATATAACATAATACGCATAAAGATCTTATCTCTGATTCCAATTACATATAAATGTAACCTAAAATGTCCAATAATTTTGCCTTAAGGAACTCCCTCTCTTAGTGATTACAGGATCAGATAATCCTTCACCTACTCTAATTCTCTGAGTTCTATTTTCTGAAAATGTAGTCACCCATTCAGTCACTCTTTTCTCCAGATCAATTTCATTTTCGACAGTGGTCTCGTACGATCTAACCTTGGGGAGGTCAATGGCGAAACATACTATTTGACCATCTGAATCTAAAATGAAGCAATATCTTGTTGGAATCCTACAAGATGAGCCTCACAGGAATAACCTTTCCTAAACCCGTACTGCCTTCTTTCAAACCGGTTCGTAATTTCGCAAACGTGTCTAATATAATTAGAAAGAATGCTTCCCAAGGCTTACATGAAACATGCATAATGTCAAGCTAACTGGCCTGTAATAATCGGATTTATGTTTATCAGCCTTTCCCTTGTACATGGGGGCTACTGTAATAACTCTCCATTCATCTGGAATAGCTCCTACTTTGAAACGGTAATCAAATAAGTATTTCAATTATGGCACTATATTCCAACCTATTGCCTTTAGCATATTCCCGGAAATCTTATCAATTCAAGCTGCTTTTCTAGATTTCAACGTTTTCATCTTATTATAAACGATCTTTTGACAGGTAAGTTTTAATACTTCATTAGTATTAGTCACCTTCTATGCCTGGACATTATTCTCGTAACCAACAAACTTTACTTTACTTCTGCCTCCTATAAATCCTCATATACAGTATACACTCCCCTTTTTCATTAATGATTCCTGGAATGTCATACTTGGAACCTGTTTCTGCCTTAAATTACTTATCAAACCCCTCCATTTTTCACTAAAATTTGTATAACTGTCTATTACGCTTGCCATCAAACTACCCTTAGTTGACTTCTTCGCCAGATTGTACTTCTTGCTAAGTTATTTGAATTTCTCCTTACTTCCTAAACCATTCCTAACGATATTTCCTTCCAAACTTATCCTCCTTACTCTCTTTATTTCGTTGTTATAATATAAGGGGTGTTTAGCATTCCTGTCATACTATAGTTACTACCTTCCCAGTTCTGGCCTCTCCTTACGCCAGCGTCACCGAAAACCTGTGTGATTTAGTGCGACGTTAGATAGTAAAATAAATTATGTAAACAAACGCTAAAATAAATAAATAAATAAATAAATAAATAAATAAATAAATAAATAAATAAATAAATAAATAAATAAATAAATAAATAAATAAATAAATAAATAAATATTTGTCGCCTAAGCTGAAGAATATTCTAATACAGTTTCATAGACATAGTGTTCGTTGCCAGGTGTAAAAATGGTGATGGTTGCCATACACTCCTCCAAACTTGAGGATATGAAGTGATTTCCTTCGGTTTAATTCCTTCTAAAGCGGTAATTTATGCCAAAAGGAGGGCCTGGGTTTGATTCCTTAATTTCTGACTCTTTCAAAGATTTAATCGTTTGCTAATTTCTGGAACAGATTTAATTTAAGAGCTGTTGGTATGAGAGGCAGTGGACCCAATCTCAAGAGCCATGCAACACACTTGAACCTGTCGTCATGTTTTCTATGTGACATTCCAAAAAATCTGACTGGCAGGTCAAGGCTGACACCTTCACTCCACCAATCACACGGTTGGATTTGCTTTGGAAGTTGACTCCTCACCGAGTGAGTAGTCTATGTGGTTTGATTCACGCACTGTCGGCAGCCTTTAAGATAGTTTTCGTGCTTGTCCAATTTTCACACCAGGCAAATGCTGGAGTTGCATCTTAATTAAAGTTTCGGTTGCTTCCTTTCCAGCCTCAGCCCTTCCTCATCCCATCCCTGTCTTTGTCAGTGTAACAGAAAACAAATAGTAGAAAGGAAAATGAGTTGAGTTCTCAGCCTAAAGGCTGATAGGATCATCAGTGGCTCCACTATCTGTCCCTATACACACTGAGTGGCCAAAAGTCATGGTAAGACACTGAATGTGATGTTAATAACGAGTTGCTCCTCCGAGAGCCCTCAAGACGGCAGCAATACGACGAGGCATCAACTCTACAAGGTGTTGGAATCGTTCTGGAGGGATCTCGATCCACGCACCTTGCGCTGCTACCCAAAATTTGTCTTGTGTAGTTGGTGCGGAGTTCATGGAGCATACACCAGCATCGACAGCATCCCATAAATGCTCGACTGGATACAGATCGGAGATCCATGGTCGTACCTTCACTGGAGTGCTCCCCCAACCACCTGCGTGCAACCATAGAGCGGTGACATGGCGCATTGTCCTGTTGAAACATGACATTTCCATCAGGATGCTCTAGGATCAAAAAGAGATGCAGATGATCTGAAATAATGTCCACATAACATGCACTGTCAGAGCTCCCTGCAGCCGGATAATTGGGCCTAATAGCGACCATAAGAACACCTGCCAGAGCAGAACTGAATCACCTCCCACCTGGACACAACCTTGTTGACACGCAGGATGCATAGTTTCATCGGGCATACGCCACATTCTCACGCGCCCATCAGCTCGATACAACAGGAACCGGGATTTAGATGGTCTGAAAGAATGTCCACATAACGTGCACCTGTCAGCGCTCCCTGCAGCCGGATAATTGGGCCTAATAGCGACCATAAGAACACCTGCCAGAGCAGAACTGAGCCACTTCCCAGCTGGACACAACCTTGTTGACACGCAGGATGCATAGCTTCATGGGGCATACGCCACACTCTCACGCGCCCATCAGTTCGATACAACTGTAACTGGGATACATCGGACCATACAACACACCACCAGTGTTTCATGGTCCATTGCCGATGTTCGCGGGCCCATGCACATCGATGAGCTCTGTGTCGAGTTGTCAGCAAAAGGACACGAGTTGGTCGTCGGCTGGTGAAGCCCATGCGGTACAGTTGCCTCCTTAAAGTTCTGGTAGAAATGAGTTCGTGACTCACAACATTCAACTGGGCGGTGATCTGACTCACAGTAGCCCGTCTAGCGCTTAGTATGGATCTGTGGAGACGATGTGGTGTCCGTTCGTTAAACACCTGTGGTTTTCCCGTGCGCGGTTTATACGGGTGGTAACAATCTCTCTGCGATATTGATGATCCACCCACGACACTGTTGACCTCGGAAACCCGAATTCACGTGTAATCTCCGCAGTGCTATGACCTATGCGCCGTGCGCCGGTGTTCATCCCACGTTTAAAGTCGGTTAACACGCGACGTGTTGCCATCTTCACGACACTGGTGTCTGTGACAAGACTTCTCAGTT
Organism: Anabrus simplex; assembly: GCF_040414725.1. Classification (NCBI taxonomy): domain Eukaryota; kingdom Metazoa; phylum Arthropoda; class Insecta; order Orthoptera; family Tettigoniidae; genus Anabrus; species Anabrus simplex. Next base: position 221,889,543 of record NC_090270.1, on the reverse strand, counting down.
ACGCCGCAGCTAGCCGCAACGCTCAGGGGTCTTACGTGGCACTCTTCCCAATGGGACACCCCTTCCAGTGACTTCTGGCCACTCTGTGTATTATGGTTGTTCAATTGAAACATGGACAGAGCTGGCAACATTGCAAGTAACTGACGGGACAGCCAATGGCTGGCAGCACTCCATGGTTTGATGTTTGTAGTAACAGCTCCAACCATGAGCAGCCTCAGACATGCAGTCGCTTAGTAAAGAAAAGTTGAATCAAAATTCGTGGTTTAATAGTTACATGCAAACTAATAGAACGTGGCATGATTCAGTTTTTGTGCAAGGAAGGTGCTTTGACTGGAAAAAACTGTCACGAAACGTGCTTGTGTACCATGGTAACGCTCGTCAAAACGCTGCTAACGCAAATAAACATTCGATACAGTATTCGCTGACGTCGTATGAATCATCCGCTTTACATCCAGACCCTCTCAATTCAGCCACTACTGATCTGCGTTTAGGGCAGTCGCCTAGGTGACAGATTCCCTATCTATTGTTTTCCTAGCCTTTTCTTAAATGATTTCAAAGAATTGTAAATTTATTGAACATCTCTCCTGGTAAGTTATTCCAATCCCTAACTCCCCTTCTAATAAACTAATATTTGCCCCAATTTGTCCTCTTGAATTCGAACTTTATCTTCGTATTGTGATCTTTCCTACTTTTAAATACACCGCTCAAACTTATTCTTCTACTAATGTCGTTCCACGTCATCTTTCCACTGACAGCTCAGGACATACCGCTTAGTCGAGCAGCTCGTCTCCTTTCTCTCAAATCTTCCCAGCCCAAACTTTGTAACATTTATGTAACGCTACTCTTTTGTTGGAAATCACCCAAAACAAATCGAGCTGCTTTTCTTTGGATTTTTTACCAGTTATCCAGTGAAGAAGCCCCAGAGGAGTAAACATTTCACCACGAATCAAGCAGTTCCTGATTCTGAGGAAGTGTGTTTCAACCAGCAAGCAGCGTCCTTCATTGCGGAAGTATACTGTAGAAAAAATAAGTTCAGTGTAGGAACAGGTTTCTGAACGGTGCGGGTGTTCGTAAATTCACTCAAACTACGAATCATCAGTTTGCTATCGTTCTGAGTTAGCTTATGTGTGTTCAATACAAAGAGCGGAAATTTCTCGACACTGTAGTTACCAGTCTACCTTCGGCTTACTTCTAAAACCATAAGACTGTTACATCAAATTTTTCACTAGATGCGAAAAGCATTATATCCAAAAACGCATTATTTTATGCAAAAAAAATAAAAAATAATGTATAAACCTTACTGAAGACATTTACATAATTTAAATGATGCATGTCACATTTTAATAGTTTTTGTAAATTTCAAGATACTGACAGCATTTCATCTTTTTTTCTTTATAGAGTGAACCCCACCAAGGTGTTTTATTTGCTGCCCTTTTTTTGTGTGTGTCCTACATCTCTATAAAACATTGTTTTTATATTTAACACGAATATCATGTATTATTGTCTGTATAGTTATTATAATTTATTAATTTATTAACCATACGAACTACTGCACTTTGCAAAATCAGGAATAAATCTGAAACCTAGAACTGTCTATCAAATCGTCCGACCGGGCGAGTTGGCCTTGCGGTTAGAGGCGCGCGGCTGTTATCTTGCATCCGGGAGATAGTGGGTTCGAATCCCACTGTCGGCAGCCTGAAGATGATTTCCCGTGGTTTTCCTTAAGGTCACGGCCGCTTCCTTCCAACTCTTAGGCCTTTCCTATCCCATCGTCGCCATAAGACCTACCTGTGTCGGTGCGACGTAAAGCCCCTAGCAAATCGTCCGAGTACGAACTAACTGTGTAGCAGGTTATCATAAAATGAACGGGGGTCCTTTGGTATGAGGACTTTCAGATATTGAAGTTGCTTGTACTTGTTCTTTACTTTCAGAGGAGTGATGTAAGGATTTTTCGCGTACTGTTTCGGAGATGCTTTATTGTTGACTCCTAAGTTCGCTCCATTCACCTGGAAGTAGGTAATGGATGTCAATCGTAATGCCTACCACAAATAATTATATAAGTCTATTTAAAACAATTGACCATCAGAATTAGTCTATAGTTATTTAAGCGCGGTACTGAATGAACCAATCATTCTGTATAGTCATCATATTTTTAATCTGGCTGGATATTAAAACAATTTTTACAGCACTGCAGTCCCTGAAGAACATTTTATTCCCCAAATATATTTAAAGTGATCCTTCAAGCTTTCCTCAATATTGAATTTCTCCTTAAATTGTTATTACGTTGCAGCTCAGTAAGTTCCGTTTGTTTGATGTTGTTGTCTGCCCAGTAATAATAATAATAATAATAATAATAATAATAATAATAATAATTGTTCTTCGTCTTGGCCTTCTTCTCATTACTGAGTCGGCACTTTATGTATATTTGGTCCAGATTTACGGCCGGATGCTCTTCCAGACGACAACCCTATGTATTCACTGTTCCATGTTTCTGCGGTAGTTATTGGCGGGGTATTGCGAATAGATGAAGAGAATTATTTTAAGACGAACACAAATATTTATCCCCCGAACCAAAGGAATTAACCATTCCCAGGCCCGGAAGGAATCTGACTCTGATCTGCAATACTGATCATTCAGTCATCCGCCCAATTATATTATGCAATGAAATCAAGAGGTAACTATTCACCACACATACATTTCTGGACCAAGAAAGACATTTCAGGTTTCAAGCACATGTGCATAGATTTACCACGTTTCCATGGGGAATTCAAATCGATTTCAATACGCTTTCGGTATCGAATAGCTTCATGGAAACGGGGACCCAGTTCGTATTGAGTCTCAAAGTCAATCCTACTAGAAAGTGGGATTAATCGTACTCAATACGGATATAGTATCATGGAAACGCGGAACGTATTGAATTCGATTTGAAAATGCTACGGATGTTCGATTGTAGTATCTGTGAACGCCGGAGGAGAGTTGGAAATATTACGAGAAAAGGAAATACACAATCTGTTCGACGGAAACTGATTTGCAACAATTCTATATTCAGCACGTGAAGCTAGTTTGTGCAAAGCGATTACAATTTTTTTCTGTACAGACATTGGTTTGCTCACGAAAAACGTGTTTGATTTGAAGTGTGGTTTAAGACGCAGTCATATGAAATTAAATGTCGAAGAACTCATCCTGAAGTTGTCTAACCAATCATCTTCTGTGGAATAACGTTGTACTATAAGCTCCTAGCAGTCCTTACTCCTTTCTTTCACTCAGTACCACCACCTCTTCATATGCTTCTTTTTTCTTAGCTAAGACTGAAGGAGAACTGACTGCAACTGCTGCAGGAATAATACCGTTTCCCTCCGACGCTCCAATCGTTCATTCTCCCATCTCTCAAGTGAATGGATTAAACTTAAAAAAAAACTGATACACTATTAGGCGCAATACCACAGTTTTTGAAACTGCCATTGCTTTCGGTGATTGTACGGGCTACATTAAACAAGTTTGTATCACGGATTTTAAATTTCTTAGGTAATAATGGACGAGGACTTCTTTATTTACTCCAATTTGGTTAGGGTTGGCCATTGCTGTCAAGCTACATGTCGGATTTTTCTCGTACGGCCTCGCGCGACCTGGTAATCTACGAGTGTCAAGACTACCGTATTAAAAATCGATCTGATAACGGATTGAATCTTACATGGAACAAGGTAACGTATTGAGTACGGAAAGCGTATTCAGTTTCAATCCCCATGGAAACGTGGTAATTATATTAAACATAAAATATTCTATGTCGTCATTCCAGTAACGTTTCTAGTCTTATGAATTTTTAAATAGCATTAATTGTTGTATAATTGTTCCACATGAGGGACTTGGTTCTTCTGATATCTTGGGAGGTTTTAAGGTAATATTCTGAGATGCAAAGGCATACGGGTTTCAGTTTTCTTAATTATCTTAAAAAGTGGGCGTTGTTGAACAAAACCCACGGTATCCCCTGCCTGTCGTAGGAGGTGACTAAAAGGGGACCCAGAGGCTTTTAACTTGGGAGCATGGGTTGGTACCACGGGTCCCTTAGCTGAGTCCTGGCATTACTTACACCTACTTGTACCGGGCTCCTCCCTTTCATCTATCCTCTCCGACTGCCCTTCGTCAACTTTTACCCATTTCCGATCCCGACTGTATTAGAGCAATCGAAGCCTAGGGAGTCATTAAATTTTTCGCCCTTGGTGGCCTTTGTCGTTCTTTGACCGATACCTTCATTTATGAAGTGTTGGACCCCCTCCATTTTTTCCCCTGATTAGTGTTAATGGAGGATGGTTGCCCAGTTATACTTCCTCTGAAAACAATAATCACCACCACCCCCGTTAATATCTCAAAATTGACCTACACCAGACTTACAGGGTTTCCGAATTAAGCCGACACTAACATTAAACAGCCCTTACGTAAGATGGACAACACTGAAGAGGTATCCTAAGGAAGTATGGAATGTAGTTTCCCGTTGCTTTCTTCTCCGAGCTAGAATACGCAATGGCACGTCAGTGTGCCAAGCCCACCAAAATTCATTTATACATCGACATTCTACAATTTGCTTCACGCCGCACCGATACAGATAGGTCTTATGGAGACGAAGGGATAGGAAAGGCTAGAAGTGGGAAGGAAGTGGCCGTAGTCTTAATTAGTTTACAGCCCCAGCATTTTCCTGGTGTGAGAATTGGAAACCATGGAAAACCATCTTCGGGGCTGCCAACAGTGGGGTTCGAACCACTATCTCCCGATTGCAATCTCATGGATACGCGCCTCTAACCGCACGGAAACTCGCTTGGTATATACAGTATATACATTCACTGACCCCATGAGTAACGCTTTCACAATATTGTTGATAGGGATTGACTGCGTCAGAAATATTCACTATCATATCATCAGAACTGTAGATGAGAGTGAGACGTATGGATACAAGCAGCAAACTTGCTTTGGATCAGACCAAGATATATCGGGCACAGAAAACTCTATTTTCTCGCCAGAGATTCGTCTGGGATTGTAGTTGCATTAAATTTCACTACTTCTGTACTGCAGGACGTGTGTGCTCTCTTAATACTTCCAAGTAATTCTACATTGTTACCCGAGAGTATGTCAAACACTGCTTCAATCTTCATTTGGAGCTAACTCAAGATAAACAGAATCTAGTTATTAACGACAACTGGTCATGAATTTAAATTTGGAGCTTGTGATTCGCACACAATGTTACGCCCATTACGCAAGGAATTCTTCTAACGAGATGACCACGGCTTGAACAATTGACTCAGAATGACCACTACACTCAGCATGTTCTGCCCCTTGGCGTGTGCTTTTATTTGTTCTCTGCAACATACTGACGCTAAATGGATATCCTCGACAGAAATGTGGAGCATACAATTCTCAGTAATATGTTCAAAAACATCCGCTAAAATAAGAGGGGAAAAAACCAGACGTGGAAACGTGGAGCTATTTAGTTGAGGGCTTCCTTGTACTGTACACATTATGGTTTCCTGGAATTCCTCATTTGTTTTTTGCTTTACGTCGCTCCGACACAGATAGGTCTTATGGCGACGATGCGACAGGGAAGGGGTAGGAGTGGGAAGGAAGCGGCCGTGGCCTTAATTAAGGTACAGCCCCAGCAATTGACTGGTGTGAAAATGGAAAACCACGGAAAACCATTTTCAGGGCTACCGACAGTGGGGTTCGAACCTACTATCTCCCGAATACTGGATACTGGCCGCACTTAAGCGACTGCAGCTATCGAGCCTGGTCATTGAATATTCTTACACACACAGTTTGAGAAGCAGCGCTTAACTGAGTGTCAGGAATATCCTTTCCTTTCCTAGAGGAGGGTGTCTGCTCTTAAAAAGTCCACAGTTCTAGCCCTTCAGGCAAGCAACTGATTGTTGAAAACTTCCTAGGGATATGAGCTACGAAATTTAGGTAAATAAAATATAATAAAGTATGATAATATATTCTTTACTTATTCCTAAAAATTACAACCCTTACTTTAATCATCGTTATCCGGTCGATTATATTGGCAGTTTGCCTTTTTCCTACCACTACGAGCGCTAATATGAGTTAATGCATTGATTTACTTAAGCACCACTGCGAGCAGTAATGTGAGCCAATGTACAGTTTCACTTATGCACTTATAACTAAATTCGGTGGGGACATTTTTCAAAAAATTAAAACGCTTGAGGGTATTGAACAAAGGAAGACATTACAGAAATAATTATGTAAATAAGGTACTTTGGATAGGATTTGAAACAAAATAAAACGAGTAAGGAAACAAGCGATTTTAGGCTGTTTTTCCGAAACTGCCTTTAGACCGGATGTGATTTTCGAAATTCCTTTTAGTTTGATAGTGTTATCCAAGACTCATAATTTGGAACCTTTCCGGGCCCTTTGGCATTTCAGGCACAGTTGAGGAAATTGCTTAATTTCATGTTTTTCGTAGTACCGGAACCCCTACTTTGTCTGTTAAGAAATGATTTCAGAATTAAAAGATGTTATTGTGAGCGACATTTTATAGAGAGTCATGGGGCGTTTCTTTAGAACGTTGTCACCTCCGCAGTCCTTACACATGTAGTCTGTGGATGTTTTAAACGGTTTGGGCAGCATATACCGAGAAAGAGTTTGCGTGTCATTACTTTCTTCAAGTTGTTTCTCAGAAACACTTCCTTTACGACTACCTTGCATTACAGTTCAATATTTAAGGCAATAAAGCATTCCTCGGGAGATCCTCTAGGCAACAGCGAAAACCGCATGAAAATATCCCCAGCGGTTCTCGAGTTATAGAATACTCTTTCCGTACCTAGCACCGTTAACAAACATACGAATTGTTATTGTGGTCGAAATTTTAGAGATAGATGTATGGTCCCTGTGACTTGTCTATGCACTTCGTGGATATGTTTAGTGGTTTAGGCAGCTTGAGCCAATAAAATTGTCCCCTGGCGTCGTTTTCCTAGTTTTTTCGCAGAAATCATTACTGCGCGGTTTATTTTCATCACAGCGCAATATTTCCTTTCTTTCTTAATCTGTTTACCCTCCAGGGTTGGTTTTTCCTTCAGACTAAGTCAGGATTCCCATCTCTACCGCCTCAAGGTATTGTCCTGGAGCGTGAGATTTTGAGTCGGAGATACAACTGCCGAGGAAGACCAATACCTCATCCAGGTGGCCTCAACCTGCTATGCTGAACGGGGTCCTTATGGAGGGATTGGAAGATCGGAAGGTATAGACAAGGAAGAGGGAAGGAAGTGGTCGTGGCCTTAAGTTAGGTACTATCCCGGCATTTGGAGGAGAAGTGGGAAATCACGGGAAACCACTTTGAGGATGGCTGAGGTGGAATCGAACACCCATCTACTCAGTAAATCTCCTGAGGCTGAGTGGATCCCATTCCAGTCCTAGAACCACCTTTCAAATTTCGTGGCAGAGCCGGGAATCGAACCCGAACAACCGGGGGGGGGGGGGGTAGCAGCTTATCACACTAAATACTACACAGACGCGGTTGCTCAATATTTTATACACAAAAATCTTCTGGAGATCCTCTAGGTAACAGCGAAAACCGTACAAACATTTCTCCAGCGGTTTTCGAGTTATAGAATTCTCTTCTTGTATCTGGCGCAGATTTTCTAATGTTAACAAGTATCAAGAAAAACTGTAAATGTGGTCGAACTTGTAAAGATAGGCATGTGAACTCAGAAACCGTTATGTAGATAATATTATCCTCTACATTCCTTACCCATATAGTCTGCGGTAATCTTCAACGGTTTAGCCGAGAAATAGCAACATGAAGCGTTAATTTCTTCCAGTTGTTTCGCGAAAACCATTACTGCTTGGTTTACTTTCACAAAGTTCAATAGCCAATACATGGGAACCTTCCACGGGAGATACCCTACGCTAGAGTGAATATCGCATAAAAACTGTTCAGCGGTTATGGAATTATGGACTACTATTTCGTACCTAGAGCAGCATTTTTACTGTTATTGTGGCAGAACTTTGAAAGATAGGAATGCGGTCTTGCGGACTTGTACTTGTTATACTCAACAGTTACAACGCGTATAGTTCATGGATATATTTAACGGTTTAGGCAGCGTAAGCCGATGAAGATGTCGCCTGGGGCCTATTCTACAAAAGTATGGTCTTGTACATTACAAGTAAATTCTCTAGTAACTAGTACAAATACCAGATTTTCTGTTCCACAAAAGAATTTTCTACAGTTGACCTTTACTACTCCATACTTACAAATTACCAGTGAATTTTTATGGGTGTGTTCCACGAAAGTACTAGTACTTGTAACTTACTAGTGAACTGGGAAGTATTCTCTACCAGTGAAAGGACAATAATACGTAAATATACTAGTGCTATTTAAATATGCTTATTTCGGATACATTTTGATAAATATGTGGTCTAGCAGTAGTGATAGTGACGGTGATTAAAATGAAAACTACCGTCTGTACAGGGAAAGAATAAACTTCCAGTTTAACACTGTATTTCAATACAATGAACGTTTTAGGTTAAGCACAATACAAGTGGAAGAACTTTTGATAGATATTGGGCATAGGTTAAATGATATAAAATATCCTCAAATTGTTCGTTGGCCTGAAAATTCTGAACAAACATGTTCCAAGAAGGACATTCCTGGAATCATTAATGAGCGTAATATCTCTTACATACATCCAACTTTTCCCCTCAAAAGCTCTATGAGCTTTTCCCAAGTCAAATATTTCCATCCAACCATTTATTTTGTCTTGTTTTTTCAGAATCTCGCTGAATGCACCGAAAAGAATATCTTTCCTTCTTTATATTTCCTTCAAAATGAATAACTTCGTTTCTCTTGACATCATTTTAACAATTCATGCAGTGTTTGCAATTTCGTAACAGTTAAGTTTGGCGGCCGAATATCGTTATTACCGGCAACTGATTCCTAATGACAGACCAGGGTATGTCAGACTATCGTGGAACATATGCGAGGATCACAGAAGAACAGCATGGGTGATAATAACGCAGTAATTACCTAAGAAATACACTGACAAATAACATCGTAGCATTAAAAAATTCACAGGAATATTATTTCCTTTGAATCCTTGCTGCATAAGTTACCTTAAAATACGATATTACGATAAATGAGGCAAGCATAACCTAATTCAACGAATGGAATACGAAGATAATCAGCTGATTCATGCTATGAATGTTTATTGATATGTCGTCACTTATAAAACATGTAACAATTCACTGGTAATATACAAGAGACATTCAATCTTTTGTGGAAGAGAAATGTACAACTCCATATATTACAAGAACCTACACTACTAACTTGTAATGTACAAGATCATACTTTTGTGGAATAGCCCCTGGTGTCATTTTCTTCAAGTTGTTTCGCAAAAATCGTCATTCCTTGGTTTCTTTTAATCACAGTTAAATATTTTATATATGAAAACCTTCCCCTGAAGATCCTCTAGGATAGAGCGAAAGCCGCATAAAAATTTGACCAAAGGTTCACGAGTTATAACTGGACACCAACGCATACATACATATCTATAATAATAAAAGGAAGTGTCTGTCTGTCTGTCTGTCTGTCTGTCTGTCTGTCTGTCTGTCTGTCTGTCTGTCTGTCTGTCTGTCTGTCTGTCTGTCTGTCTGTCTGTCTGTCTGTCTGTCTGTCTGTGCGCGATGCCCAGAAAAATCTACAGCACGCAGAGATCTGAAATTTTGAACATAGGTAGATGGAAGGGGTCCGAATGCACATTGAAGCCGGAATTTTCATTTTCGCTTTCGTTGGTGAGTTATGAACGAAAAACCATCGGAAAACATGCATTGGGATATGGCAATCCAGCGTGTTGTCACCAAGATTAAAAGCATAAAGTCGCTGTTGCTAGGCAACGTACATATGACAGGTAGAGAACACAATATTCAAGGAGCCATTTTACGTCCAGGGCGTAGGAAACCGTTTTTGGTCTTATATGGTGTGAGGGCATACGACGCTGTTGATGGTGATTCGTCCGTCGTATCGGGACGTAAAGTCTTGAGCTATTCGAGGGGAGTGGGCTATGTGCCGGCGCCGGGTTTCATCCTCTTCATTCTTACTATCATATATAATGCCATTCATTTCATCGCATTAAGTCATCTGATTAGATTGATGTCATGAAAGTCATCAGGTCGTAGAAATTCGCTACGAAGATTCATCTCACTTCATACCCAAATCCCGTAGAGAAAGGGGACAAAGGTTGGGCACTTATACATTTAGAGGAAACATACATAACACAAGATAGACGATAATAATAAACAAGGAATAATAATACATATACCAGCCAGGATGCCATTGTCAGTACGTGGAATAGGAAGCCATGTTCCTTCAATCCATGATGTCTGTCTGTCTGTCTGTCTGTCTGTCTGTCTGTCTGTCTGTCTGTCTGTCTGTCTGTCTGTCTGTCTGTCTGTCTGTCTGTCTGTCTGTCTGTCTGTCTGTCTGTCTGTCTGTCTGTCTGTCTGTCTGTCTGTCTGTCTGTGTTCATGTATGCGATGCTCAGCCAAATCCACGGCAAACAAAGATCTAAAATGTTTGTCATAGGTGGGCATAGGTTTTCACCTAAGACGCATGGCTGTGTCTGAGAGCAATTCTTGCACCAAGACATGAAGCTGTCAACGTCATCAACAAGCAACACTCGCAAGAATTATCCGGTTTCCTATAAATGGAAAAGTCTATCGACACGACATGTCATACAGATGAGGCTGTCAACTACACGACATATATTTTGAACAATTTGGAGTCACCTGGAGTACCCTCGAACATCTTGGGTTGGATGATTGTGGCACCGATTATCCTCCTCAGGAATATGAATCCTTCCCTGTACAATGAACACGGTTCTGAAACTGATGACGAATGTTAATGAAGCCACCATCATGACTGAGCATGTAGTATTCCTCGGACTGTAAGTCCATTGAGTAGGAAGCCATTTTCGTCCCGCGACACGAGGAGCCGTCAGCCCGTAATATTCAGAAGTGTTTGTGTATGTGTATGTATGCGAAGCCCAGTCAAATGTACGACACACAGAGATCTGAAATGTTGACGTAGGACAATCGTTTAAAGTTCTAGGACTCCATCTTCGAAAACGGTGCTTTTGCCATTGTCAACTGTACGTGGATTGGTCAAGAGTTCGAAAGGCAAACAAAATACAGTATACATATTATCTCCAAATGGAAGGATATTATTATATTTTATTCCGAAGCTCTAAGGAAACAATATATTTTGTATTATACAACATGGCCTTTTACATGGTTTTAATATTATTTGTACCATCCATCAACTCGGTATATTAAGCACAGAAAGTAAAAATATACTGTAATAAAAATAAAATCATGTATTTAATGCAATTTTCGTCAAAAAGATGTGAGTTAATAAATATAATGCTTTAATGTGCTTTTAGTAAAGAGTTTAGAAACCTCTAACGGTTGAATTACTAAACGCGGGCAAAGCAGTGGGCACATGCTAGTATAAATATATACAGACGGATAACCGAGAAAGTGACCGTGCGGTTAGGGTCGCGCAGCTGTGCGCTTGCGTTCAAAAGAGCGTGGGTTCGAACTCCACTTTCGGCAGCCCTGAAGATGGTTTTCCATTTTTACACCACGCAAATGCTGGGGCTGTACCTTCATTAAGGCAACGGTTGCTTCCTTCCCAATCCTAGCTCTATTCTATCTCATCGTCGCCATAAAATCTCTCTGTGTTGATACTACGTAAAGCAGCCTGTAAGAAAAGTGAGGACGGATATTGGTTTGAATGTGCGCAACGAGAGGAGACCGATACTTTTATAAAGATGGCTGAGTCGATAGATTATTATCTTAAATGGTTAATTTCCTTGACTCGTGTACTGGGTATTTGCGCTGTCCCCATCATTCTTGCAACTCAGACAACAAACACAATACTACCTCCCCTACATTAACACGTAGTTTCCCTTAAATGACAGATATCACCCACCCTCTTCGCAGGGTCTGCCTTATAAGGGTTGCGTCAGGCTAACAAGAGTCAAAGAAATTAAAACATTCTCCTTAATCCATCTGCGACCACATTCTCAAATCCCTGAATGTGTCGCACGTCAAACTGGAAAGCTAAAATTCGGATAGCCCAGTGGGCGATGCGCCCGGTACGACGGGGCCTAGCTAACACCCAACTTAGAGCCTGATTGTCGGTCTCTAATCCAAACTTGACATGCTCCAGGTAAAGGCGGAAATTTTTTAAGGCAAAGAATACAGCAAGTCCCTCTAATTCGTATATGGAATATTTGGCCTCTTGAGGTGACTACGTACGAGACGCAAAGGTGATGGGCCGCCTTCCGAGTTCAAATTCCTGTAGAAGAACCAGAATGGCAGGAGATGAAGACGCTTCGGTCTGTACAATAAAATTCCTAGAAAAATCAGAAATAACCAAGACAGGGGCGTTGCAGAGGGATAATTTGAGATGCTTGAAAGCGGCTTGTTGAGAAGGACCCCATTCGAATTTGCCACCATTCCTGCGAAGAAGATTCAGGGGTGCAGCCCGGTTAGCGAAGATTGGGGTGAATTTTCTGGAGAAATTTACCATACTGATGAACCTAGCGACACCTTTAACATCTTTGGGGGCCTGAACTTATGGATAACTTGAGTTCTAAAATGATCTATCCAAACTCCATCCGGGGAAACAATATGCCCCAAAAAGACATAGATGGTTTAGCAAAAGATACATTCAACAGCTTAACCGTCAAACTTGCGGTAAGAAGGCGTTTTAATGCTTCTCTTAGATGAGCTAGATGTTCTTCGAAAGTCTTGAGGTGATAACATAATATAATTAATGGTAAAGATATTCAAATTTAATATCAGAGAATACCCTCTCTAGCAGTCTAGTCACAACCGCCGCGCTGGTAGAGTGCCCGAAAGGCACGCGGTTGCATTCATACAGGTTCCAGTCGGTAGTGAAAGCAGTCAGATGTTTCGATTCTTCCGCAAGAGGTATCTAATTAATAGGCTTGATTGAGATCAAAGACGGTAAGGAATTTAGCCTTACGAAACCAAGAAAAAACATGAATGCAAGTCGGGAAGGGACTGACTGGAACACAATCTTACGGTTCAAAGTCCTGTAATCAACTACTGGCGTGAAGCCGCCTTGTGGTTTTGGAACAAGAAAATGAGGTGAAGAATATGCCGACTTAGAGGGTCGAATAATACCATCGCTCAATATCTTGTCGAGACTTCCTTGAAGGCCTTCATCTTAGGCGGAGACAACTTATGAGAAGGAAATCTTACAGGGATCGAATCCGTGACTTCTATCTTGTATTCAGTTCATTCACTCCTAGATTTTACGAAAACACATCGGAAAATGAATGACATAATTTACGAATACTGGTAGCCTGATCCTCAGGTAGATGCGTAAGGTGTAACGTCATCTCATTCTGAGGAGGCGAAACACACGAATATGATGCAGAATTACACTTCAGAATGGGCCTATGGAAATTACTACTCAACTTGAAGGTGCAGGACTTATTTTAAAGATCGAGCACCAGAATTGAATGAGACATGAAATCTGCCCCTAATAGCACAGGGTATGACAAGCTTTTAGCAACGGATAAATTAAATTTCCAGGTAAATTTAGAAAAAACGAATTTTAGCATGGATGAAACCTAAAATTTCTGAAGGAGAGGAGTTGGCCGAAATACATTTTACACTGGACAAAACGTATTCAGGAAATTCACAACAGTACTTTAATTTAGAATATCGTTCTTCTGAAATGATGGATACAATACTTCCGGAATCTAAGAGAACAGTAACAGGTTCGTTGTTTATTTCAATTTTGAGAAAGAGCATAAATCTTGGAGTATCAGAGGCAATTTTTAACATTCTCTTGGATCTTCAAAGGACGCCTTAGACGACCCTGAAAAGGTATAAATAGAATCAGTCTTGGCTGAGCCTGGAGACACAAACTGGGAAGAGAACTCAGCCGGGCACTCTAGTCAAATTCGATTGCTATTATTACTAAAGTTAGAATAAGAATGTGTACTATTCTGTAAATTACAATTCTTTGCTAGGTGTGTAAATGAACCATATTTCAAACAGCCTGAAGACGACGATCCATTTTTAGATCCTTTGGTATAGAGGACATTATTTCTTAAATGGTCCACAGACCAACAAACATAACATTTGCGGGGAGTGAAAGGTTTACGAGGGGGTGGTCGAGAAATTTTAGAAGTAGGTGGTGGGTCGCGATCGACTCGCAGTGTATCGGTATATTTCACTCCCTCCTCAGAAAGAGACATGGTCTCAAGTTCTCTAAACGTTTGAGGACGGGAAGCAAAACACAAATATAATCAGTAAGATGCAGAAATGCCTTCAATAATGGTCTGTATTATTTGACTTCAGAATAGTGCAATGCAAATACCCTAGTATAAAACTTAATATCTTGAATGAAATCAGCTAGATTTTCATCTAGCCTTTGCAATCTGAAATAATATTTCTGCATTAGTGAAGACAGGGCTCTCGCAGGGATAAAGTTAGCCAATAAGTGAGCATGGAAGGTTTGAATGGAACTCCTTTCCAATATAGCTTTAACTACTTTGTCTGATAAGACATCAATTGTGTAGCGATAGATTATTTGTAATATTTGAGAATGTGACAGAGCAAACATCAAAGCACGATCTTGGAATTCCACGAGAAATCTTTATAAAGTTAATGACGTCGTTAGTAGAGTTGACAGAAAATCTGGAAATCCCTTTAAGCAACATGGCTAAAGGATGGGGCAGGTTGCTAATGTCTGCGAATATTACCCGAGAGGCAGCCGGAAGTTGAGGTGGTTCGAAAGCGGCATGACTAATGAACAATAGTGGAAGATGTTGTGGATTGCCGACAGTATTGGCTATCTTTTCATATGGGGCAGAAGCTTGTTGTTGCTTAACCGATTCCCCACTATCTGAAGACTTATTTGGGTCCTCTTCCGTATTCAAAGTTAATGGAGCAACATAGTCACTCTTCCCGGTAACAAACCCAGATAAAAATTAGTTCACTTTACTGGGCAGCTCAGAAATATGTTGACACAAGGAGTTAACCATACTGGAGTGTTCTTCACTAAGCTTAAGAGACAGCACATCCCACGCTCTATTATAAAAATTAAGCAGTTTAGCCTGAACCCGTTGAAGTTGGTTACCAGAGGGCTCAGCTCCTTCAAAAAAGCTCACAACAGTTGCAATGTTAGCAACATTGGTGGTGATCGTGGATAAAGCCTCACCAACTTCCTTCTCTCCATTAACAGGAATACAGATAGGTAACACTAAAGAATCCTTTAGTTTAGACGCATCTGTCGCAGCCGTGCCACCAGTCTGAACCTTCCTAATAGCTAATTCATAAATGATCTCTGCCTTGCGCAAATTTTGAAAAATCGGAAAACCGAAAACTTTCTAGTGTTCTAACCCAGAATTTCGAAAAAGTAGGCAAAAGGGACATTGTCCAGGCCCATTCAACCACGCTCTGCTACCACTTGATACGGGATTTCCATGGGTCAGAGTGGGATAAGAAGCGTGTGGTATGAATGGCTGGACGAGGAATTACGTCGAGCGACTTTTAAGAAAACAAATTTAAAAATTTTATTTCTTTCCTCTATTTTTTCCTAGTTTAAAATTAATAGACAGAAAATCTGAAAGATAAATTAGAAAATGGAACAGATTATTAATGAGCTCGTCAACTCTAGCAATAACAGGTTTAGAAGTCCGAAAATCAGGTACAAAACTTAAGATAATTATCAATTAGTTAATTACATAGAAAAGACCATCGCTGCTCCAAGAAGTTACACTACTCAGGAGTCAAAGTTCCAAATACCATAGTCTATCCCGCAGAGGCAATCAATTACACTAGATCACATCGGGTGTCCTCCCTTTGAAATTTTCATCAGTTTATCCACACAAGCATTTGATCACTGTTCCAAAATGGAACCAAAATCGAAGAAACAGATACCCTAACAATGATACAGGAAACACAGAGGCGTAATTGTCCATACTACTTGGCCTTAATAGTAAAAAGGAATGGGTGTACATAACCAGCCATGAACCAAATGCAAGGAAGCGAAACACCTGTACACTTCTAGAAATTGTAAAAACCCAAAATGGGCTTACGGCCCGAAGATACAGAGGAAACATTAATGCCAAGACAAGATTTAATAAATTTAGAGCTTGAAAGCTTTAGTCACCCAATGCAAGGTTGAATGGGAAACTATAGAGGGTCATCACTCTTTGTTTCCTTACATTACTTATTTCCCAGTAGGGAGTAGAATCAGTGCCGAAAATTCTAGATTTAAAACCACCAGTTTTACAAAATTGTATTTAAAAAACTGAAGTATTTAGGTTGTGTGTTGTGTGTTACCAGGATGGTAATATAGAAAGTGAAAATGAATCAAGGTGCAGTAAAGCTAATGCAGTGAGCTCGCAGTTGCGATCAAACATATTCTGTAAGAAGGAAGTCGCTCCCAGACGAAACTATCTCTACATCGGTCTGTTTTCAGACCAACGTTGCTTTACGGGAGCGAAAGCTGGGTGGACTCAGGATATCTTATTCATAAGTTAGAAGTAACAGACATGAAAGTAGCAAGAATGATTGCTGGTACAAACAGGTGGGAACAATGGCAGGAGGGTACTCGGAATGATGTGATAAAGGCTAATTTAGGAATGAACTCGATGGACGAAGCTGTACGCATAAACCGGCTTCGGTAGTGGGGTCATGTGAGGCGAATGGAGGAGGATAGGTTACCTAGGAGAATATTGGACCCTGTTATGGAGGGTAAGAGAAGTAGAGGTAGACCAAGACGACGATGGTTAGACTCATTTTCTAACGATTTAAAGATAAGAGGTATAGAACTAAATGAGGCCACAGCACTAGTTGCAAATCGAGGATTGTGGCGACGTTTAGTAAATTCACAGAGGCTTGCAGACTGAACGCTGAAAGGCATAACAGTCTATAAATATAATGTATGTATGTATGTAATGTATGTATGAATACAATCGAGGAAGAACTAGCTGAAGCGTTGACAACTTCGGTACATGAACAAAACAATCCTTAGAACCAGGTTTATAAATTTCAAAAATAAACATTACTCTATCAAGTAGTTAATCTTTAGTCCAGAGGAGGGAGCCACTAAATCGATGGTAGAAACATCTAACTGTAGAAGACGAAAGTTTCTGGTAGTTCACCAGTTCAAGTGTCTTGACATAGATGGCCTTATAGAAGGCGCGCAGTTGAACTAGCCGGGGAAGGTGTCCCCTCGTACAATTATTATATGTATAATTCACTGGGGCCATCAAGGACCACGTTAAGTCTTGTTGCATTTGACACGGAACTTGGCCTTTTTTAGAGCCCAAATTTCCCTCATTATTTGTGAGTGGGCCTGCTTACGGTCCTCTGTCCAAGGGGCACCGTGTCTTCTCTTCGGTTGCTCGTCTCGGTGTAGCCCGTTCGTCAATATTTTCTTGCGGAAGCGATCTCTGTTTAGGGCGTCTTCAGCTGAGATATGTAGCATTTGCAGGTCTTCTTTGGTATTTCTAAACCAGGGAATTGTGGTTTTGGGGTTTGAATTAAAAAAAGTGAGAGATTTCTTTAGTTAACTTTCTTTCGTCCATTCTCTTCAGATGACCGTAAAATCGTGCCCGTCTTTTTTTGATTGTGTCGATAATTTTCTCTATTTTGCTGTAGACTTCCTCGTTGGATCTCTTTTGATGGATTCCATTTCTGTACTTTGATCCCAAGATTCCTCTCACAATTTTGCGCTCTTTTTTCTCCAGTTCTTCAAGGAGTCCTTTGTTGGCATTTAGAGACAGGGTTTCGGCTGCATATAGAACTACTGGCTTCAGAACTGTTTCATAGTGACGTATCTTGGTGTTTTAGGAAAGGCATTTTTTGTTGTAGATTGTGCGGGATGTTTGGTAAGCTATTTGCGGTTTGCGTACTCGCTCCTGAAGTGCTTCGTTGTCTAGTCCATTTTTCATGATGATCTCACCCAGGTATTTGAATTTGTCCACTCGGGTGATGTCCTCGTGTTTTGTATGGAGTTCTGGTGGGGACTCTTTGATGTTAGTCATTACTTATGTTTCCTCAAACGATATCTGCAGACCAGTTTGTTCGGCAATTTCCTTTAACATTTCAACTTGAGCTGTAGCGGTTTCTATGTCATTTGAGAGAACAGTAATATCATCGGCAAATGCTAAGCAGTCTGTTGTGATCCCTTTGGATTTGGTTCCTATTCTTAATGAACTGTAGTTGGTTTCCTGTAATCTCACCCGCCAGGTTCTGATGATCTTTTCAAGAACGCAGTTGAAGGGTATCGGGATAGCCCATCACCTTGTCGGACTCCTGTTTTGATGTCAAAGGAATGCGAGAGACACCCGTGGAACTTCACCTTGGATTTTGTATCGGTCAGGGTGGCTCTAATTAATGCCAGCAGTTTCAAATCAACTCCATATTCATTAAAGATGTTTAGCAGGACTTCCCGGTCATGGAGTCGTACGCTTTCTTGAAGTCCACAAAGTTAGACACATACTGCTTGGACCTTAGTGTACAATATCTGATGATCGTTTTGAGATTTTGGATCTGTTCAGCTGTTGAGCGACCTTTTCTGAACCCTCCTTAGTATTCACCTATTTGATGTTCGACTTGTGCTTCCCGATGGCTCCAGGATGGCAAGTGATATAATTTTGTAAGTCACGGGCAGCAAAGATATTCCTCTGTAGTTGTTAATGTTCTTCATGCTGCCTTTTTTGTGTAATTTTATGTAATTTGGTGGCCTCAATAAGGAGACGTTTGGTGTTGTTAAAGTCACATTCATTTGGTCTAGCCTTCTCCTGGAACTCCTCGACCCTTTGCTGAAGTTTATCATTGTCGAAGCGTATGATCTGATTGGTTGTCTTCCTTGTGTTTGCAGTAATTGGTTTGAATTTGATAGTGATCTGAGGCCACATTGATGCCTTTCTTTACCTTGGCATTCATAATCTCCGGCAGTGGCGGCTGGTGGTATCTGAAGCTGGGTATTGTACCAAAATGTTCAATGTTGCAATTTTAAAAGAGAATCTTATAGAAATAACAAGAATCCCTAGTATCCGTATGTAATGAACTGCATTAATATTAAAATTGAAATATATCCAGCAATTAAAACACAGGAAATAAGAGTATAACTACAGTTATTCTTACCTCACTTGAATTGAAAATTCGCCCTCCTGTTTTTCATTGATGCAAACTTGTCAGTCACCCGTTGATTGAAGTCTGCGATTTCCATCACCAGATCTCTTTCTATAGAAAGCATTGCCAAGGCCGACAATATTTCCTGGGTCATAGAGTTCCTTAAGAAAGTGTTTATTCTATTCAAAGTAGAAAAACATCTTTCTGCTTCGACAGACGTCATAGGGATTGTAAGAATTAACTTCAACAGTTTCAAGAACTCGGTTCAGTGAACGGCCTCTCTAGGTTGTTGGCTATTAGAAACTCTGCTAGACTAACAGCACCCGACAATGATCTGAATTATTGTGCTAAATAGCTTGACGATAGTTCATGGCGTAGTTTCATTTTTTCCAAATATGTATACATTATTTGTTGAAACTTAATTACACAAACACCGGCAGCTTCATGACGAACTCTTACTCACAATCTAGAATCCATCAGTTATAAGAATAACGCACAGAAAAACTATCTAGAACCAACACACTCAATCACCTGAAAAGACACCAAGACCTGCACGTGATAAATGTAAACATAAAGTCTACATTAACACCAACAACTCCATGTCGCAATAGTCCAGCCGTTTACCAACAGGTGACAATATTGGCACAAAGCTCGTTTTACGGTTGACAAATGTATAACATGAAGTTATGGTGATGAGGAAAGGTTTCCTCCGAAAGTACAGCCTATCCTCAAAACAAAATTTGGGATTTAGAAAAAGGTTATGATTGCCCATGAAATACCAATGTTGGTAACATTGTGAATTGTGCGGTGCAGCTTACCCTAGTGGTGTGGAAAAGAATTACCGTTGTGAGAGGAGAGAAAGCAGGGATGAATTCATGGTGCAATCTAACGGGGACATTTGGAATTGTTTTTCGATAGGGGACTTGCTGGTCTCATGCAACTCCCTAGGAACGATACTGGCGGGCTTGCTACCTGATGCTATACACCGTTTACAGGCCTAGGCTTGACCACGCTGAAACTAAATAGCGGTGCGCTGTGCGCTAGGGAGTTGGCGTAGGAAAGTCAACTCCCTGAGTTTGATTTGAAGACGGCGGAGTTTAATGGTCCGTTACGAAGCATTAGCACATCGAATGACAAAAGGTGGTCGGTTTTAACACATTTTAGAGTACATGTTAGGTTTATTAAACTGCAAAATAGGAAGAAAAGACGACAAATGAAGCGTAAATTATTGGGAGTTGTGCAACCCTGCAACAATACCACGCACCGTCCCTGTACTCAGGGCTTCTTTCTCCTAGAGATTGCAACATGATCTATTTGGAACTCTCCGAGAGTTTGGACGGGGGGACGCCAAGTCATTTGTTTTCTGGGTAGATGGCGAAAGTGGGTCGACATGACCTGCAGGTTGTGATTTTCGCAAATGAACACCAGTCTTTTGCCGTTGGGATTGGTTCTTTTGTGAGTAGGGTAATTTCCTATAACTTTCTTGTACTTCTGTTCACGACCTAGTTGGGCATTTAAGTCACCCAAAAGAAGCTTGACATGGTGTTTGGAAATTTTGTATAATGTTTCATCCAGTAGGTCCCAGAAATTATCTTCTTGTGGATCAGACTTGTTCTTATCGTTTGTAGGAGCATGTGCGTTAACTAAAGCGTAGGTTTTGTTCGCGCATTTAATTGTTAGTATAGACAATCTGTCATTCACAGATTCGAAATTTGCAACCGATTTAAGGATCTTTGGTTCAAACAGCAAACGCGGTTCCAAGCATCACAGCTCCATTGAGGATTCCTCTTTGCGCTTTGCTCTTGAAAAATCGGTAGCCTTCGGATTCAAAAATCTCTTCATCTGGGTACCTTGTTTCTTGTAGGGCCATTATGGATATCTGATTTTCGTGAAGAGCTTTGGTGAGGGTTTTCAGCTTGCCAGTTTATGTAAGTGAATTTATATTGAATGTTGCTAGAAAGGTTTTGGATTTTGGCCTGATTTTTTGACTCTTCGGGATACACCGAGACGCTCCGACTCGTCTCTTGCATGATGTCGAGTCTCCCCCAGAATCCGAACGAGACTAGTGCGCCGTGGCGTTCACAACGAGGGATTTATCCGAAGACTTACCCCCTGGGGTATGTTTGTTGAAACGTTGTGCCATCGTGCTTTTTGACTTGACTTTGTTTTGTACGGGTACCCGCCCTTTTACAACTAGGGTTGTTAGCCCTAGGGGTTGCCTCAAGATGTTTTCTGGCTTCTGGTCATTTACCAGTCTTCACCGTAACCCTAGCAAGGGACCAGTTTCTTTCATGGTGGTATTTTATTTCCCTACTTCCCTCTGACTCTGCTGGCGGCAGAGCCAGCAAGCTTCCCCAATTCCAATGGGACGCGCCCGATGGAGGTAACTGGTAAATCCCCACACGGGTATGTGATGTAGTGGTTAGTATGATTGCTGCCACCCCCGGAGGTCCGGGTTCGATTTCCGGCTCTGCCACGAAATAATAATAATAATAATAATAATAATAATAATAATAATAATAATAATAATAATAATAATAATAATAATAATAATAATAATGTTATAGTCTTTACGTCCCACTAACTACTTTTACTGTTTTCAGAGAAGCCGAGGTGCCGGAATTCAGTCCCGCAGGAGTTCTTAAACGTGCCAGTAAATCT
Organism: Anabrus simplex; assembly: GCF_040414725.1. Lineage (NCBI taxonomy): Eukaryota > Metazoa > Arthropoda > Insecta > Orthoptera > Tettigoniidae > Anabrus > Anabrus simplex. Next base: position 221,867,694 of record NC_090270.1, on the reverse strand, counting down.
ACCAACACGGGGCTGACGTATTTGAGCACCTGCAAATACCACCGGGGTCCACTCAGCCTCGGGAGGTCCACTGAGTACAGAGGGAGTTCGATTCCCTCCCCAGCCATCCTCGAATTGGGTTTCCATGGTTTCCCACTTCTCCTCCAGGCAAATGCTGGGATGATACCTAACTTAAAGCCACGGCCACTCCATTCCCTCTTCCTTATCTATCCCTTCCAATCTTCCCATTCCCCCACAAGCCCCCTGTTCAGCATAGCAGGTGAGGCCACCTGAGTGAGGTACTGGCTTTCGTTCTCAGTTTTATCCCAGACCCAAAAGACTCACTTTCTAGGACGCTGCCCTTGAGGCGCTAGAACTGGAATCCCTCGCTGTGTCCAAAGGAAAACCAACCCTGGACGGTTAACGGATTAAGAAAGAAAAGAAAGAAAGAAAGAAAGAAAGAAAGAAAGAAAGAAAGAAAGAAAGAAAGAAAGAAAGAAAGAAAGACATTTTTATTATTATTGTACCGGTTGGTACACCTCTACGCCGCACTTTTGAATTTTCCGCCTTAAAGTACTCCCCTACAGCAGAAACTCGGAACTTTAAAAACTGAATTATCTCAACAGTTTCTCAGAAGATGTCACTGTGTTAATTTCGAACTGCTTTTGTTTACTAATTATCAAGAAGTGTGGACATTCTCTGATAACTATGACCATGCACCCTGGTGCGAAGGGGTAGAACTCTATTTGAAGAAATTTTGTATTTATAAGTTTGTTCCTTACTAAATTTCGTTCTTTCATTTGTGGGTTGGCAATATAAATCTTTTCTTTCCTCCAGTTTTGAAGTTAGCCAATCAATAATTTCTGTCATTAATTTTCAGCCAATTGCGTCTTTCTTCTCCAATTTTGATGTGTAACTGTAAGCTACCTAATAAACGACTGTGGGTGTGTCCTAATTATTCATGAAAGGTCTCGAATCTTCCCCGAGAGTATAAAACTGCTGATTTTCACGGCTCTTCGCCACTTCAACAACATCTAGCTTAGTCTATGGAAGTATAGCAGGAGGTGGATAGCGCCTCTTCCTTCGGGCAGCAGCTCTTCAACAAAGGTAATGACCGTTTAACATCTTTATTTTTTGCTAGCTCAGCAGTTTAACCCTCGGGGAAGGTCCGAAACCTTTTCAATGTAACCTACCTGTCTAGAAATGTAACTTAGTGCCGGCTTATGTAAAATTTTCTTATTACTTTAACTGTAAATCGGGGATAGAGAGTGCTTTACCCTCTCGAGCTCCCCTTCATTTTTGATTTGAGGTGACTACGTTTTCATAACAGATTTTCTACTCTTAATGCATTAAAATTTTCTTATACGAGTCACCTCCCTAGCGTGGGAATACCCCCTCTTTAATCGGCCTAGTGAACCTTAGCTTTTGCCAAGTATTCATGTAGGAGTGCAAGTACACGCCTCCATTCTTTTTGCGTTTAGGGCCATTTAAGTTAACCTGTTAATTTTCTATTTAGGCCCAGTAGGCAGGGTACTAGATACCCCTGTTTCATTATAAGTTGTGCCTTGATGGCAATCATGTGTAAAAGTCTGGTATTGCCTTTAATAGGCTTGAAAAATTGAGAGCGGGTCAGCTCTTTCTTGTGTTTGAAAAGTGCCTCTGGGAGGCTTGAGGTTAAAAGTTGGGAGCAAGTGCTCCTTGAATGAAGGGGTTTTCTGCCCTTTGAATAAATGAGTGTACCTTGGTAAAGTTGGGCTAGTAGCTCAAGGATTGTGTAACTGAGGTTCGAAGCCAGAACTTGTAAAGAGCCCGAAATTTATGCTTTCGTTTTTAAAGTTATCATTGTACCTGTGTTTTTTATTGTTATTTCACCTAGTTAAAATTTGTTTAATCTTGTTGTCTATTGAAAATATAACCTTAATTGAAATTTTAATTCATCTTTCGGACTTGTAGTTAGACCCATTCCAGCCCGCACGTTATTTCACCTCTGCATTCCACGGGTAACCCAGTAACAATTATTATTATTAATTTTATTTCCAATTTGTCTTTCGCCGCAACGACACAGATAAGTCTTAAGATGACTATGGTATAGAAAATGGCTAGGAGTGGGATGGAAGCGACCGTGGCCTTCAATCATCATAAATCATTACTGATCTTCATTTAGGACGGTCGCCCAGGTGGCAGACCCCGTATCTGTTGCTTTCCTAGCCTTTTCTTAAATGACTGCAAAGAAATTGGAAATTTATTGAATATATCCCTTGGTAAGTTATTCCAATCCTTAAATCCCCTTCCTACAAACGAATATTTGCCCCAATTGGTCCTCTACAATTCCAACTTTATCTTCATATTGTGATCTTTCCTACTTTTAAAGACAGCACTCAAATTTATTCGTCTACTAATGTCATTCCCCGCCATCTCTCCACTGATAGCTCAGAACATACCATTTAGACGAGCAGCTCGTCTCCTTTCTTCCAAGTCTTCCCAGCCCAAACTTAACAACATTTTTGTAACGCTACTCTTTTATCGTAAATAACCCAGAATAAATCGAGCTGCTTTTCTTAGGATTTTTCCAGTCCTTGGATCAAGTAATCCTGGTGTGTGTCCCATACAATATAACCACATTCTAGTTGGTGTCTTACCAGAGACTTATATGCCCTCTCCTTTACATCTTTATTACAACCCCTAAATACCCTCATAACCATGTGCAGAGATCTGTACCCTTTATTTACAATCCCATTTATGTGATTACCGCAATGAAGATCGTTCTTTATATTAACACCTAGATACTTACAATGATGCGCATAAGGAACTTTCACCGGGCAAGTTGGGCCGTGCTGTTAGGAGCGCACAGCTCTGTGAGCTTGCATCCGGGAGATAGTGGGTTCGAATCGCACTGTCGGCAGCCCTGAAGATGATTTTCCGTGTTTTCCCATTTTCAAACCAGGCAAATGCTGGGGCTTTACCTTAATTAAGGCCACGGCCGCTTCCTTCCCATTCCTAGGCTTTTACTATCCCATCGTCGACATAAGACCTAACTGTGTCGGTGCGAAGTAAAACAAAATAGCAAAAAAACAAAAAAGGAACTTTCACCACCTCAACGCAGTAATTAAAACTGAGAGGACTTTTTCTATTTGTGAATCTCACAACCTGGCTTTTAACCCCTTTTAACTGCCCGTCTCACAACATTATCGAGGTCATTTTGCAGTTGTTCATAATCTTGTAACTTATTTATTACTCTATACAGAATAACATCATTAACAGCCTTAATTAAGGTACAACCCCAGCATTTGCCTGATGTGAGGATGGGAAACCACGAAAAACAGTTTTCAGGCCTGCCTACAGTGTGGTTCGAACCCACTATCTCCCGAATGCAACCTTACAGCTGCGCGGCCCTTACCGTACGGCCAACTCGCTCGGTATTATTATTATTATTATTATTATTATTATTATTATTATTATTATTATTATTCATTATATTTTAAGATGCCACCTGAAAATCATTTAGTGAGAGCCGTCTCAGCCCATCCCCTTCCGCAAGAAAAGTGTGAAATCCTGCCCTTTCAATTAAAAGAAGTCTTGCTTAAGAGAAATTGACAAGTCGAGTGAAATTTGAGCCTCACTGTCAACCGTCGGTTACTCACTCGCAGCAACCAAAACGGATAAACACATACTATGGTATATATTATCCTACATTATGACACATTTCGCTGTTAACAAACAGGAAGTTTGAAGGCTGACAAATTATATAACCTATTCTAGACCTAGTGTGACCTTCCTTTTGTTCTAAAAATCGTTTATCGAACGCCGTAATTCAAGGTATAAAAGTCCATTGTTGAACATAATGGTGGAGATTTCATTTCTGTTGTATATGTAAAGGGGCCTATCATCGGTAGTGATAGGTTTCAAGGTTCTGACCTTATTCTTGTGTTCATACTAGCACACGTTATTTCAGCTTGCTAAAGAGCTATCGCATTTGTCCATCATTATCATCATCATCTGTCACTCTATTCCAGCATTTTGGTATTATGGACTATGCAGTGATGCATATTTCTTTAATCTGCCATCCTCAGGCAATGCTAAAGTGAAGCGTATTTGGTGTGTCTTATCACGTCTAGATATCAGGTTTACCGGGCTCTCAGTCATTCCCCTCAATGATTATCCTCCCAATACAGTATTTTTTTTACAGAATGATCTATTTAATGATCAATTCATCCGTTCTTCTGGAAGTTCAGAGTATTCGTCGTGAACAGTACTTTTCAAAATGTACCAATGCACTTCAGGTTCACTTTTTTGAGTCTCCAGCATTCTGTTGCGTATTAGAATGGTATTGACAAGATACATCTCAATATCTAACGCTACTTCACAGTTCTTCAGTATTTTAAATTGGATTTTATTTAAATCCCTTTGGAGTTTGTGCTATTCCAGATCTTCGCTTGATCTCTTCATTGTAACCGTCGACATTTGTTCTCAGTGATCCAAAATAAAGTATTCTTCTACTTCCTGTAGATTGACAGTGACTTACCATCGTTGGTTTGCCTGAAAATAATAATTATTTTGTTTTCTCCAAATTTATCGCTCGTCTTTTCACCTTTTTTCTGTAAGTTGATCATTTCTCGCTCGGAAGAAGCAGTAGTATGGTGTCATCTGCATAACTTATATGTTGATCAATTTTTATTTAATTTGTATAGCTCCGATCCACTTATGTGTTGATCAATTTTTATTTAATTTGTATAGCTCCGATCCATTATCTATTCACCTTACACGTTCGGTAACATGCATCCTTGTTGAATCCCACACTTCCTAATATTTGAACACAATTCACCTACCTTATATATTAACTAATTCTTTCTAATTCTTTCTAACCGAGCAAGTTGGTACGGGAGATGCGGGAGATGGTGGGTTCGAAGCCCACTGTGGGCAGTCCTGAAGATGGTTGTCGATAGTTTCATATTTTTTCAACAGGAAAGTGCTGGGGCTGTATCTTAATTAAGATCACGGTCGCTTTCTTCCCAGTCCTAGTCCTAGTCCCCATCATCGCCATAAGACCTATTTGAGACATTGCTATGCAATAAGGATAACAAATAAATAATTATTTGTAGCAAAATTCCTTTGAGTTGAAGTTTTACGATTCACTATATTCTTGCACTTTATAAATTTCTGCCGAACACTTCCCCATAAAGGACACTTTTGTCACAGCATTAAATTAGCAGGGCTGAATGGCTCAGACGGTTGAGGCGCTGGCCTTCTGACCCCAGCTTGGCAGGTTCGATCTTGGCTCAGTCCGGTGGTATTTGAAGGTGCTCAAGTTCGTCAGCCCCGTGTCGGTAGATTTACTCTTTCTGGACTAAATTCCGGCACGTCGGCGTCTCCGAAAACCGTAAAATGTAGTTGGTGGAACATAAAGCCAATAGCATTATCATTAGCATTCAATTAACTAAGTTCTATGTATCCAAGTAAAGATTGATATTTTATCTAACGGAATGCATTTTCATTTCATAATTCGAAGTATTTTTACATAAAATTTAATCTGAATATCTTCATCCTTTAACGGCAGAAGACCAGTCGTTGGAAGAAATCGATGACCGAATTTTACGTGCGGTTGTACCGTCCTTATATTTAAAATTACATAATAATGTACCTTCTCCTTTAATATAATCTAGGATTGGCCATCCAATAACAATGATTTAAACACTTCTTTACCCAAAAGTAAAATACAGTATATTTGTATGACGTAATTATAATCAATATTGTTCCCTCTCTCGAACCTTACTTCATCACTCTATACATATTTAAGGCCAGACTACAGCTATAATATGGTCTGAAAGAATTCTGCATGGATCCTTCTAGTTCAGCCGTAGCGAAAAGGTGATCGGTGCGGTGAGTCGGTGTGAACGTACATAATTATGTAATGCAACATGCATAACATCTATCCTGGGGCAAGGAAACAGGAAGGGGAAGTGAAGTGAAGCAACAATGTGACTCGGTGACGGATATTTATTATACTTACAGCAAGCACGTATGTAGGCCTATGTTGAGTACTGAGCCTGAAGTCTCCGCCATCAGCTGTTATACAGGATGTATACGTGGTGATGTTACACACTTTCAAGGACGATGGAGGTTTGCAAATGGATCAGTTTGAGACAAGGAACCGTAGTCCAGAAACATTCGAGTCAAAAGTTATTAATAATCCAAGTTGTTCAACATCCGTCCATTCTTAACAGACGCCGGGGTGTCGGAATTTCGTGCCGGAAGCCAACGACATGGAGTTGTCACCTTTAAGCACCTTTAAAAGCCACCAACCTCAGTCGGGTTTGAACCCGTTAACTTGGGATGAGTAGAGCAACGCCGTATCCACTACACCACTGCGGGCGGCAGTCAAAAGTTAAAGCAAAAATAGGTCTGATACCTCTGATTGTACTGTACATTACACGTGAAAAGCCTTGTGTTTGAGACACCTGTCGAGACTGAAGAGGATCTCTGTGCAAGAATTCTCGCTGTTCAAAAGACACCGCGGATATTCAAACGGGTATGACACAACTTTGTGCGACGATGCCATGGCTGTATTGACGCAGGGGGACGCCATTTAGAAATGGGGCAGCTTTTGAAACTTGTGCAGGTAAACGGACTTAAATGAGTAGAATTTTGCTTAACTGTCGACTCTATCGTTTCCGGAATACGGTTCCTTATCTCAAATTGATCCATTTGTTGTCCTCTGTCACCCCTGAATATTTGTAACGTCATCACAGATATGGCCCAGACATCACTGACGAGACCTCCCCGGGAAATGGAAGAGTGAGGTAGTTTCCCATTGAGCAATGCAACTATTGTCTTTGTTTATGCAGCCAGTCCCTGTGAGAATGGTGTGACATCCAACCAGCCTTTGGGATGAAAACTGAACATGCTATGGTAGAGTTCATACTTTTCTCTGAATTAACAGGAAAACCAAATGTCTGAAATGGGATTCAGTCAGCTTCATTAGGTCAACCGGCAAGTTATCTGAATGGAAAATACAACGGTTAGCAAAATGGCACTAATAGCAGTCATCGCATCCAGATTACATTTCAAGATAGGCAGTTGTACCTAGTCTGTAAGCCAATAGTCCACGCGACCTTCACGCCATTCATTAGTTATGTTGTATTTTATGACTGGGGTAACATATTTTATTTATTTGTACTAAGAGAAATAATTATTTGTAGTTCTCTAAAATGTAAATTTAATTCAAGAAATGAGAACATACAAAATTATATTTCAATCTGCTAACAATACAGGAATATTTATAATCGTTAAATTGTCACCGTTTCTTGAAATTACTGTAGGTAGTTTATTCCTTTGGATTCTAACGCATTTTTTTTAAATTGCAGTTTCTTGGGGTCGGCATTTGATCTAGATTTGCCCCAGTTTTACAGTCAGATGCTCCGTCTGACGTAAACCCTATTTGGATGGATGATTTCCCTATTGTTTGAGTTTGTGGTGGTTGGTAGTGTGATGTGTGGTATGTTTATGAATAGAAGTGTAATAAGATGAACACAAACAAACTGTTCCAGAGCTAGGGGAATAAGCCACATTCAGTAAAATTCTCCGGCTCGGCAAAATAAATAAATAAATAAATAAATAAATAAATAAATAAATAAATAAATAAATAAATAAATAAATAAATAAATGGGCCAATTGGCTACGCAGCACAGGACATGTAGCTACAAGCTTAGAGTATATTCGAGAGACAATGGATCAGAAACCCACCGTCGACAGCCCATCCTTAGTTTAGACCATAGCCAATACCTTTCCAGTCCTAGTCCTCTTCTATGCCAGCATGATTTAAAACCTTTTCGGTGTCACCAAGAAGAATAAAATTAATTATCAGGACATGAAATCAAAAATATTACTCATTATTAGCCTACGGAAACCTGAATAGATTAGAGTGGCGTTGAACTACTAGCAAGATATTATCTTGTGGCAGAATAACCTGCCATTGAAAAGTTTTCCGAACGTTGCTCAAATTATTCCTCATCCATAGTCAGTTTTGACAGACGCATCCCGTACTCTCAACGAACATTGCGAGAGGCTGCTTTTGTGTATATTTGGATACATTATCCAAACGATCAGTAAGGATCCACCAGATTTTCATCCAGGGGAATAATACTGTGGACAAGTTCTGAATTTGAAGACGGGTATGAAGGAAGACGGAACATAGGTGAGTTTTTCATCTATGGTTAACCACAAGAGACTGAATAGAAAGTTAGGCCTACATGTCCCTACAAGAGACTAAAATATGATTCAAATAATGCAGGCGCTTATTCATGAACAGACGATTGTACCTCGGAAAACGAGAAGATCCGATTGAACATTGGTCTTCCTCAGGATAGTGATCTGGCTCCACTTCTGTTGTAATAATTTTTTCCTTCCTAACATGCGTCATGGAATCATACGTTACATCGTTGTCATTTGCCTGCTATGGTCAGTCACAGTTCCTATAGAGTGATAGACAACCCTCAAGTGCGGGAAGTGTTTGCTAAACTTCTACTAAATATCAACGTTACTGGTTTTATGACTACTTGAATGGGTTTAGGATTCGCTGAGGTGCCGGATTTCTTCCCCGCAGAACTTATTTCACGTCCTACTAAATCTACAACACGTAGTTGGCGAGTAGATTTAAATGTCATCGTGATAATCTGGTATCGACAAGAACTATGGTTCAGAAAGTTAGTGCTCTATCATGTCAGTTACTCAGCCACAAAAGTAGTGAGGTTTGAAATAAATTAAGTCTCCATCCCTATTTATAACTCTCAGAAAGAGAAAATGGCATAGTTTACTACAATCCTCGTTATAATAGAAAGTAGTTATACACTGTAGGGATTACCAAGCATGGCATTACCACCGGAATCAGGGAACGGTATCCTGCGAACCACAGGTCCTGAATTCATCAACCTTCGGACTCTCCGCGTGAGAAAAGCAAAGCACGGGGCATCAGTTTGGGAAGCATCTGCTCACGCCAAGCTAGTGGACAAACCGCTATAGTCGGCGTCAACTCAAGTCTTAAGCGGTCCCTTTGATGGTATACCGAAAGTCAACTCAAGAACCGAGGAAAATATCCTTCCGCGTGTGAACACTTCCTCTCTTACCTTTCTCCATCTCGGTTTTCCTCCTGAACCCGGCGGGCAATGTAAGCGGCTTTTATATAACATCAAAGGGACCGCGTAGGACTTGAGTTGACTCCGGGTATAGACAAGTCCACTCGCATAGTCATTCGCTGCCTGAGACCGATTCCACTGCAGAAGATCTGTCCTCTCGCCATTATCACGCCTCCATTCATTCGTCGTGTTGTGACAGGCGAAGTAGAGAGGCGAGAACTTGAGAAAAACCCGAGGTACCCGAAGTTCAACCGTATGGTGAATGCACTCGACCTTAGATCCAGTAGTATATTCAGAGATATGACGTGTGTCACTCTGGAAAGAAACAGCACCAATTCAGGAAGGTTTCGTTCCTAAAGAAGAACTGAGTAGTGGGTATCAATTATCGTATGCCATTTCTAGGACCTTAAATCGGATGAGGACGGGGTTGTTGAAGTGCCAAAGCAATCTTGTGAAGTGAGACTACGCTTCAATCGCAAGATGGGATTGCGGAGGGATTTGGTGATGATTATTGTTTTAAGAGGAAGTACAACTAGGTAACCATCCTCGCGGAGAGATTTAGTCCCCAAAACTCCTACTCGTGTACCAAGAAATGAACGATTCCCGAAATTGAGAACATCACATGCTTGCCACGGACAGAGGGACGAGACGTGCTGAGTTCCGAAAACGAAAACTTAACTGTGCCTCCTGGACACGGAAAGTAAAGTAAGTACTACCAGAATAAAGAAAAACATACCTCACTGTCGTCTGAATCAACCAGAGAAACTCGATATACTGAAGACATTGAGGAACGCCTCTGTGGATGTGGGCGGTTGTATACATCCATGGTAGACCCTGCCTCTCGTAAGAGACGACTACATGGGACATCCCTAGGGGTTTTCAACTCTTGGGCCCGGTTTCATCAACACATGTTAGTACTTAACAAGGTGTCAAATCATTTTAACATACGATTTAAGAAAATTTGCGTTTCATCAACAAATGTTAAACTGCGTATTAAAGTTAACATTAGCCATTTCCAATGTTAAATGGCTAACATTAGCATTTAGCAACCTGTTCCAAAATGGCTGCTGTGAATCTCGCTTTCGAGGGGGAATTGCTCTATTTAGATCTTTTACAAAACAGTCCTGATCGAAGAAGAGTTCAGCAACGTAATGACTTTGAAAATTTGACGGATCCGAAATTTCTTCATAGATACAGGTTATCGAAAACAGTCGTTGCTAAGGTTGTTGACGAAATTCAAGTGGGGTTAGAATATCCTACGAAGAGAAACCTACCTCTTTCTCCAATGTTGCATGTACTGATAATATTACGAGTTTTTGCTACTGGTTATTTTCACATAATGGCCGGAGACAATGCTGGAATTTCTAAACCCACTGTTAATAGAGTTGTTTGTCGGGTGTCTGCAGCCATAGCATCCATGAGAAGGAGGTATATAACATTCCCTTCAGTAGAAGAGCGTCAGTAAATTATCCGCGACTTCTATGAAATAAGCCGTTTTCCTGGTGTTTGTTCTACATGCAATAGATTGCACACATGTAAGAATCCAATCACCTGGAGGCAATTGGGCCGAAATATATCGTAATCGAAAGGGATATTTCTCTGTTAATGTTAATGTTCAGGCGATTAGTGAGCCTAACCTCCAAATCAGGGATATACTTGCTAGGTAGTCTGGTTCTGCACACGACAATACAATATTTAATAACTCCCATATCGGAGCACAGTTTGAAGTGGGACAATTAACGAATTGATTTTGTTAGGTGACAGCGGATACCCGCTAAAAAAAAGTATCTGTTTACCCCATTGAAAACCTCGCGGACTTTTCCCGCGCCTCGTCCTTTTCTTTTATCGTCAAGCCATCTGTGTGCTTGCACTCAATAACTTATATATATATTTACTAACTAATTCAATTAACAACTCTTCTTCGAAGGAGGAAAAATTAGAACTACGATTCCGTTTCACTTCACGCGCCATATTTTACAGTTGTGCTCAAACAAAAGCGCATCGGAGCGCGCTGTAAAACAGCATATTCGTACCACTGCCTCCTTGATTCGCACCAGTTCGCAATATTGGGAGAGTTAACAGTCGATTAGTTAACATTTCACAAGAAAAGTTTGATGAAACGCAAGAAACCTAACAAGATGTTAAATTTCTAACTCCGTATTAACTAACTACTTGTTAGTATATATTTAACATGTGTTGATGAAACCGGGCCTCAGTCTCTTCCGACCTGAATGATATTAGGTTTGCCAGGCCTAGCGACTCTCTAATTTTCACACCCTTCTTAGCCCTTCCTTTTTGCCGATATCTTCATGCTTCGCTGATTAATGTTAAGAGAGGATGGTCTCTCACTTGTACTTCCTCTTGAAACAATTATCAGCATCACAACCGAAATTCCAGGAGATTTATCCTCGCCACCACCTGCCAATTCCATCCCGTTTATATCACAAGATGAAGGAAAAAGAAAGTAATTCCAACAACTTTAATCTCAAGAACCTAGAACTTTGTTTCAAATGAGTGTGGCTGCCAGCACTGTACCCGAAAACAGGCAGTAACTCCAAAATTACGAAATGATGTATAATTTGTATGGAAGATGAGGATCCCACCAGCGGCATCGCTGACGGACTGTACATACATACATGCCTGCAATGTCTCAAGTTCATAAAACGAATCAATAATAACAGTGAAGTTACATCTAATTCGTACTGTCTTTAACCGGCAGTCATAACTACGCAACCTCGAAGAGCCTCACAGTAACAGTCATAACTACGCAACCTCGAAGAGCCTCACAGTAACAGTCATAACTACGCAACCTCGAAGAGCCTCAGAGTAACAGTCATAACTACGCAACCTCGAAGAGCCTCAGAGTAACAGTCATAACTACGCAACCTCGAAGAGCCTCACAGTAACAGTCATAACTACGCAACCTCGAAGAGCCTCACAGTAACAGTCATAACTACGCAACCTCGAAGAGCCTCAGAGTAACAGTCATAACTACGCAACCTCGAAGAGCCTCAGAGTAACAGTCATAACTACGCAACCTCGAAGAGCCTCAGAGTAACAGTCATAACTACGCAACCTCGAAGAGCCTCAGAGTAACAGTCATAACTACGCAACCTCGAAGAGCCCCACAGTAACAGTCATAACTACGCAACCTCGAAGAGCCTCACAGTAACAGTCATAACTACGCAATCTCGAAGAGCCTCACAGTAACAGTCATAACTACGCAACCTCGAAGAGCCTCACAGTAACAGTCATAACTACGCAACCTCGAAGAGCCTCACAGTAACAGTCATAACTACGCAACCTCGAAGAGCCTCACAGTAACAGTCATAACTACGCAACCTCGAAGAACCTCACAGTAACAGGCATAACTACGCAACCTCGAAGAGCCTCACAGTAACAGTCATAACTACGCAACCTCGAAGAGCCTCACAGTAACAGTCATAACTACGCAACCTCGAAGAGCCTCACAGTAACAGTCATAACTACGCAACCTCGAAGAGCCTCACAGTAACAGTCATAACTACGCAACCTCGAAGAGCCTCAGAGTAACAGTCATAACTACGCAACCATGAAGAGCCTCACAGTAACAGTCATAACTACGGAACCTCGAAGAGCCTCACAGTAACAGTCATAACTACGCAATCTCGAAGAGCCTCACAGTAACAGTCATAACTACGCAACCATGAAGAGCCTCACAGTAACAGTCATAACTACGGAACCTCGAAGAGCCTCGCAGTAACAGTCATAACTACGCAATCTCGAAGAGCCTCACAGTAACTGTGGAAATTGGAAAGATAAATATTGACAGCACTCAGCTTAATTATTCCTACTTACATAAGAACATAAACAGTTAACCGAATATACTCATTGCGATATATGCTTGAAGGTTTGAGTTACTGTTGTTGTTGTTGTTTCTTTTTCTGTTTTTGTAGGCCGAGAACAACGTAATCATCGGTTCCACTTACTGTTCCCTAAACTCTGAACTGTCTCCGTAGCAATATTTCTAAAATATGAAATTTGCGTACTTATGACTGCCGATTCAGTACGAATTAGATCTAACTTCACTGTTATTATTGATTCGTTTTATAAACTTGAGACATTGCAGGCAGTCCGTCTCCATGGCTAAATGGTTAGCGTGCTGGCCTTTGGTCACAGGGGTCCCGGGTTCGATTCCCGGCAGGGTCGGGAATTTTAACCATCATTGGTTAATTTCGCTGGTACGGGGACTGGGTGTATGCGTCGTCTTCATCATCATTTCATCCTCATCACGACGTGCAGGTCGCCTACGAGAGTCAAATCAAAAGACCTGCACACCTGGCGAGCCGAACATATCCTCGGACACTCCCGGCACTAAAAGCCGTACGCCATTTCATTTGCGTAGTAACAAAAGAAAGAAAGAAAGAAAGAAAGGGTGAAGTTGGAAGATAAGAGGAAAAGGAAGGAAAGAAGAAACAAGTAAGTAGGAAGGAAGATGGAACAGAAAAGGTAAGAGAAAGGAAGTAAGAAAGGTAAGCGGGATGAGACATTTCGTGGAGGGAGGAAAGGAAGGAAAGAAGGAAGGAAATACAAAGGTAGAAAGGAAGGTAAGGAATAGTAAAGAAGGAAGGGAGAAATTAGAAAAATGAAAGAAAGAAGGGAAAGAAAGAAGAACGCAGTATGTAGCAAGGAATAGATGGAGAGCAAAAAGAAAGGAGGATTGTATAAAGAAGGAAGAAGGCAGGAAGGAAGTAGGAAGGAATGAATGAAGGAAGAAAGGAAGTAAGAAAGATGGAAGGAAGGAAAGGGAAGAAATAAGTAGGCAGAAAAGGAAGGAATAGTAAAGAAAGAAGAGAGAAAGAAGGAAAATGAAAGAAAGAAGGAAAGAAAGAAAGAAAAGAAGAAGGAAAGTAGGAAAGAAGTAATAAATGTAGATGGAATGGAAGAAGAAAGAAAAAAGTATGTACAAAGGAAGGAAGGAAGGAAGAAATGAAGATGTTAAAATGGTAATGAATAGGCCTAATGGTAAAATTTAGGCAACCTTCCTTTATAATTCTTTTTTTCAGGCCCAGCCTACTGTATAGGAGAAAATCAACTGACACCAAGTAAGTGGCTGCGTCGTTTAGGTCATGTAGCTATCAGCTTGCATTCGGGAGATGTGTGTTCGAACCCCACTGTCGGCAACCCTGAAGATGGCTTTCTGTGGTTTCTCATTTTCAAACTAGTAAAATGCAAGGTCTGCACCTTAATTAAGGCTTCGGCCACTTTCTTCCCACTCCTAGCCCTTTCCTATCCCATCGCCGCCATAAGACGTGCGACGTAAAGCAAATAAACAAATAAAAAGGCAACTAGCACGATTTTATCATTTTAATGTACTTTTAAAAGTCAATCAAGTGTGCTAAATCGTTCGTGCGGCCTTGAACACTGAAGATGAACGTCTAACGGCTACCTCAAACAAGCACAGTTACAATTATTCTCAATGTCAAATTAGCAATCCAGACAAGTATGTACACAGGCATTTATTATTCTCTTGTTCGAGGAGTCACTAACCAGAAAGTTGCTTGGATCATAGCCAGAGAAGAACGGGAAATTCACTCTCTCCGTCTTGTCAAGTGTGCTCATATAGGAACGTGTCTAGATGGAGGGCTTCAAAGTACCATAGCGCAATTGCATTCCATTAAAATGATGCCAGTGGTTAATCACACGTTGTTTTAAGTCCTCTTCGTCAGGAATAGGGGTTCTTAGTGATAGGGGAGGATTCATGGAACGAGACTGAATGGCTCATAGTAGAGCGCTGGGTCTCTGAGCTCAAGGCAGCAGGTTCAATACCATCTGATTCTGCTGGTATTTGCATTTGCTCAAACTCAGGTTGGTAGATTTACCATCACGTAAAATAACTGGGGACAAAATTCTGGCACTTCGGCATCTTTGGAAGCCTTAAAATATTATTGGTAGGATGGTGGGACGTAAAATCGATGAATTGTGTAGCAGGAGTCACAACCCTTATAACTTCTACAATAACATTATAAGATGAAATAGGAGTAAACAGTCAATGACTTGGTGGAACAAACAATAAAAAAAATAAAAAAGCTTTTATTCGGAAGAATAATATTATTAGCATTTTAATAAAGAAGATAAGTGTTTAAGTGTTTAATCATAACGAACCACTGAATATATTTTCTTTTGGTACATATTTAATGTCCAAGTCTTGAGGGCCAAGCGGAGTGCCAGGACTTTGCTGCAAAGGGGTACTTCAGTATGTCAGACATGGGTCTCTCATGCTCATGAATACCTATAACCGGACCGACATCAATGACACAATCAGTTAGCCGTTGCCCTTCTGTTCTCAAGCCAGGCTGACCGATCAAATGGTAGAGCCCTGGCTTCCCGACCAAGTTCGCGGGTTGGATCCCAGCTCAACCCATCGGTATTTGAGGGTGCTCAGATTTGTTAACCTCGTGTCAGTGGAAGTAAAAGAAATTCTAGGGGACGAAATTCCAGCATCTTATCGTCTACGAAATTCGTAAAAATAGTTATTGGGACGAAAAGCTATTATTATTATTATTATTATTATTATTATTATTATTATTATTATTATTATTATTATTATTATTATTATTATTATTATTGTACCGGGAGGTACACCTCAAAGCCGCGCATTCAAAATAAGCGCCTTAATGAACTCCTCTATCGAACAAAAGTGGAAACTACTACAACAGGAACTTAGAACTTTAATCAGAAGATGTCTCCACCGAAATATTAAGTAATTTTGTTATTGTGAAGTTTCCTAAACTGACTGAATTTCTCCTTGTTTTGTTTGCCATTCATCTAGAAGTTTGGACATTCTTCCACAGATGACACTACTAAACACTATGATCTTGCACCCTGGTGCAAGGTGTAAGAACTTATGACTTAAAGAAGTTTTGTATTCCTAGGTTTTCCATAACTGATCTATGTTCATTTATTTTTGGGTTGGCAACCCTCCTTTTTTCCGCCAGTTTTGAATCTGGCCAATCAAAAATTTCTGTATTTAATTTTCAACCTATCACAGGCTTCTTGTTCGATTCTGAGTGTAACTTTGTGATTAACCAATTAAAGTGAGAGGGTGTGGCTGGTTTAGTCTTGAATGATCTCGAACCTTCCCTGAGGGTTTATAAACTGCGGCTTTTCACGTTTCTTGGCCAATTGATCGTCGTCTTTCTGAGTGCGGGTGTTTAATCAGGAGGCGGGCGGCCTCTTTCGTCGGCAGCTAGAACTTCTACAAGGTACTGGCCACATAACTTTATTCTTTCTAGCTACCTCCGCAAATTATTCCAAGGGGAAGCTCAGAATCTTTAACCATGTAATCTACGTTTCTAAAATGTAACTTTCTTCCGGCTAATATAAAAATTTCATAAAATCTTTCACTGTAAATCGGGGATAGAGAGTGATGTACCCTCTCGAGCTCCCCTTCATCTTGGTTTGAGATGACTACGTTTTGTACCTGTTTTTCCTTCTGTAATGTGTTAGAGTAATTTCTACGCCAGTCACCTCAGTAGTTTGGGAATAGCCCCTGTTCCATCGGCCTAGAGCCCTGTAAGTTTTTAAGTTTTCATTATCTTGGAGCGCAGTGTACGCCTCCATTCATTTTGCTTTTGGGCCAGTTATTTAACCTATTCCTTTTTCACGAAGGCCCCGTAGGTTGGATATTAAATACCCCTGTATAAATCACTTTTAAATTGTAAGTTGTGCCTTGAGAGGCCAGTGATTGTAAGTTGATGTTGCCTTGAGTAGGCTTGGAAACCTGAGAGCCTGTTAGCTCTTTTCCAAGTTTTGTAACTGTAAAGGGTGCCTCTGGGAGGCTAGATATTGTGATTTAGGGAGCAAGTGCTCTTGAATTAGGGGATTTCTGCCCTTCACTAAATAATACCCCTTCCTTTTGTAAAATTGTAAAACTAGGGGCTTGAAGCCCAGAATTTGTAAAAATCACTAATCTTGGACTTTCCTGCTCTTGTTTTAAGATTACTTTTGTACCTGATAATATGTTGTTAAGTTTGTTTTTGTAAAATAAATATAACCTTTTAAAGTTTTAATTCAGTTTTGATATTGTAGATAGACCCATTCACCCCAGCACCTTCTTTAACCTCTTTCTGCTCCACGGGTAACCCCGTAACAATTATTATTATTATTATTATTATTATTATTATTATTATTATTATTATTATTATTATTATTATTATTATTATTATAGGTAAATTGAATGTACAGGAGGGATCAATAACTGTTGTACGCTCTTTGAGGCAAAGGCTGGATGACTACGATTCACTAAACATTCATATAATTTGAACACTTGTAAACACTATTTTGTTGTTGAAAATAGATATAGTTTTTCTTTTGTTAAATAAATGGAAAATTATGTTAGAGCATGTGTATATAATGGAAGTTTGATCAGAACAAATGATAGCCTGGGAATGTGAAGTATCTAGGACAAAAATGACCGATAAGAATAAAAAGTTTGAAACTTCTTCCACAGTGATGCCAATAGTAACTGTCGCTACCCGTGTTGTGCGTGTCTTGGAATCACAGCTTCACATGGCGACATGATGAGGCGTTCCTCCAACTATCAAAATTAAGATTAAAAAGAAAACTAGCTTTAGGCTAACTTTTTACTGCCACGTTAGTTACTTAAACCTTGGGTGTTTCTACAGTATAATCAGATCCTTTTTTCCATGTGTTTGTACGACTTCATATTCCCGTTACTAAGGTTGCGATGTTTATAACATGAAGGACTCAAAAAGAACATAAATATGCTCCTGATAATGAAAACCTACAACCTGTTTTCCAGTCTTTGACCGGGTCCGTGTAATGAATGAACCATATATAGGCTATTATTACAATGGGGTGATTATTAATGACTGAGAAATGCTATGAAATGATAATGGAGAGTGTTACTGGAATGAAAGATGACAGGGAAACCGGAGTACCCGGAGAAAAACCTGTCCCACCTCCGCTTTGTCCAGCACGAATTTCTCATGGAGTGACTGGGATTTGAACCACGGAACCCAGCGCTGAGAGGCCGACGCGCTGCCGTCTGAGCTACGGAGACTCACAACATAAATATGCCCCTAAAATAGCTAAATATGGCACAAAGAGTTCAATATGCTGGATCATATTTACTATAAATATGTCCGCCTCTGTGGTGTAGTGGTTAGCGTGATTAGCTGCCACCCCCGGAGGCCCGGGTTCGATTCCCGGCTCTGCCACGAAATTTGAAAAGTGGTATGAGGGCTGGAACGGGGTCCACTCAGCCTCGGGAGGTCCACTGAGTAGAGGTGGGTTCGATTCCCACCTCAGCCATCCTCGAAGTGGTTTTCCGTGGTTTCCCACTTCTCCTCCAGGCGAATGCCGGGATGGTACCTAACATAAGGCCACGGCCGCTTCCTTCCCTCTTCCTTGCCTATCCCTTCCAATCTTCCCATCCCTCCACAAGGCCCCTGTTCAGCATAACAGGTGAGGCCGCCTGGGCGAGGTACCGGTCATTCTCCCCAGTTGTATCCCCGACCAAGAGTCTGAAGCTCCAGGACACTGCCCTTGAGGCGGTAGAGGTGGGATCCCTCGCTGTGTCCGAGGGAAAAGCTGACCCTGGAGGGTAAACAGATGATGATGATGACTATAAATATTCTGATGAGCCAAAACATTATGACTAGCTTCCCACCTCTGCATTGATTTCCTTTGTGCTATGAAAATTCATCCGCCGTTCTTTATGCTATTGAGTTTGATGTGTTTCAACATGTTCTTTCGAAACATCACACAAATACTAAATCAGGACGAGATCATATTAATTTGGTGTCTACACAACATTGTTAATGATAAAATGATTGGCTTTACGTCCCACTAACTACTTTTATGGTTTTCGGTGACATTGAGGTGCCGGAATTCAGTCCCGCAGGAGTTCTTTTACGTGCCGGTAAATCTACCGACTGGAGGCTGACGTATCTGAGCACCTTCAAATACCATCGGACTGAGCCAGGATCGAACCTGCCAAGTTGGCGGTCAGATATCCAGCGCCTCAACCGTCTGAGCCACTCAGACCAGCACACAACACTGAGATTCTCCTCATATTCTCTATATTTTAAAATGACCAAAGCTGTGTGAAAGATGCCACTTCCACCACTCAATACTGTTATTACCAAAACTGTTCCAATGCCCCATTACAGAAGCAAGCACATTTTATATACGTTAATTTCTCATACCGATTGAAAGCGTCGTTAGGAGACATAGGGCCTACTGACGGAGAACATGTGAGCCGGTTAGTTCCAAAATTTAACAGGTCCACAAAAATTTTAAAAATGAGATATTGTATGTTTCACAATCTTTGGGGCTCTCTATTTAATACGTAAGAATGTTTTGTTCCATAATTCTTATTCCTTAGATCAGGGCCTTTAAGGGTGTATGCGCCTGGTGCATGCATTGTGCACGGTGCAAAAGACGACTTCGCTTGGTTGCCCAGAGCGCAGACTCCTACTCCTCGATTTGGAGTAATAGCGCTGTCTCTCCCTTTCCCCACACCTGTCTCGCTCGCTTTCCCTGTCTCCCTCTTTCTCACTTGCTCCGTAGCGCACCAAATCCGAGCCGAGTTGAGCCGAGCTTAGCCGAGTAGCCCAGAGATGAAGCGTTGGTCCGAGTCGAGCCGAGTGGCACCGATGCACTGTGCACAGGAACTCTGCGCCGTTGTTTGCACGCGTGAGATTTTGGCCGTTTGAGAGGCTCTGGTTTAGAGTCTGTGAAAACAGCATTATTGCTGCCGAGCCACAACCTAATAGGAAATCTGGTAGGAGTTTAGCACTGAAAGATAAGTTGCTAGCTGAACTTGGTTATCACAAACTACGTGCAAAGGCATTTTACAAACTCTTGCGAGCACAGAATAACGCTGTAATTACTTACTTCTTTGACTTTCAGAAGAATGCTATGCTGCAAAAGCTTCCCGACCAAGCTGCCTACCACAATTGCCAGCTTTGCATGTATAATTTTACAGTATGCAAAGAAACATCTACGACAGCACAATTGAAAGAAACCTCATTTATTTATTGCTGGAGAGAAAGTGACGGGTTTTAAAAGCTCCGACGAAATAGCCTCTTGTGTTCATCACAGATTAAATATCGTGGTCTTCCCTGCGACTATGCACACTATTCGCCTTTTCGTCGATAGTTGTGGCGGGGCAAAATAAAAATGGTGGGTATGTTAAGTAAGTGGTTGAAAAGTGAACGCCAAATCACTTAAAAACAATACTTGTAGTATCTCCGGTGCCAGGATTCTTTTATACCACCAGACAAAGTATTTGGTCGCACTGAGAAAGAAATCCAAATATGCTAATAATTATAAAGCAAGGGAGTTATAGAGTTAGGCTATTTTTCAGAATATTGGAACTGTAATCTGTCCCGCTATTTTTTTCTTAAACTGGGAGAAAGTATTCCGTGAAATTTTAAAACCACTGCTTTCTGGCATTTCAAATTTGCTCCCACGAAAATATTAACCATACAAAGGAAAAAACCTCAGTAACCATTCAAGCCGAAGTAACATATTTCACAAACCTGGGGGAGCCGAAATATGTTTGCTGAAGAGGCAAGAATATAAACAAACATTCAGTGAGCCAATAGAGATTAGTGTTTTACCTAAAGTTATAAAGTCAATGACGTTCTAAATCTACTAAAAAAAGGCGTTATGATAGTGAATGTGTATCTAATCCTGATCTCAGCTTCTACAAGGGACTGGAAAATTCTAGACAACTGAACTTCCAAGAACAGGAAGAACAACAGGAAAAGAAGATGAGCCAGTGATTGACAGCGATGTTATTTGAAAATATTATCCTAGAATACAATATTAATTTACTCTTATCGAAGTAATGTAAAATATATCATTGTCATAAAATAACATATATCTTGAACTTAACGTGAAAATAAGAATGTTTAGTGTATTAAGTCTGTAACTTCCCTCAGAATCATTCCAAACCACATTGTGTCCATTGTTGCTTGTTCTAATACTGAACATATCCACTTGTACTTTCCCAAACTCAACATGTCCAACAAACTTTCATTAATATTTAACTCTAGTGAAATTCTGCATTATTGTCATTGTTGTTATTTCAGTCATAACAATTGCCTTTATCATAATACGCATTCTCATAGCTTTAATCCGGATATTGACACTAATAACAGTTTTTCCACTTTCTCTCAATTCACTTTAACATGGGCATGTTGAGATTTTGGAACTAACCGACTCATGTCCTCTCTCAGATTGTTCATCCACCGTTTCTTGGATATTCCATGAGAATATATTCCTTACAGGCGAAGGTGGAAGGTTGTTTTTGCCACGTTTTGCATCTGTTATTAATAGACTCCACTCCCATGATGCCTTGAACAACCTCGTTTCTAACGATTGACTGATTGTAGTCAAACCGCATGAGATCTGGTACCCATCACAGCATTCCCCTCCCCGTGACATGTACGACTTCTTCATGTTTCACAGGGTTCGGCGAGCTTTTAGATCCATAGAAGGCAACCGGGCGTAAATTGTTCTTGTAAAGCATGGCCTTCAGGTAAGCAGGCATCCAGCGAACACATAGGACTAGATAAGTGAACCTAGATATTTGAATTGACTGAATTTGTTTAAATCTTGCCCTTTGAGTTTGATAGATCCAACCGTTTGTAATTCGCGCTCAACATACTCCGTTTTCTTAGTGCTTAGCCGCAGTATATTTTCCACCAACCTGGCTCTCAGTGGGGCCAAAAGGAAGGTTTTTTATACAATTGGCTTTACGTCGCGCGACACAGATAGGTGTTATGGCGATGATGGGATAGAAAAGCGATAGGAGTGGGAAGGAAGCGGCTATGGCCTTAATTAAGGTTCAGGCCCAGCATTTTCCTGATGTGCAAATGGAAAACCACGGAAAGCCATCTTCAGGGCTGCCGACAGTTGGGTTCGAACCCACTATCTCCCGAATGCAAGCTCAAACCTCCGCACCCCTAACCGCACGTCCTACTCACACGGTAGGGGAAAAATTTTTTTTTTTTTTTTTGCTAGTGGCTTTACGTCGCACCGACACAGATAGGTCTTATGGCGACGATGAGACAGGGAAGGGCTAGGAGTGGGAAGGAAGCGGCCGTGGCCTTAATTAAGGTACAGCCCCAGCATTTGCCTGGTGTGAAAATGGGAAACCACGGAAAACCATTTTCAGGGCTGCCGACAGTAGGGTTCGAACCTACTATCTCCCGAATACTGGATACTGGCCGCACTTAAGCGACTGCAGCTATCAAGCTCGGTGACCGTTGTTTGTTGTGATGTGCTTCGTGTCTTCTTGCTGCCACTCATCTCTTAGATGGGATTACTGCTGCATATCAAGTATAACAGCCTGCTTGAATATTGGCGAGAAGTAGCTGTGGAGTTAGATCTCTCTCTTCTTTAGCATGCCATTTCTCTGGTTCATACATTTGTTGATACTACTGATACGTAACACACTGTTTCATCATAGTATTCCAGCTATTCAATCCCTACGCTGAGGCACTGATTAGAATGAGTAGTGTGCACATTTAACGGAATATGGCACAGGATTGTTCGCGGCTGTCTGCAGCCTGGTCATTACAGCATTGGAACTTTGGACTGTTAGATCGGAACCGTAATACTGTTCGTTAAAAGTGAGAAAACGTGCGGTTTTTAATTTGATCGAGGATTTTATATAATAGCATTGCTTTTAATAGCTACATTCCTACTGTCATCATTGTAATGTTGATTTAAGTTGGGAAAATCACAAAGACAGTCTTTCTGAGAATTCCGTAGCGTAGCACGGGTACATCAGCTAATAATAATAATAATAATAATAATAATAATAATAATAATAATAATGGCGTGTGGCCTCCGAAGAGTTCTTTCGAGTTGACGTCGTATAGGAGGTCGGCGCGTCTGTGAGGATAAGGCTCTACCTATCGTGAATTCTGATGATGAAGACGGCACACACACCCAGCCCTTGAGGCATCGGACTTAACCAATTATGTTTAAAATACCCGACCCAGCCGGGAATCGAACCCGGAGACCCCTGGACACAGAGTAGCAAATCACTGTGCGAGTTGGACGCACGGTTAGAGTCGCGTAGCTGTGAGCTTGCATTCGGGATGTAGTGGGTTTGAATCCCACCGCTGCAACCATAGCGTCCATTCTTGCACTTGCTCCTCAAGACAAGAAAACATCGTCAGCATATAGGAGCGTCCATGAATGCATCTCCTTGTCCACACAGATGATGAACAATAAGAACGATGGATCAGACCTCTCATTGCCACCAATATGGATAGCGAGAGGAAACGAGAATCCGGTAGAACATAGTACCACCGAGCTCGATAGCTGCAGTCGCTTAAGTGCGGCCAGTATCCAGTATTCAGGAGATAGTAGGTTTGAACCCCACTGTCAGCAGCCCTGAAAATGGTTTTCTGTGGTTTCCCATTTTCACACCAGGCAAATGCTGGGGCTGTAACTTAATTAAGGCCACGGCCGCTTCCTTCCCACTCCCAGCCCTTCCCTGTTCCATCGTCGCCATAAGACCTATCTGTGTCGGCGCGACGTAAAGCAACTAGCAAAAAAAAGAAAAGAAAAAAAAGAAAAAAGAAACATAGTACCACACTAATGGAAAGCAAAGTCATCTCCGTATAGGCCATGAAGGCCCTTGGAGGGGTGAAAGGTAAAGGCTTCCACTAACCGTAACCTCGACACATGATGGGGTAGAGTGATTAGCTCAACGCCCGGCCGCCTTTGCCCTCAGGAACTAACCTGGTACTCATTTTTGGTGTAGGCTGAGTGAACCACAGGGCCATGTGCACCTCCGGAAGTGGAAATCTCGTTTCTTAAATTTTACGACTTCCTGACAGGGATTCGAACACACGTCCTTCCTGGCAAACCGAGCACGCCTTTACCGACTCGTCCAGGCAGCCTCACCACACTAATGGAGTCATAGTAAATGTTGACATGTTCAGGACTTCCAGAGGCACACACTACGCCAACTCGAAAATGTCAATTAAGTCTTTCAATCGTCCAATAGCTTCATCCCTACTAGCTGGTAGTGAAATCAACACCGAGCTCGATAGCTGCAGTCGCTTAAGTGCGGCCAGTATCCAGTATTCGGGAGATAGTAGGTTCGAACCCTACTGTCGGCAGCCCTGAAAATGGTTTTCCGTGGTTTCCCATTTTCACACCAGGCAAATGCTGGGGCTGTACCTTAATTAAAGCCACGGCCGCTTCCTCCCCACTCCTAGCCCTTCCCTGTCCCATCGTCGCCATAAGACCTATCTGTGTCGGTGCGACGTAAAGCAACTAGCAAAAAAAAAAAAAACAGTGAAATCAACACGATAACTTTGGTATACTGGTGGCCTAAATGGCACTTCTTGTAATGTCTACATTCTGACAACTGAAGCAACTCTCTTACTACTAATCGACTACTTTTTTAATAAAGTACGCATGGTTGATGCTGTTAGCCTGGTAATTTTCTGTCCTGTGTAATGCACGAAGGGGTACTGCCTCGCTCCATGTTGGCTATTTGCCCGTGTGTAGGATTATTCTACGCACTGCATAATGCAATTTTCTTAGAAGGAACATAACCGTCTGGTTGTTGCTTAAATGAAGCAATTACGTCAAACTTTTAATGTACTTAGGCACCATGCCGGGAACTACCGAGGCTCCTGGAAATATCACTTGACCTTCTTTCTTCTTTAACGGCACAGTTCATTCACGTTTGACGTACGAGGAAAAGATACACGAGCATGGAAAATATTCTATTCTTCTTGAAGGTACAAACAACTTGTCCGCGTTTGTCTCAGACACGTCATTGCGTTATTTTAGTAGACTGCCACCTGGAGTGGTTGCAAAATCTATTGTTATTTTCACTATATCCTCAGAACTGTTAAGAAGTATTGGAAATAGTCATGAGTGAAGAAAGCCCGTAGCTCATCTACTAGTGGCTATTACACCTTGTAATGCAGAATAATGTAGCTCATCTACTAGTGGCTATTAGAGCCTTCTAAGACAGACCCTGTAGCTGTTCTGCTAGAGACTATTACAGCCTTGTAAGGCAGACCCTGTAGCTCTTTTACTAGTGGCTATTACACTTGTAAGGAAGAATTCTGTAGCTCTTCTACTAGTGGCTATTACACCTTGTAAGGCAGAATCCTGTAGCTCTTCTACTAGTGGCTATTACAGCCTTGTAAGGCAGACCCTGTAGCGCTTCTACTAGTGGCTAATACAGCCTTGTAAGGCAGACCCTGTAGCTCTTCTGCTAGTGGCTATTACACTTGTAAGGCATAATCCTGTAGCTCTTCTACTAGTGGCTATTACACCTTGTAAGGCAGACCCTGTACCTCTTCTACTAGTGGCTATTACACCTTGTAAGGCAGAATCCTGTAGCTCTTCTGTTAGTGGCTATTACACCTTGTAAGGCAGACCCTGTAGCTCTTCTACTAGTGGCTATTACACCTTGTAAGGCAGAATCCTGTTGCTCTTCTACTAGTGGCTATTACACCTTGTAAGGCAGAATCCTATAGCTCTTCTACTAATGACTATTACACCTTGTAATGCAGAATACTGTAGCTCATCTATTAGTGGCTATTAGAGCCTTTTAAGACAGACCCTGTAGCTGTTCTGCTAGAGACTATTACAGCCTTGTAAGGCAGACCCTGTAGCTCTTCTACTAGTGGCTATTACACCTCGTAAGGCACACCCTGTAGCTCTTCTACTAGTGGCTATTACACCTTGTAAGGCACACCCTGTAGCTCTTCTACTAGTGGCTATTACACCTTGTAAGGCAGAATCCTGTAGCTCTTCTACTAGTGGCTATTACACCTTGTAAGGCAGAATCCTGTAGCTCTTCTATTAGTGGCTATTACACCTTGTAAGGCAGAATCCTGTAGCTCTTCTACTAGTGGCTATTACACCTTGTAAGGCATAATCCTGTAGCTCTTCTACTAGTGGCTATTAAAGCCTTGTAAAGCGGACCCTGCAGCTGTTATATTAGTGGTTATTATATCCTTGTAAGGCAGAATCATGTGAATCTTCTACTAGTGGCTATTACAGCCTTGTAAAGTGGATCCTGTAGCTCTTCTAATAGGGGCTATTACATCTGTAAGGCAGACCCTGTAGCTCTTCTACTAGGGGCTATTAAAGCCTTGTAAAGCGGACTCTGTAGCTCTTCTACCAGTGGCTAATAGAGCATTGTAAGGCAGACCCTGTAGCTCTTCTACTAGGGTCTATTAAAGCCTTCTAAAGAGGACCATGTATCTCTTCTACTAGGGGCTATTACACCTGTAAGGCGGACCCTGTAGCTCTTGTACTAGGGGCTATTACAGCCTTGTAAAGCGGACTCTGTAACTCTTCTACCAGTGGCTAATAGAGCATTGTAAGGCAGACCCTGTAGCTCTTCTACTAGAGTCTATTAAAGCCTTCCAAAGAGGACCATGTATCTCTTCTACTAGGGGCTATTACACCTGTAAGGCGGACCCTGTAGCTCTTCTACTGGGGGCTATTACTGCCTTAACGCAGACCCTGTAGCTCTTCTACTTAGTGATATTACACCGTGTAAGGCAGAATCCTGTATGTGTTCTACCAGAGGCTATTACTGCCTTGGAAAGTGGACCCTATAGCTCTTCTACTTGGTGCTATTACACCGTGTAAGCCAGAATCCTGTATCTGTTCTACCAGAGGATATTACTGCCTTGGAAAGTGGACCCTGCTGCAACTTCTACTTGGGGCTATTACATCTTGAAAGGCAGAATCCTGTTATGGTAGAAAAAGGAGTTGCAGCCCCCAGTACGGTTGCCAGGTGTCCCGTATTATACGGGATTTCCTGTATTTGAAGTTATGAAGTATTGTCCCGTTTTAACAGTATGCAGGACGCCATTTTCCCCCCACACTTTAACAACTCATTTCTGCCATGGTTAAAATCACCTATTTGCAATTACCAAGCCTGTATTTCAGTTCATTTATCTTCATCTAGCGATTCTGCACTATGATCGAAAATTGTAGTAGGCGAGCAAACCGCCGGCGCCGAGCCCAAGCGCGGGACTCGCGGGAGGAGTAAGATACAGAGGCATCTAAGTTAGTTTATGTCAACGCAACAATTAACGAAATCCTGAATTCTTTCATTTCAAATTCTTTTAGCAGTAATTTTTAAAGGTGGCAGTTTGTGTAGCGGGGTGAGAGTAAGAGTGTTGTTATAACGGGCGATTAAGGGAGATTCAGCATTATTGAGAAAGACTAAGTGAAGAAAAATACGGGTTTAAAAGAAGTTTATGTATAAGATGAAACAACAAGGTATTGTAATAAAGCTTGTGCCTACAAGGTATAATAAGCAGTCAAGTGAAAACCGAACACCCACTACAACGTGATAACGAAATGGTTTTCTTTTTCAAAAGTAATTACCAAAAGCTTTATTCCATTTATCCCACTGAGGGACGAGACGATCAATTACAGTTTTGTAGAAAGGGGTAAGTCGCTGACGGATCCACATCCGCACCCACTCTTACACTTCCTCGTCCGAATGAAATTGACGTTCACGAATGTCTTTCTTCCTCCATGATTCGTCGGTTTTCCCGGATGAGGCCAATAGTCCGCCGTATCACATCAGGAGTAATGGTTCGATTAGCCCTGGGCCTCTCAGGGTGCATGCGCCCAGTGCATGCACTGTGCACGGTGCAAAAGACGACTTCGCTTGGCTGCCCAGAATGCAGACCCCCCACTCCTGGATTTGGAGCAATAGCGCTGTCTCTCTCTTTCCCCACGCCTGTCTCGCTCGCTCTCCCTGTCTCCCTCTTCCTCACTTGCTTCGTAGCGCTCCAAATCCGAGCCGAGTAGAGCCGAGCTTAGCCGAGTGGCCCAGAGACGAAGCGTTGGTGCGAGCTGAGCCGAGTGGAACCGATGTACAGTGCACGGAGCTCTTGCGCCTCGATTTGCACGCGTGAGATTTTGGGCGTTTGAGAGGCCCTGGATTAGCCTGTCATAGGAGCGATGATGTGCGCCCTATGCTACTCGTGCACACTCGTCATAGACATGCAGTTTTCGTCATACAAGGCAGACATGCGACGATGAGTTTCGCGTACTTCAACACCATCAGCCACCAGAATAGGAAGCACACTTCACTGCTCTTCTTTGCTTGTCTCCATTTCTACAGTTAGACGAAGACACTAGACCAGTCCGCGCACCAACAAAGACATAACCCAACAAGTGCGTAGGCCTACACCTGTGAGTTGTCATTATGCAATTCTCCACAGCGATGCCATATCGATACGTAATAACAGTGTTGCACTTTTCGGGCGGAATTTGTGTTACGGCGGGTGTTCGGTTTTCATTTGACTGCCCCTTACAATTATACCTAGTACAGTAAATTATGACTCAGTGTTTTCTTGGAAAAGAAAATGTCGTTGTATCGTGTCGACATGACCCGTCCCTTAGTGGCATTTCAAAAACCTGGCAACCCTATCCGCCAGTGACTGAACTGGATGACAGCTTGATGGGAGTGTTTATCTCGCAGTCATCGCTGTGTCTTCTACCACTGTACACTGTTCTTCCCAGTGTTGCCCATTAAATGACATTACAACAGCCATCGGTTCTAGTGCGCTGCTTCCATGAATGATCAGTGTAATGGCCTTCGGTTCATAGGGCCCACTGTTCAATTCCCGATAGGGTCCGGGATTTTAAACAGGTTTACACACAACAAATCACACGACTAACCACCGCAGAAACACAGAATAGTGAATGCATCCCTCCACATACGTTTGGCGCCGGGAGGGACAACCGACCCGTGAAACTAGGCGTAATCCACTTAAGTGCCAACTCCAGATAACTAATACTAATGTACCGGGCGGTACACCTCCACGCCGCTAATTTAAAATGTGCGCCAATTGAAACTCCTCTGCTGGAGGAAGTCTGAACTTTATTGACGGTATTAATTTTCAAGTTTCTCAGAAGATGTCACTACGTGGAAAATTTGGAGTTTTTGAACTGTGTCATTTTCGACGTATTTTTGTTTTGCTTGTAGTAAGAAGTGTGAACTTTCTCTTCTAGAGGACACTACTGAAGATCAACAATAGTGCACCCTAGGGCGGAGTGAAAGAACTGTTTTTTTTTGGAGAAATTTTTATTTCAAAAGTTTGTTTCTTGTTAAATTTCTTTCTGTTATTGTTTAAGTTGGCTGTATACCCCTCTCTTTCCCCTTGTTTTGTATTTAGCCAATCCCGAATTTCTTTAATTAATTTCTGACCAATCCGATGTATCTTCCCCCAACTGGGATATGTTGCTGTACCCTACCCAATAAAGTGATTGTGGGCGGGTGTTTTCTTCCCCTAAACGCCTCGAACTTTCCGCGAGAGGATATAAACTGCTGATTTTTGGGTCTCTGTGCCACTTCTGTTCCATCTTTCAGTGTGTAAAGTACATAGCAGGGGGCGGGAAGCGCCTCTTTCTCCGGCAGCGGTCAACAACCAGGTAATGGCCGATTAATTACTTCTTTTCTTGCTTGCTCAGCAGTTTAACTCTCGGGGCGGGTCCGAAGTTTTTCCATTATGTAACCTTCCTTAAAATGTAAAGAAACTGGTATCTATTCTATCTTTTAAACTACATATTGGGATAGAGAGTGCTTAACCCTCTCGAGCTCCCACTCATATTGTTTTGAGGTGAACTTATTTTCTCAACCTATTCTTCCTTAACATTATGTAAATTTGTTTCTTTTCTAAAGTCACCTCCGTAGTATGGGATTAGCCCTTGCATCAGTGGCCTAGAGCCAAATTAGGTTTTGAAACAAATACATTAGGAGTGCAGATCGCCTCCTCTCAAATTGTTATTTTAGAGGTCATGTAATTACCCTTTTTCATTTAATAGACCTCAGTAGGTTGGGTATGTTACCCCTGTGTCTATGTCCAGAGAGGACAACTTGAAGGTGGAGTTTGGTGTGGCTTTTGAGAGGCTTAAAGTTGAGAGCGAGTGGCTCTTTTTCGAAAATTGAGTGTTGTATGCCTCGAGGAGGCTTTTCGGTGTAAATTGGAGCAAGTGCTCCTGAGCATGAATGGGGTTTTCTGCCCCTCTGTTAATTCTTATTTTGAAGTAAGGTTGGGCTGATTGCCCAAGCATTGTGAAATCGGGGCGCGAAGCCCAAATCCTGTAAATATTGTAACTACCTTTTGACTTGCTACTCTGTACCTGCCATGCTTGTTATTTCTTTTGAAAAGAAAATATAACCTTGTTAAATTTTAAATTAATTTTACTTTCGTAGCTTGAGACCTGTTCACCAACCCGCACCTTCTTTCACGCATAACTACCGCAAAAACACGGTAACAAGTGGTAGCAGAGCGTGGTTGAATGGGTCTCAATTTAGCCCCTTTTGACGGCTAAACTTTGCTTTGATTCAGACTCTAACAATTTTCTCAGTTGCTGGAATCTTCTGATTTTTTCAAAATTGTTCTGTCATCATGCCCGGCCCTCGCGATGTTCTCCATCTTAACTATTTGCGCAAGGAGGAGTTGATCTATGAATTGACTATTAGAAATGTGCAATCTGGAGGCACGGTTGCGGTAGACACAAACAAGCTTAGAGAGTCCCTTGATTTGCCCATTTCCATCCCCACCTTGGGAGAGAAAGAAATTGACGACTCTCTTTCCACGATCGTCGAGAATATTACTGGGCTAGCATCTGTAGTTAGTTTTTTGATGAAAATGATCCTTCTCCTAATCAAATTAAGCGTGTGCAAGCCAGGCTTTTTCATTTTTCAAATAGAGTTAACGATCTGCTGTCTCTAAAGTTGAATGACGTTCAGAAGAAGGAAGCTAGTACGCTGCTTGAAAATATTTCTGAGTTATCTAGCAAGGTCACTCAATTGTTAACTGGGGAAGTTCCTCCCAAAATTGATCAACCCATCACGATGAATGTAGGTAGCGAGGAAGAGCCTCCTAAGGGAGAAGTTAATAGGATAACCGTTGCTGCTCAAACTATCTCTGCCCCATTGGACAACGAGTCTGGACGCCGTAACTCATCAAATAATGTACGTTTTGAATTAACTTCCTTGCCATTGAAACCTTTACCTACTATGTCACCCGGGTTTAGCAGCTTGCCTCATCCATTGGCAATGTTGCTCAGAGGTATCTCTAAGTTTTCCGTTAATACCACCAGTGACGTAATTTCATTTTTAAGATTTTTAGTTGAATTTCAGGATCATGCCCTTCCGTTTTCTCTTTCTCCATGTCAAATTTTGCAAATCATCTATCCTTATGCAATTGGTATTCTCTCTGACAAAATGGTAAGAGCCATAGCCGAACAGTCATCTATTGAAGATTTTCATGCACACTTGCTTGCAAATTTTATTCCCGCCCGCGCGAGGTCATCTCTGATTCAGAAGTACTATTATCGAGTACAGAGATTGGATGAAAATCTGGCTGATTTCATACAAGACATTAAGTTTTATACTAGGGTGTTTGCCCTTCATTTTCCTGAATATCAGATTGTACAGGCTATTGTAGAAGGAATTTCACCACCCTATAGGTCATATTTGTGTTTCGCGGCGTGCCCGCAAACTTTTTCTGAACTTGAAGCGTTGGCCGTCTCAGCGGAAGGAGTGAGGTACGCCGATTCCTTGCGTGTCGCGAAAGAACCCCCGCCTTCTTTTAGTAATACTCGGCCTCCACCTCGCCGATCAGTCACACCTCGTAAATGTTATGCTTGCGGGTCGCCTGACCATCTTCGCAATAAGTGTCCACTGATCAAGTCTAGTAGGGCATATAATGGAGCTGGTTCATCACAAGGCTGTTTTAAATGTGGGGCTTTCTCACATATCGCCAAGAATTGCCCAAACTCAAATAGCACCCCCTCCTGCTCAACTTCTGGTGCAAATTCCACCAATGCCAATAATAAAATGTGACTAGCGGCTTCGGCTGAGTCGACTAATCCCTCTTCCCGAGGCTCAGCCCCTGGTAAACAGGTCGAAAATTCAGGGAATGTTCTATCTTCAAATTCATCTTTCGAATGCCCCAAAGAATGTCTTAGGATTGCGGCGGATACCCCCGCACCTGTTCCTTTTCTTAAGATTGAGTTAAATAACGAGCCTATAACCGCTCTATTAGATTCAGGCAGCGTTTGTTCAATTATTTCGGAACAATGATATTCAAAATTGAAGTCTGTTTGTAAATTACCTGACTATGGCTCATCTACTGTTCAATATGTTTCGGCTAATTCATCTCCATTAGAAATTCTAGGTTCTGTACAGGTCAAAATTCGTATTTATAAATTTACATGGAAAACCAAGCTGTTTGTGGCTAAGCACTTGTCTTGCCCCATCATACTGGGAGCGGACTTCATTTCTCACACTGGTCTTGTGCTCGATCTTCAGAGTAAGTCGTGCACATTCAAATTTGCGTCCAATTGTAAAATTCCCTTGTTAAAGTGTAATTCTGTATCATGTTCATCTATTTCGCCTACCCAGGATGAGATGTTGTTAAACCTTAGACATCTACCTGAGGAGCAGGCTGATAGTATTCGTAAATTATGTCAGTCATTTCCAGAGGTGTTCTCTGATACTCTTGGTGTTACTGACCTTATTGAATACAAAATTGAGGTCACGGATTCGATTCCTGTCCGTTTTCCACCTTATAGGCTATCTCCACCTAAAATGAAGGCTCTGAAAGAAATCATCGATCAGATGTTGAAGGACGGTATTATTAGGCCCTCTAAGTCGGCGTATTCGTCACCTATTTTTCTAGTTCCGAAACCCCAAGGGGGCTTCAGGCCTGTCATTGATTATAGGGCTCTCAATCGGAAGGTGGTGTTGCAATCCGTGCCCCTTCCTGACCTTCATTCTTGTTTTTCATGGTTTCGTAAGGCCAAGTTCTTTACTCTCTTGGACTTGAATCAGGCCTATAATCAAATTCCCCTTGCCGAAGAGTCTAAACATCTTACAGCGTTTGCCACGGACTGGAATTTATACGAATACAACCGCGTGCCTTTCGGGCTCCCCACGGGAGCAGCTGTACTCACTAGGCTGCTAGATAGGGTCTTCTCCGACATCAAATTTGAGTACTTATATCACTACTTGGATGATGTCGTCGTATTTTCAGAGACTTTTGAAGAACATCTAGATCATCTGCGAGAAGTTCTCGATCGCCTTCGTAAGGCTGGGTTAACTGTCAAGTTGTCCAAGGTTGCCTTTGCTAAGCCCTCTATGTCATTCCTAGGGCATATTGTGTCACCTGATGGTGTAGCAGTCGATCATTCTAGAACACAGGCCATCCGTGATTTTAAACCTCCCAAGGACATTAAAGGTATCGCCAGGTTCATTGGTATGGTGAATTTCTTCAGGAAGTTTATTCCTAACTTCGCTAATAGAGCGGCGCCCTTAAACCTTCTTCGTAGGAAAGGCATCAAATTCGAGTGGGGACCTTCTCAACAAGCCGCTTTTGAAGATCTTAAATTAGCTCTCCGTAATGCCCCTGTACTTGCTATGCCTGATTTCTCAAAGAAATTCATCGTCCAAACCGACGCGTCGTCGTCAGCAGTAGCTGCAGTCCTTCTTCAAGAGACTGAACTAGGGAGGCGACCCATCGCCTATGCATCTAGGACCTTGTCGGCTCAAGAAGCCAAGTATTCCATCTATGAGCTCGAAGGGTTGGCAGTCTTATTTGCCTTAGAAAAGTTCCGTCTCTATCTGGAACATGTCAAATTCGACTTGGAGACAGATAATCAAGCCTTAAGCTGGGTCTTAGGTAGGCCGCGTCGTACTGGTCGTATAGCCCGTTGGGCCATCCGTATTTCTGCCTTCCAATTCGATGTCAGGCATATCCGAGGCACCGAAAATGTTGTTGCTGATGGACTCAGCCGTATGTTTTCCAACGACGTCGAAACCCATGAACTGGTCAACAGTTCATCACCTTCCAAGTCCATACTATCTGATGTTAATGCCATCTTAACAGATGCTCCCATGCTCTTTAGGGATATCGAGAAATACCAACGTGAAGATCCGACGCTGGCTCCGATAATGGAAACCCTTTCTTCTGGGGAACATGTGGTCCCTTATGTTCTGAGGAATGGTGTTTTATGTTGCCCATCGAGGCATGATAAGATGATGAAAGTTGTCGTTCGAGCTGTTCTTGTACCTGTGATCTTCAAGTATTATCATGAGACCCCATTAGGAGGGCATCTCGGTATCTTTAAAACTCGTGAGAAGATTCGTGAAATGTTCATCTGGAAAGGTATGGACGGTGAAATCCGTGAACTAGTAAAAGCTTGTAAATCTTGTTTGCTCAGTAAACCCACCATGTCCACCAAGGTAGGCCTTTTGTTTTCGCATCAAGCGTCGCGCCCCATGGAACGCCTGTATATTGATTATGTAGGACCCTTCCCCCAGTCAATGGGAAATGCCAATAAGTTCATCTTTGTATGCGTAGATGGCTTTACTAGATTTTCCTGGTTATTTCCGACTAAGCTGGCTACCGCTCAGTCCACCATTACTTGCCTAAATTCTATTTTTGCTTCTTTTGGTCCGTGCCAATATATTGTATCTGATAATGCTAAGGCTTTTACATCTAATTTATTTCGTAAATTCTGCTTTGACTTGTCCATCTCTCATGTAACTACTTCTGCTTATTACCCTCAACCATCTCTGGCTGAACGGGTTAACCGTAATCTCAGGTCCGCGCTTATTGCCTATCACCATGAAGATCATTCCAGGTGGGACACGTCCCTGCATTGGTTAGCTTTTGCTTTGAATTCGGCGGTTCATGAATCACATAAATTTACTCCAGCTTCTTTGATGTTCAAGTTCGTTCCCAACACGCCGCTCTCTAACCTCTGGTCTCTGAGTGACATTCTACCCGAGACAATAGATCCGGATAATATTAAAGATCCTTGGAAGAAGGCTAAAGCCAATCTTAAAGTGTCTCATGAAAAGGTTAGGGAAAGATATGATCGTGGACGGAGACCCACCCAGTTGAAGGTAGGTGACCAAGTAATGGTCAAGAATTTTGTTCCCGCGGGCAAGCTTGCCCCCAGATTTCATGGGCCGTGTATCATTCTAGATTTCCTTACGCCGGTCACATTATTATTAAGCAATCCAGCCACCGAGAGGATATTTAGGGTTCACCTGTCACAGGTGAAACCGGTGTAATTTCTGGGTTAACTTGCTTCATATAATCGTAAAAGGAATATTAAGGTTATATTTTTTTTTGAGTTTTCACTTTTAAGGCATTCTGCCCCTTCTATAATATTTTGTTTCATATGTAAGTTTTTGTAAACATTCCCCGCACCGTTAAACTGCCGTCCTATCCTTGCCACGGCCATTACCACGCTCCCGTCTCCTGCTCCACTACACACAGTGGCTCGCGTCTGAAATGAATTTCTGCACGCCGCTGGCCCCTCAACCTCTCCACAAAGCCTGTGCCCTCAAAAAATGATGATGGTCCAACAAAATTCTGCCGCCTAGCTTTAATGTTTCAGTGCCCCTGCAGCCGCGCGGCGCTGTACCGCTACTGGAATAGAGGATGGGCCCCCTCTCTTCCAGCGAGGTCGACCAGTGTACGGCGAGCCGGAGCCCTCCTCCCGGCCAAGGCTGATGTGCGGCGCACGACCTGCTACTTGCCCGCAGCCTGTATATGTTCACCGCGGGCGCGGCGTGTTTCAACACCACTGCTCCCCTCATGGTGCGGGCGAGCGGTATCTCAGGGTACTTGAGGGGTCCGAGCGGCCTCCTCTGGACGCAAGCTGCAACGGCCGGTCTGGCCATCCAACTTAATCAACATCAACTATATGGACATTCCAGATCAACTTTACTACCTTTTCTTGGGTATTCTACTGCAATATTTGGTGGACTTAGAAAATTTTCCTCAACTTTAAAAACTAAAGTTTTCCTTCTGAATTCAACTTCTACAAACATAAAAACTTTACTTCTCCAGATACAACAAAAATTTTGAAACTGAATCAAACCACATTAAGAAAATCTTATAAATTCTTCGGCAATTAATCTCCATATCTACATCAAAACTTGGACCTTGTTTTCAAACAAATTTCATGTGTCACACCTGGAGGAACTTTTGGGGGGGGGAGGTCTGTACCGGGCGGTACACCTCCACGCCGCTAATTTAAAATGTGCGCCAATTGAAACTCCTCTGCTGGAGGAAGTCTGAACTTTATTGACGGTATTAATTTTCAAGTTTCTCAGAAGATGTCACTACGTGGAAAATTTGGAGTTTTTGAACTGTGTCATTTTCGACGTATTTTTGTTTTGCTTGTAGTAAGAAGTGTGAACTTTCTCTTCTAGAGGACACTACTGAAGATCAACAATAGTGCACCCTGGGGCGGAGTGAAGGAACTGTTTTTTTGGAGAAATTTTTATTTCAAAAGTTTGTTTCTTGTTAAATTTCTTTCTGTTATTGTTTAAGTTGGCTGTATACCCCTCTCTTTCCCCTTGTTTTGTATTTAGCCAATCCCGAATTTCTTTAATTAATTTCTGACCAATCCGATGTATCTTCCCCCAACTGGGATATGTTGCTGTACCCTACCCAATAAAGTGATTGTGGGCGGGTGTTTTCTTCCCCTAAACGCCTCGAACTTTCCGCGAGAGGATATAAACTGCTGATTTTTGGGTCTCTGTGCCACTTCTGTTCCATCTTTCAGTGTGTAAAGTACATAGCAGGGGGCGGGAAGCGCCTCTTTCTCCGGCAGCGGTCAACAACCAGGTAATGGCCGATTAATTACTTCTTTTCTTGCTTGCTCAGCAGTTTAACTCTCGGGGCGGGTCCGAAGTTTTTCCATTATGTAACCTTCCTTAAAATGTAAA
Source organism: Anabrus simplex (assembly GCF_040414725.1). Taxonomy (NCBI): domain Eukaryota; kingdom Metazoa; phylum Arthropoda; class Insecta; order Orthoptera; family Tettigoniidae; genus Anabrus; species Anabrus simplex. The sequence goes on along the minus strand of NC_090270.1, from coordinate 221,830,791 downwards.
GAAACTGGTATCTATTCTATCTTTTAAACTACATATTGGGATAGAGAGTGCTTAACCCTCTCGAGCTCCCACTCATATTGTTTTGAGGTGAACTTATTTTCTCAACCTATTCTTCCTTAACATTATGTAAATTTGTTTCTTTTCTAAAGTCACCTCCGTAGTATGGGATTAGCCCTTGCATCAGTGGCCTAGAGCCAAATTAGGTTTTGAAACAAATACATTAGGAGTGCAGATCGCCTCCTCTCAAATTGTTATTTTAGAGGTCATGTAATTACCCTTTTTCATTTAATAGACCTCAGTAGGTTGGGTATGTTACCCCTGTGTCTATGTCCAGAGAGGACAACTTGAAGGTGGAGTTTGGTGTGGCCTTTGAGAGGCTTAAAGTTGAGAGCGAATGGCTCTTTTTCGAAAATTGAGTGTTGTATGCCTCGAGGAGGCTTTTCGGTGTAAATTGGAGCAAGTGCTCCTGAGCATGAATGGGGTTTTCTGCCCCTCTGTTAATTCTTATTTTGAAGTAAGGTTGGGCTGATTGCCCAAGCATTGTGAAATCGGGGCGCGAAGCCCAAATCCTGTAAATATTGTAACTACCTTTTGACTTGCTACTCTGTACCTGCCATGCTTGTTATTTCTTTTGAAAAGAAAATATAACCTTGTTAAATTTTAAATTAATTTTACTTTCGTAGCTTGAGACCTGTTCACCAACCCGCACCTTCTTTCACGCATAACTACCGCAAAAACACGGTAACAAATAATAATAATAATAATAATAATAATAATAATAATAATAATAATAATAATAATAATAATAATAATAATAATAATAATAATAATAATTTGACATTTACAACCGAGATGAATTCAGAAAGTTAATCAAGACATGTGACTCTCTCCAGTCACTAACAGCTAAATCACTGCGTCCAGCAGTAGGACTGAAACGAACTCAAGAAAGAAAAGACATCCATAACTCTAGACTGAAGCAATACTAGGCTAAGAAGAAAACAACTCGCCAGAATTAAGAACCACGTTGTCATTGTAGGACTAAACGAATAATAATAATAATAATAATAATAATAATAATAATAATAATAATAATAATAATACATTAGTTCTAGTCCAAGCTGCTCGATATGCATGCTAGTTTTCTCTGTGTAAAGCAGGCCTGTGCACCAAGTTGAGGTCGGATAACGTGGGCCTCTTGCTGCTCGGGGCAAGTTCAGGACCATTTCCTTCTCTCTGTACATTTGCCTCTATGGCTGTCATTCTCTTCCTCACAACAGTCACAACCACTCCCTCTCAGCCGACTGTATGTAAAATCTTCATAATTTCTACCAAAAAATTATAGAGAAAGGTCTGTGTGCTTACACAGACTGGTTGCCAAAATCTTCCGATGGAGGCGGGCGATTACAATCATTAGTGCTCTTAGTGGGAAAAACAAGCAACATCAAGAATGTTCATTACAGTTAACACCTGTTTTATACATTCGGTACTCGTATAGTTTACGAGCACCATGAGGATACATGTGACTTACAAAAGATTCACTGGAGGCTGCAAGAAATGACTGAATGAATTTGATAAACTTCGACAAAGGGTCGAGGAGTTCCAGGAGAAGGCTAGACCAAATGACCGTGACTTTAACAACGCCAAAAGTCTCCTTGTTGAGGCCGCCAAAGACGTTGCAGAAATCAAGAGAAGCAAAAACCATGCCTGGTGGAATAGTACCTGCGAATCAGTCCTCAAAGAAAGACTCAATGTGTGGAAACAGTACTACTCTACGAAATCAGAAAATGATTGGGAAACCTACAAAACCCAACGTGCCCAAGCAGCTAGGGTGTTCAGAACTGAGAAACGTAAATACGAAAAATCTCTCATTGAAAAGATAGAACAAAACTTTACTAAGAATGAAAGCAGAGAGTACTACAGGCCTTTCAAACGCAAACTCACTGGCTATAAACCACCATTTATATGCTTTGAGCGAAAGGACGGAACACTGGCGACGTCAAATGAAGAAAATTGCAGCATTCTGGCAGATTACTTCAAGAATTTACTTAATTGCTATAAACCGCAAAGCGCCTTTGAGACCAAGGAACCCTTACTCATGTACCCAGATTCCAGACCACCCGACAGAGATGAAATCAAGCGCCACATTGCCCGTCTCAAAAATAACAAAGGGTCGGGGGAAGACTCAGTAGTAGCAGAACTATGGAAATATGCCCCAGAGGAATCACTTGATATCTTGCAAAAGCAAATAGAAGAAATTTGGAACCAGGAGACCCTACCCGAAGATTGGAAAATAGCTTTGATCCATCCATTACACAAAAAAGGCAGCATGAAGAACATCAACAACTACAGAGGAATATCTTTGCTACCCGTCACTTACAAAATTCTATCACTTGCCATCCTGGAGCGTTTGGAATCAAAAGTCGAACATCAAATAAGTGAATACCAAGGAGGGTTCAGAAAAGGTCGCTCAATAGCTGAACAGATCCAAAATCTCAAAACGATCATCAGATATTGTACACTAAGGTCCAAGCAGTATGCGTCTGTCTTTGTGGACTTTAAGAAAGCGTACGACTCCATTGACCGGGAAGTCCTGCTAAACATCTTAAATGAATATGGAGTTGATTTGAAACTGCTGGCATTAATTAGAGCCACCCTGACCGATACAAAATCCAAGGTGAAGTTCGACGGATGTCTCTTGCATTCCTTTGACATCAAAACAGGAGTCCGACAAGGTGATGGGCTATCCCCGATACTCTTCAACTGTGTTCTTGAAAAGATCATCAGAACCTGGCGGGTGAGATTACAGGAAACCAACTACAATCCATTGAGAATAGGAACTAAATCCAAGGGGATCGCAACAGACTGCTTAGCATTTGCCGATGATATTGCTGTTCTCTCAAACGACATAGAAACCGCTAGAGCTCAAGTTGAAATTTTAAAGGAAAATGCCGAACAAACTGGTTTGCAGAAATCGTTTAAGAAAACAGAAGTAATGACTAACATCAAAGAGGCTCCACCAAAACTCCATACATAATACGGGGACATCACCCGAGTAGACAAATTCAAATACCTGGGTGAGATCATCATGAAAAATGGACTGGACAAAGAAGCACTTCAGGAGCGAGTACGCAAACTGGAAATAGCCTACCAAACTTCCCGCACAATCTACAACAAAAAACGTCTTTTCCAAAACACCAAGATACGTCACTATGAAACAGTTCTGAAGCCAGTAGTTCTATATGCAGCCGAAACCCTGTCTCGAAATGCCAACAAAGGACTCCTTGAAGAAATGGAGAAAAGAGAACGCAAAATTGTGAGAGGAATCTTGGGATCAAAGTACAGAAATGGAATCCATCAAAAGAGATCCATCAAGGAAGTCTACAGCAAAGTAGAGAAAATTACCGACACAATCAGAAAAAGACGGGCACGATTTTACGGTCATCTGAAAAGAATGGACGGAAGAAAGTTAACTAAAGTAATCTTTCACTTTTTTGATTCAAACCCCAAAACCACAATTCCCTGGTTTAGAAATACCAAAGACGACTTGCAAATGCTACATATCTCAGCTGAAGACGCCCTTAAAAGAGATCTCTTCCTCAAGAAAATATTGACGAACGGGCTAAACCGAGACGAGCAACCGAAGAGAAGACACGGTGCCCCTTGGACAGAGGAGCGTAAGCAGGCCCACTCACAAAGAATGAGGGAAATTTGGGCTCTAAAGAAGGCCAAGTTCAGTGTCAAATGCAAATAATGGCATCCTTAGTTTCATTATGGCCTAGCCACAAGGTTCCCGTTATAAAACGGGATCAAATGGATGTGTGGATACGAAATTTCCGTTCCGATTGCTTAGCACTCAGTAGCTGATGAATTTTATCTTTTTACGCCTACGTTAATTAATCAGGTTCGCCAAGAAGTGCCGACATTAGGCTATGTATTAAATACTGCTGTGCTTTGCTGACGACCTTGGTCTCTACACCGTCTGTGACGACTGTGATCGTTATAATTATTTTGTTACCGGTGTCTTCACATTTCCTGCAATACTCTGATGAAATTTGCCGGCGGTGAGAAGAAGACCACGCTAATTTACTTTTAACTAGCTCTATTACCCAGCGTTGATGGCTTAGCAGAAGCCAGTGGTGTTGAAATTAAGCAGGATAGAGACCCACTATGTATGCAAAATGTGCTATTCTCGTGAGTAATCGGAGCTTTTCTTCCAGGACGCATCATGTTTTAATAATAATAATAATAATAATATGTCACGTGAATGACTGAATGACTTGCACATCAGTTTTGATGTTCCGTTCTCCCTATTGTGCTCAGTCCTACGGTCGGCGCTCCTAGGAGGGAAAACTAGAACTCTGTTAGATGAAATGAAATGCGGAGAGGTATTTTTCCAAGTCAACGTCAAAGGCGTACACCGCAGTATTTGAATGCGCTAACTTTAATCTTTGCGAGAGTTCGGCTCCATGGCTAAATGGTTAGCATCCTGGTCTTGGTCCAAAGGGTCCCAGGTTCGATTCCCGATCGGGTCCGAGATTTTAACCTTCATTGGTTAATTCCGTCCGCCTTTGTGGAGTAGTGGTTAGTGTGATTAGCTGCCATCACCGGAGGCCCGGGTTCGGTTCCCGGCTCTGCCACGATATTTGAAAAGTGGTACGAAGGCTGGAACGGACTCCACTCAGCCTCGGGAGGACAACTGAGTAGAGGGGGGTTCCATTTCTACCTCAGCCATCCTCGAAGTGGTTTTCCGTGGTTTCCTACTTCTCCTCCAGGCAAATGCCGGGATGGTACCTAACTTAAGGCTACGGCCGTTTCCTTCCCTCTTCCTCGTCCAATCCTTCCTATCTTCACAACCCCTCACAAGGGCCCTGTTCAGTATAACAGGGTAGGCAGCCTGGGCGAGGTACTGGTCCTCATTCCCAGTTGTATCCCCGACCCAAGGTCTCACGCTCCAGGGCACTGCCGTTGAGGCGGTAGAGATGGGATCCCTCGCTTAGTCCGAGGGATAATCCAACCCTCGAGGGTAAACGGATTAGGAAAGAAAGAAAAGAAAGAATATTGGTTCATTCCAATGGTTCGGGGGCTGGGTGTGCGTGTGCCATCATAGGTAGGATTCATCATAGGTACGGGCCCATTCTCATAGATGCGCAGGTCGCCCAGTAGGAGTCAACTCGAAAGACCTGCACCAGGCCCTCCCCATGACATTTTACGATATATTTCTTCGTTAAATCAATATATATATTACAAATAGCTCACGACGCACGGACATAGATAGGTCGTATGGCATCGATGGGACAGGAAAGGGCTAGGAGTGGGAAGGAAGCGGTCTTGGCATTAATTGAGGTACACTCCAGCATTTTCCTGGTGTGAACTCACTATCTCCCGAATGCAAGCTCACAGCTGCGCAACCCTAACCGCACGGCTAACTCACTCGGTGTTCGAGAAATCAACCATTCTTGACCGCTGTTAGATCCGTTATCATAAACACGAGTTGATTTCATACTGTTCTATTTTTAGCATACACTTTGCAATTGGGCAGTTCTATTTTTAGTGAAGAGCCATTATACAGAATGTCTCCAAAAACACGTGGGAAGTCTTCAAGCAGTGGGTATTACATCGCAAAACAATACAAAAAGTCCCTATATACATATGTCCTGCGGTCAATCGTTGGCGAGTTACATCTATGTTTGTTATCACCTGGAATGCGGGGGGGGGGGCGGTAGTTCGTATTTAGAATGAAGTTTGGAGTTAGACATGCCGTTACGGACATTACAGCACTTCGCCTGCGTGTAGAACAAGTTTGCCTGGAGTGTTCGAACGTCTCCGTGGTGGGTTCAGGCGCACCAGTGGACATTTTGAGGGCTTCATTTACTAGAATGCAGCAGTGCTTAATGTCTAAAATTTTAGGTTTCGGAATGCATACCCACACGTTTTTCCCCCTTTCTAACCATACCCCCGCCCCATAATAGACACAAGTTTCGATATTTGAAAGCTTATGGTAAACCTCACAATGAGACATTCAGGGTTTTAAAACACAATTTCTTATAATAAAAACAATAAAATCACAACATTCAATATAAACAACGGATGGTATGTAATATTATTCAGTCATATTTTGTCGTAACTTTCATAATAGTGAAAAAAAAGTCATAAGTCTATGTTTACTGGCAATAAATAAATAATCTTCTAAATGTAACCCAATTGAATGAAAAATTCCATATTTTTTAAAACTTGTTACTATTTTTTTACAATTTGTTTTACGTCGCACCGACACAGATAGGTGTTATGTCAACGATGCGATAGGGAAGACCTAGGAATGGGAAGGAATAGGCTGTGGCCATAATTAATGTACAGACCCAGAATTTGAAAGTGGGAAACCACGGAATGCCATTTTCAGGGCTACCGACAGTGGGGTTCGAACCCACTATCTCCCGGATGCAAGCTCACATCTGCGCATCCCTAACCGCACGGCCAACTGGCCCGGTGTGTTAGTAAGAAAAGGGGCTTAAAATTAGCGCGATACTTGTATTGTAACCTTTGAATGATACTATCCTGCCGTGAAGGATTATATGTGAGAAATGAAAAGGTAATGACCACGAACACCTTTGTATATCTCGGATCAGTAACACAGGGTATAGCAAATATCTACAGGATGGTCAGAAACAACGTGCACGGAGCATATGAGCGCGAGAGGGTCAGTCATGCTGATAAACAAAATAAATTTGAAAAGAAAAGTCTGTATCTCGCGCTGTTGACATTTTATTAGCTGATGAAGTTAGCCAACCAGATCGCTTCGCGGGAGACTTCAAATGGGCTTTACGAGGCTTAAATTATCAATTTCAACAGATTACTCCTCATCAAAACCAACTTTTAAACACAAGCACATATTAATAAGATATAGCACCACACAAAATTTGCAGTTGATCAGGTAATTGGTCTCAAAGTTATTGACAAATAATTTGTATTTTTATATATTGCATGGAAAATGCTCCTTCGGCATAATTTTCATGTTTATGGGCTATAATTTGGCAAACTTGTCAAAAAATATTCCGAGTTTGGTAGTCAGGTATAAACTAATGGAGATATATTTTTTTTCAATTTTTCATTCTTCTTCTTTATCGGTTTACCATCCAGTGTCAGATTTTTCCTCGGACTCAGTGAGGGATCCTACCTCTACCGCCTCAAGGGCAGTATCCTGGAGCTTCAGACTCTGGGTCAGGGGATACAACTGGGGAGGACCTCGCCCAGGCGGCCTCACCTGCTACGCTGAACAGGAGCCTTGCAGGGGGATGGGAAGATTGCAAGGGGCAGACAAGGAAGAGGGAAGAAAGCGGTCGTGGCTTTAAGTTAGGTACCATCCCGGCATTTGCCTGGAGGAAGAATGAGAAACCACGGAAAACCACTTCGAGGATGGCTGAGGTGGGAATCGAGCCCACCTCTACTCAGTTGACCTCCCGAGGCTGAGTGGACCCCGTTCCAGCCCTCGTACCACTTTTCGAATTTCGTGACAGAGCCGGGAATCGAATCCGGGCCTCCGGGGATGGCAGCTAGTGACACTAACCACTACACCACAGAGGCGGACTCATTATTTATTCAATAGGCAAAAATCTGGTTTCATGTTTTTCAAGAGTAAAAATATGAAGGCAATATTTAACCGATAGGAAAGCGCAGAACTACTTTTAATTCCTGTACATATTCAAAAATTCTTTGAGTATTTCACGCGAAGCCAATAAGAACTCTGCCGCAAGGAGAATTTTATTCACGACAAAGAGCTGAAAAAGTGTTAAGGTAGATAAAAGTAATTGAAAGTTTTAAGAAACATCCTTGCTTTAAAACTGCCCTGGACTGTAAATTACTCGCTTGAAACTGCGACTTTAACGCCTAACAACTCAAACTGACTCTGAATTCCAAAGAACAATGGAGCAGGCGATAACTGGGGATCAGCTTGAGGGACCGAATACCGAAACGGGAGTCATAGATGTGATAGAATGAGTAACACGACTCAAGTGGAAATGGGCTGAACATATTCCAAGAGGTGACAATGACCGAGCTCGATAGCTGCAGTCGCTTAAGTGCGGCCAATATCCAGTAATCGGGAGATAGTGGGTTCGAACCCCAATGTCGGCAGCCCTGAAGATGGTTTTCCGTGGTTTCCCATTTTAACACCAGGAAAATGCTGGGGCTGTACCTTACTTAAGGCCACGGCCGCTTCCTTCACATTCCTAGGCCTTTCCTATACCATCGTCGCCATAAGACCTATCTGTGTCGCCATAAGACCTAGCAAAAAATAGAGGTGACAACAGTTGAACGAGCGTATTGCGGGGAGAAAATCGAGTGAAACACCAAAAAAATTAATAATAATAATAATAATAATAATAATAATAATAATAATGGTGTGGAAACAATTGGAATATAATTATGTTCTGGAATGGACATTCAAAGGCTAGAGAGTAAGTTTCAAGTAGCCGAGAACTGATGATGATGATCATGATGATGATGATGATCATCATCATGATGAAGATTGTTTTCTTGTTGTTATTGTTGTTTAAAGAGACCTAACAGCTAGGTCATCGGTCCCTAATGTTTCGAGGTGTAACAAAGCGAAACGATAATTAAAACAAAAATAGTTCCACTGCTTTACGTCGCACAGACACAGACAGGTCTTATGGCGACGATGGGATAGAAAAGGCCTAGGAGTGGGAAGGAAGCGGCTGCGGCCTTAATTAGGCCTTAGGTACAGCCTCAGCATTTGCCTGGTGTAAAATTGGGAAACCACGGAAAACCATCTTCAGGGCTATCGACAGTGGGGTTCGAACAATTATATCCGGGATATCTCCTAACCGCACGCACAACTTGCCTGGTCATATTCTAAGATGATGCTTGTTGTTCAAGGGGGTCCAAAATCCAGGTAACCGGTCCCTCTCAATTGTACTAATTGCCGGTAAAGCAGAACGATGGTGTTCCTCCTATAGTGATATTAAACAAAGGTAACGTAGACTCATGGTGTTCGTCGCATGGTGGTAGTAATCACAGGTAATGTAGACCCATGGTGGTCCACACATAGTGGTAGTAATCATAGGCCACGTATACTCATGGGCAACGTAGACGCACGGTGTATCACACATTATGGTACCGCCCACAACCAGCATAGACCCATGGTGTTCTTCACATACAGGCACTACTCACAGGCAACGCAGACCCATGGTGTTCTTCACATACAGGCACTACTCACAGGCAACGCAGACCCATGGCAGTCCACACATAGTGGTACTAATCCCGCGCATTGCACAATCCCGTGGTGTTTCTCACATAGTGGTACCAAAGACATGAAACGCAGACCCATGGTGCTTTTCATATAGTGGTACTACTCAGACCGGTTCTGAATATAGGGGAACAAACACAATTCAGTGCGGAGCACGGCAACTCCTCCCGCACTGACGCCAGTCCGCGATGCCGCGCGCCTGTTCTCCCGCCTCACTAGAATGAATACGATGGTACTAATCACAGGCCCAGACCCATGGTGTTCCTCACATAGTGGTACTAATCACAAGTAACGTCGACCAATTGTGTTCCTCACTTAATGGTACTAATATCAAGTAATCTCATGGTTCCAATTCCATCATCCCTTGGTCGCCCCTCTTAGTCGCCTCTTACAACAGGGAGGAGATACCGTAGATGTATTCTTCATCTGCGTCCCCCGCCCATTGAACGTGAACCTGCTGCTCTGAACCCGAGAACGTGTTGGACACTCCACATTATGAAGGAGGATGTGCTCGTGAAGAGGATGGCAGTTTCCAGAAGAGGCTCGCTCGGCAACACGAAGGCTAATCACACGCTCTTTCTCGGAAGGAAGACGGCACTTCAGCTATGTGAGTCACGGCTGATAAAGCCTTCACGTGGAAACCTCACTAAAGTTGAACTGGTGAACGAGAGGTCAGGTCACAGGTTACTTGCTCTATATTTGCTGAATTAACCGGCATTGGGCTTAATACGGTGTGGTCAAGGTCGTTCAGGCAGCGATTTTCCGAGCTCCTCCACACGGGGTTCTAAATTTTCTGAGGTTCGTTTTCAATCCTACCTTCCTGCATTTGTGTGGGAGTCGACGGAGCACACAAGCTTAATTTAGGACTTTGCCTGGGCTCCTATGACCCGAATCGCAGGGTTTGCGAACCCAGGACCCGGACACCGAGCCAGCCTACCTTAACGTTTGTTTTCAGTCTGAGGGCTGGTTGGATCCTCATATAGTACCACAAACGGTTATGTAAGAATAGGGAAACCGCAAAACACGGTGGCGGTGCCATAACGAGACGTACAAGACAAGATGAGAGGTGAGGTAGTTTGCCATTGCTTTCCTCACTGGGCCAGAAAGTGCTATTGCAGCATGGCGAGCCCTATGAGTAACACTTTTCATAACATCCAGACCCACTAGTCGTACCCTGTCATTAATCAGCATTACCCATACTCAGCGGCTTTCGCACTGTCAGAGTCATAAATGCGACTGAGACTACAGTGGAAGCTACATTTTGCTCTGGCTTGTGCCAAGACAAAAGTGCAGTGCATCCATCAAGAAACAGCCTGTCAATAGCTCTTGTATCAGAAAGTGCCTTTAGAAGTTTTAGGCCGTAGATGCAAGTCCTTCATCTCGAAGGTATGTGAACGAATCGTATCCATGAAACTTCATTATAATTTTTGTCCTAAATGCAAGACACTAATTGATTTTACGCAAACTAAGAGTAAAATTAGCGTTAAATTAATAAATATCATTATTACTAGAGAAATATACACATACATACTTTGCTACATTACGACTATGAATTCTACTACGTCACACCGCTTCAGTACGTCTTTTGTTCATGTGAAGTGTTTTGTGTGTGAAGTCTTTGCTCATTTAACTTCTTTGCTTTGCTTGACGTTACTTGATGGGGCGAGTTGTTGACTTGTGACTCGTTAATTAATATAATTATTGGTCCATGGATCATGCTATTTTTCTTTCAACAAAAACCATTTTTGTGTTATTTACGATGGACTATAATGTTTATCTCCATTTCCCCGTTTGAACTGCCCGCGCTAGTCATGATGGACAAAGATATTGAGAATTCACAGACATAGCACTTCCATTCGCCGGCGCTAGCCCTCGACCTCAGTAAGGAAACAAAAGACGGCATGATGAAGCGGGATGCCACAGGAGACATTCGTGTCTACAGCGAAATAGTCGCTGTAGTTACGTATTCTTATTTATCTTGTAATAATCGTATTTATTAATTTACCACTAATTGTACTGCTGATTTGCGTGAAAGCAATTATTATCCTCCATTCAGGACAGAAATTCCAATGACATTTCATGGTCACGATTCGTTTACTTAACCGGATGGGTTCACGTACAGTACGAGTTTAAATGAAGTTCCTTCCTTTTCTATTTTTCGCTCTTTCTCACTTTGTACCACAAGTAGAACACTGGAACGGTTACCCAATCAAATATTGACCATAGACAATATTCTTCGACTTCGGAAATCACATGGCATCGACCTACGGAAGGCAATTGATGGCTAAGGAGCCCTGATGCAGCCCTGTGTCTGCCGAGGACTGATCCCCCTCCCCCCCACCACCACCAGCCACCACCACGCTATTTTCTGTCCCTGGAACTGTGGTGTTGTAAGAACGCACGCGATGGGTTGATGACCTTACTTTTTCACTCAACATAATAAACTATTTGAGTGATTTAAGCGCCACGCAATTATGTGTTGATTGGTACACGGGAGGTAGAATTCGTGTTTTAAAGAAGGAACTTTTATTAAAAATTCTGTTACAGGAGAATGTTTTTGAAAAATTCTCATTTTCATAACCATGTGACTGGTAGAATTTTAACACTAATGGCTGATATAATAATAATAATAATAATAATAATAATAATAATAATAATAATAATAATAATAATAATGGCGTATGGCTTTTAGTGCCGGGATGTGTCCGAGGACTTCGGCTCGCTAGGTGCAGGTCTTTTTATTTGACTCCCGTGGGCGACCTGCGCGTGGTAAGGAGGATGAAATGATGATGAAGACGACACATACACCGAGTCCTCGTGCCAGAGGATTTAAACAATTATGGTTAAAATTCCCGACCCTGCCGGGAATCGAACCCAGGACCCCTGTGACCAAAGGTCAGCACGCTAACCATTTATCTATGGAGCCGGACATGTTTGCTATGAAACACTTAAACAATTACATAAACAATTTAACAATCTGTTTAGGAATAACGAACACCGAGCAAGTTGCCCCTGCAGTTAGGGTCGCACAGTTGTGACCTTGCATTCTGGAGATAGTGGGTTCGAACCCCACTGTCGGCAGTCCTGAAGATAATTTTCCGTGGTTTCCCATTTTTATACCAGGACAATGCTGGGGTTGTACCTTAATTAAGGCCATGGTCGCTTCCTTCCCACTCCTAGACCTTTTCTATCCCATCGTCGCATGAAGACCAATCTGTGTCGGTGCGATGTAAAGCAAATTAAAAAAAATACAGAATAAATATCGCCTGAATTAAACATTTCTATGGCACTCTCTTCTGTGAATGCGGAGGAGGCTCCAGTCGATTTTTAAAGAGAACTGATAAGACTCCATTGTAACACAATTTTCAAAGATAGACATTGCAATATTCCAGCGGACTCCTTGTGTTCTATAACAACTTGAAACATAAAAGAGTTTCCACGTATTCACGCACTGACATGCAAATTAGTTTCTTTGTTTACCGAGCAAGTGACTGTGCGGTTTGGGTGACGTAGCTATCGGATTGCATTCGGGAGATAGTGGGTTTGAACCTCGCAGTCAGCAGCCCTAAAGAGTGTTTTTCCATGATTTCCCATTTTCATACCAGGGAAATGCTGGGGCTGTACCTTAATTAAGACTAAGGTCGCATCCTTTGCACTCCTATCTCTATGCTACCCCATCGTCTCTGTAAGACCCACCCGTGTCAGTGCGACGTAAAGCTAATTGTAAAAAACTAAACAAAAAGTATGTTTGGCCCTAGATACCTTTGCCAACCACATTTTCAGTCATGAATGTGAATAATATTAAAACTAGACATGAAACTGTATAGGCTTTTGGGCTTATGTTACGTTAATAAAATACGGTGAAATTCTTTGCGTTTCGCAGAGAACTGTGCTCTGCGTCATTCTCGCGGACAGTCGAGATTTTCTTCTGATGACGCAGAGCACAGTTCTCTGCGAAACGCAAAGAATTTCACCTTATTTTCTTGACACGCCATAAGCCCAAAAGCCTATACAGCATCATGCCTATGAGTACGGGTCACGAAAGCATCAATGGAAATATTAAAGCTATGTTATCCTTGTCCGACGTTGCGTTGGAAGCAGAGTTACGCGTTCGTTCTGTTTAAACAGTTGTCCCTGATATAGGTAGTTGGTAAAATCGAAGAAATGCAAGGTGTCGAAATCGAAGAAATGCCAGGTGTCGTCCTAAATGCACAAATAAATAAATAAATAAATAAATAAATAAATAAATGATAGTGTTATTTTGTTGTATTTTATCATTAAAGTCTGATTTTTGTACTTCTTGAATTCTTTCTATGCCTTATAAAATGTGCCATCCATACACATCACAACCCCTGCCACGCGTGCAGCGATGGATATTATGTTCCTTTCTCACTCACTCGGTACTTCTCGTCCTAGCTTCGACTTAACTGCGGCTAGTTTTGGCTAGCCTTGCAACTCTGCATTCGGAAGGCGAAGGAGCTGGTCCCCACCGTCGGCTGTCTTGAGAATGGTTTTCCGTTGTTTTCCATTCCCCTGCACTAAGACAAATGTCGGGAAAGATCCTCTTACAGACTAACAGCCGCCTTTGGTCACAGGGTCCCGGGGTTGATTCCCGGCAGGGTCGGGAATTTTAACCATAATTGGTTAATTCCGCTGGCACGAGCGCTGGGTGTATGTGTCGTCTTCATCACGATTTCACCCTCGTTACGACGCGCTGGTCACCTACGCGCGTCAAGGCCTGCACTTGGCAAGCCGCAATTGTCCTCGGACACTCACGCCACTAAAAGCCATACGCCATTTCATTTATTTATTTATTTATTTATTTATTTATTTATTTATTTATTTATTTATTTATTTATTTATTTATTTATTTATTTATTTATTTATTTATTTATTTTTCTTTTTTCATCTAAGCTATTTATTGACGAAATATATTTGCCCTCAGGAGTATTTCATCAAACCTGTGATGCAGGTCAACTCGCTCTTATCGGCATTGAGCCATGTCCCTACAAGGAAAGCAAATACCGAAGTCGTGCATTCGTCATTATTAATGAGTATTACACGAAGTTATTTATCAGGAATATATTTGCTGACCGTTAAAAATCGCGTTAATACAGGTGAGGAATTCCTCTTCTTTTCCTACCGATTTTCCCCACACCTGTGGGGTCGCGGGTGCGAACTGCGTCGCACATGTGGATTTGGCTCTGTTTCACGGCCGAATGCCCTTCCTGACGCCAACCCTCTATGGAGGGATGTAATCACTATTGCGTGTTTCTGTTGTGGTTGTTAGTGTGGTATGTTGTCTGAATATGAAGCGGAGAGTGTTGGGACGGAAACAAGCAACCAGTCCCCGAGCCAGAAGAATTAATCAGAAGCGATTAAAATCACCGACCTGGCCAGGAATCGAACCCGAGACCCTCTGAACAAAAGGCCAGTACAGGTGAGGAATTGGTAACACTATATTTTACAATTTGTTTTACGTCGCACCGACACAGATAGGTCTTATGGCGACGACAGGATAAGAAAGACCTATGAAAAAATTAGGAGTGGTTGAAAGCAGCCATGGCCTTATTTTTTTTTTTTTTTTTTGCTATTGGCTTTACGTCGCACCGACACAGATGTCTTATGGCGACGATGGGACAGAAAAGGGCTAGGACAGGGAAGGAAGTGGCCGTGGCCTTAATTAAGGTACAGCCTGGTGTGAAAATGGGAAATCACGGAAAACCATCTTCAGGGCTGCCGACAGTGGGGCTCGAACCCTCTATCTCCCGGATGCAAGATCACAGCTGCGTGCCCCTAACCACACGGCCGACTCGCCCGGTGGTGACACTGGTAAAGGGGAATGTGAGGACTGGGATGATAATAAAAAAATGATAATATTATTTGCTTTACGTCCCACTAACTACTTTTACGGTTTTCGGAGACGCTAAGGTGCCGGAATTTAGTATCGCAGGTGTTATTTTATGTGCAAGTAAATCTACCGACAGGATGCTGACGTATTTGAGCTTCTTCAAATATCACCGGAATGAGCCAGGATCGAACCTGCCAAGTTGGGCTCAGAAGGCCACCGCTTCAACCGTCTGAACCACTCAGTCCGGCGGACAGGGAAAATGGTTAGTCATTTAAATAACGTGTATTCCCGACATTTCCTTGGTGTGAAAATGTGAACTTCTATAAAACTATCTTGATTACGGTGAGGTACGAATCCACCAAGGCTAGAAGCAAGATTACATCTATACGATCCATGCCACGTGGCCAACCGACCACGCAGTATGCGAATGTTTTATGAGGGTGGGGCGGTAGAATACTTCCATGGTATCCCTTGTCTGTAGTAAGAGGTGACTAAAAGGAGGAACATGAGGTTAAAACATTTTTGTTATTAGTTAGTCTATAATTTAGTGTCTTTCAACTTCATTCTAGTTTTTTTTTTTTAAATATAGTATTCTTTCTTAATCTGCTTACCTTCCAGGTTGGTTTTTCCCTGGGACTCAGTGAGGGATCCCACCTAAACTGCCTCAAGGGCAGTGTCCTGGCGCGTGAGACCTCGGGGTCGGGGATACAACTGGGGATTAGCTGACAACCCCCCGGAGGCCCGAGTTCGATTCCCGGCTCCGCCACGTAATGTCAAAAGTGGTACGAGGGCTAAAACGAGGTCCACTCAGCCTCGAGAGGTCAAATGAGTAGAGGTGGGTTCGATTCCCACATCAACCATCTTGGAAGTGGTTTTCCGTGGTTTCCCACTTCTCCTCCAGGCAAATGCCGGGATGGTACCTAACTTAAATCCACGGCCGCTTCCTTCCCTCTTCCTTGCCTATCCCCTCCAATCTTCCCATCCTCCCGCAAGGCCCCTGTTCAGCATAGCAGGTGAGGCCACCTGGGCGAGTTACTGGTCATTCTCCCCAATTGTATCTCCAACCCAATGTCTCACGCTCCGGGACACTGCCCTTGAGGCGGTAGAGGTGGGATCCCTCGCTGAATCCGAGGGAAAACCAACCCTGGAGGTAAATAAATAAATAAATTAATTAATTAATTAATTAATTAATTAATTAATTAATTAATTAAAAGGGGGCGTAGCTTGCTGACCACGGTTTCCCTAGCTGCATCTCGCATGGCTTCTACTAACTTGTGCCAGGCTCCTCATTTTCATCAATCATATCCGACCTTCCTTGGTCGACTTTTGTTCTCTTCCGACCCTGATACTGTTAGGTTTGCGAGGCAGAGGGAGTCTTTCATTTCCACGGCCTTCGTGGCTCTTCCACTTCTTTTAACTATATCTTCATTCTTCGAAGTGTCGGACCTCTTTCTTCCGATTAGTTTTACCAGAGGATGGTTGCCCTTCCTCATAAAACAAAATTTACCAGCACCACCAACACCTAACTTACAAATGACTTCTTTGGGAAATATTTAGGTGTACGATTGAGGTCTTAATGCAACATGTTAATCCATTGCCTTTGCTTCACTGAATATGGGAAAACAATGAACTGAGTACAACACAGTAAACGGATATAACTCCTCGCAGAAAACTGGCATTTAGTTTAAGAATTTGGGGTGATTTTATTGTTGCTTTGAACAAACCTAGCAAAATCATTTGAATAACCAACATTGATTGCAGCCTTCTCTTTGTCAGACTTCTTGGCTGAATAGTCAACATTGGGGATTTCGGTTCATGGAGTAGTGGGTTCAATTTCCGGCCGTGTCGAGGATTTTAATCACGTCTGATTAATTCCTTTGACCTGGAGACTGGGTGCTTGTGTGTGTGTGTGTGTGTGTGTGTGTGTGTGTGTGTGTGTGTGTGTGTGTGTGTGTGTGTGTGTGTGTGTGTGTGTGTGTGTGTGTGTGTGTTTGTCCCAACACAGTTCTCTTCATATTCACTCGATATCACAGAAACATCCAATTCTGAATACATCCCTCTACAATAGGGTTGGCGTTGAGAACGGTGTCCGACGTTAAACAGGGGCAAATCCACAAGTGCGACACAGATCGCTCCCGTAACCCCACCTCGGTGTCTCAAAAGCGGTAGACGAAGGCAAATTATATCCTTCGCTATTTATCTACTGATGAGCTTTATAACATTTCGACTTTCAAGTCTATTTCAATTTATCTGCAGTTTTTTTCCTGCCGATAAGCTGTCTTCTTTTTCTTCTATATCTGTTTATCCTCCAGGGTCGGTTTTCCGCTCGGACTCAGCGAGGGATCCCACCTCTACCGCCTCAAGGGCAGTGTCCTGGAGATTCAGACTCTCGGTCGGGGGATACAACCGGGGAGGATGACCCGTACCTCGCCCAGACATCCTCACCTGCTATGCTGAACAGGGGCCTTGCGGGGGGATGGGAAGATTGGAAGGGATAGGCAAGGAAGAGGGAAGGAAGCGGCCGTGGCCTTAAGTTACGTACTATCCCGGCATTTTCCTGGAGTAGAAGTGGGAAACCACGGAAAACCACTTCCAGGATGGCTGAGGTGGGAATCGAACCCACCTCTACACAGTTGATCTCCCGAGGCTGAGTGGACCCCGTTCCAGCCCTCGTATCACTTTTCAAATTTCGTGGCAGAGCGGGGAATCGAACCTGGGCCTCTAGGGGTGGCAGCTAATCACACTAACCACTACACCACAGAGGCGGACGAGAAATTTTTCACACTTTTAAATTATATTTTCTTCAAGTCAATTCTATCTCAATGAAATTGCTGTGGTCTTTCAATTCTTACAAGCCACATTTAGTCTATTTCTGAGTCTAAACTACAGATGCATACTTAAATTCTACACTATGAGGCAAAATAAATGAGATACTGAAATTTTCTTTACATTCGTTGATACAATAAGTGCTCAAAATCTTTCCGCGTAATTCGCGAATATTTGTAGGTTGATTCTTTCAATATTCATTTGCTTTAAAATATATATTTTTATAACTTGAAGCTTACTTGTCCCGTTCTGATCTCACACTCCGTATGACGGAAAATTGCAGAAATCAACATAACACTAAATTCATAATATCCAAACTATTATATGCAAGGTAAGTAAATACTTCGTTTTTGTGGAAAGTTAGACAGCAGATGAACAATAATGTCAGCATCGTTTGGTCTGCCATAACTTGTAGACTATCAGATATATCCATAACTGATGATCACGATGTGTCTGGGACTCATAAGGCTTAAGAACATCACCGAGAGATCTGGCCACGTGGTTCGCGTCGTGCAGCTGGTAGGTGATCTGTTCGAACCACGCCATTGGCATTCCTGAAGATGATTTCTCATGGTTTTCCATTCACACATTACGCTAATACATGGCCTATACCTTAAGTAAAACCCAGGATATTTCCCTCTCAATTCTTGCTCTTTCCTACCTAGCGACGCGAAACCATACCTTTGTTTGTGCAATATTACACCGCTAACAAGATTTATCGATGAATAATATTGCAGCGTTCTTGTAGTAGAGTATGAACCACTAAGACTAATGTGTCAACTCTGCATTACCCTGCTCACTGATGGCGAGATGAGGAAATTTATTTACCAAGCGAGTTGGCCGTGCGGTTAGGGGCGCGCAGCTGCTAGCTTGCAATCGGGAGTTAGTAGGTTTATATCCCACTGTCAGTAGCCCTGAAGATGGTTTTCTGTGGTTTCCCATTTTCTCACCAGAGATATGCTCGATATATACCTTAACTAGCAAATGTACCCGTGCTTCGCTACGGTATTCTACATTGTATACGGATATCGACGTAAATACTGTGCGTGCAGCAAATGAGATTGTTTTAAAATTGCATGTCTCTTAGCCTTATCCGAGAAATAGCATAGGGAGATCCACATACGTTGTTTCCAATGTAAAGTGAGGGTTGCGGAGTTGTGATGATAACGCCAGGCTCACTTGCCTACTGCCATTCAGAATCGAGTTGGCAAGTTTACATTATAATTGCAGGCCCCAATGCCTACTGCGCGGTCACAATCGATTTGGGGAGTTTTAGTTACAATGGCAGACCCATTTCCTACTTTCAGACAGGTTACAGTTGAGGAGTTTTTATTATAATACCAGGCAACTTCCCTACCACCAGTCAAAATTGAGTTGTGCAGTTATCATTATAATGACAGTCCCTTTTTACTGCTGCTAGCCAGCTTACTGCCAGTCACACAGAATTAGTGAGTTTCCATGAAAATAACAGGCCACTATGCCTAATGCTAGTCAAATTTTAGATTGGAACATTTGTTTATAATGGCGGGCACCCTGGCCTAGAGCCAAACACAATAGAGTAGGGGACTTTCGAACAAAACTGCATGATCCCTTGCCTTCTGCAAGACAAATCGAGAATTCATTAAAATGGTAGGCCCTCCTTACTAATGCCAGTTACACAGGAGTTGGAGAAGGTCCCCATTTCTACTGCCAGCAGTCAAAGTCGGTGTAGGGAGTACTGATTACAATAGCAGACACATCCTTTCTCGATCGCTACAAATCGACATCAATGAATATATACAGATGGACATACGAAAGTATATGAATGTTTACAATATTGTAGACTTTCATTTACAGATTAACTGCTGCTAAACGGTACGTCATATCGACAAAGGTTTGTACCGTAAGGCGCAGTATTTAGCGATCTAAATGGCTGGTCCTATGATATTTTCTCGCATCTAATCTATTCATGGGTCAGATTGAATCAGAAACGTTGAATAGGTTGAAATTTGTGTAAGAATATCTTACATTGGATTACTTTTCGGATAATTATGTGACATAGCATTTGGCTCACATATGGGTACTGGGTGGGCCAATGTCCGTGTAGAGTTTGATCATACTATCTTTCCTGTAAGTGATTGAAATGATGCACATGAGAAGAAAAGGTTTAGAAATTAATTTCCATTAAGGCAGGTAGATTTCCATTAAGTTTGGTTGTGTGTATTTTGAGGGAGTGCAAAATCACGGTTTCGGTTTCGTATAAACCCCCAATTAGTTCAGGGATTTAGAAACAATATTTGCCCTAAAACCTCCCCAAAGGATAGGTGGATTCTAAATATGAAGTTTGGTGGAAATATATCCAGTAGTTTTCAAGTTAGAGAAAGACAAACAGACCAAACAAACAAACAAACAAAGAAACAAACTAACTAACTAACAGACACCAAGGAAACCTACCCTTGGACAGATGGATGCTATATATAAAATTTGGTTCAAATATCTTGTTAGTTTTCAAGTTGTAAGAAGTACGCTTTACACGCACCCGCTCTTGCGTTAAGTCCGCTGGGATTTGTACCGAAAAACGGTCCGTTAATGATATCTCCCTTACTAAATCCTGTTATCGAAATGATGCACATGAGAAAAAACGGTTTAGAAATTAATTTTCATTAAGGCAGGTTGATTTCCATTAAGTTCGGTTGTGTATACTTTGAGGGAGTGCAAAATAACGGTTTCGGTTTCGTAAAAATCCCCACTCAGTTCAGGGATTTAGAAACGATATTTGCGCTAAAACCTACCCAAGGAGAGGTGGATTCTAAATATGAAGTTTGGTGGAAATACATATTTAGTAGTTTTCAAGTTATAGAATGACAGACAAACAGACAAACAGACAAACAGACAAACAGACAGACAAACAGACACCTAAGCTAAAAATGATGTAGATGGTCATTATTACACCTGAAACGGATAACTGTACGGAAATTTCGCCAAAATAATCAATGTACAGACACACGGTCGTTACGATTTTATTTTTTTGCGCTAAAACCTACCCAAGGACAGGGGGATTCTAAATATGAAGTTTGGTGGAAATATATCCAGTAGTTTTCCAGTTATAGAAGGACAGACAAACAGACAAACAGACAAACAAACAGACAAGCAGACACTAAAGGTAGAAATGATGCAGATGGTCATTATTACACCTGAAACGGAAAACTGTACGGAAATTTCGACAAAATAATCAATGTACAGACACACGGTCGTTACGATTTTATTTATATAGATGACGGAAAAGCATGAGCACGTTGAAAAGTGCAGACTTCCACTTCGAGATTCATATCTCCTAAACGGTTTATGCTATTAAGAAACGGTTTGCGCCATCAGACGCCTCATTTATCGCTCTACATGTTTATTTCTAAACCATATCCTCGTATCTCCCATATTAAGGGGGTAAATTGAGTTCAAATTTTGAATAGGGTGAAATTTGGGTGCATTTTTTACAATTTACATTACGTTTTGCCTACTTATGTATAAGCTAGAATTATGAAATTTGGTACACGTATGTCCCATAATCGTGCCAATGTGTGCACCTAACGCGATGATCCTATCATTCTTATAAGTGTGTCAAACAATGAAATATACTTGTAAAAATCACCAAATTTACGAACAATCCAGAAATACGGCCAAATTTGACGTATAAGGGAGAGAGATGCGACAAAATGTCACAGGACCAAAGTTGTAGATCACTCCGAATTGAAGCGACGTTGTTCCATCCGTTTTGTGATACGACTTACCGTTTAGCCAAAAAATAGCTCAAAAGGAATGTCTGCACAGTCATTAAAATTGCCTCCATATTTCGATATCTTTGGGGGTAAAAAGTGAAAAATTTTAACATCTTGGAATTTTCCCGTCGGTTAGGGACCAAAAGCTATAATTTCACCAAATTTCAATTGTCTACCTCGTCTGGCAGGTTGTGCCGCCATCTTGATTTGGGGGGATAGGGGATAAAAATGAGGAAATTCCCGAAACTTTTTAAGCCCACGAAACCTGTAGGTTATCGTTTTGGATATACTATACGACTGTGTTCTTATGCTGAGCCCAAAATTTGAGCCCCCCCCCCCCAGCGTGCCCCCTTCAGGGAATTTTGAGAATTTCCGATTTTTCTAGGGATCGTGGGGTCATCAGTTTCCCTCGTACCAAGTTTCAAATTTCTGACATTTCTGGAAGTGCCTCATTAATTCACGTCTTTTTTCATTTTTAAATATTTATATATACATCGCTCCAGCCCGACTTGCTTTTATATATATAGATGACGGATAAGCATGAGCACGTTGAAAAGTGCAGACTTCCACTTCGAGATTTATATCTCCTAAACGGTTTATGCTATTAAGAAACGGTTTGCGCCATCAGACGCCTCATTTATCGCTCTACATGTTTATTTCTAAACCATATCCTCGTATCTCCCATATTAAGGGGGTAAATTGAGTTCAAATTTTGAATAGGGTGAAATTTGGGTGCATTTTTTACAATTTACATTACGTTTTGCCTACTTATGTATAAGCTAGAATTATGAAATTTGGTACACGTATGTCCCATAATCGTGCCAATGTGCGCACCTAACGCGATGGTCCTATCATTCTTATAAGTGTGTCAAACAATGAAATATACTTGTAAAAATCACCAAATTTACGAACAATCCAGAAATACGGCCAAATTTAACGTATAAGGGAGAGAGATGCGACAAAATGTCACAGGACCAAAGTTGTAGATCACTCCGAATTGAAGGGACGTTGTTCCATCCGTTTTGTGATACGACTTACCGTTTAGCCAAAAAATAGCTCAAAAAGAATGTCTGCACAGTCATTAAAATTGCCTCCATATTTCGATATCTTTGGGGGTAAAAACTGAAAAATTTTAACATCTTGGAATTTTCCCGTCGGTTAGGGACCAAAAGCTATAATTTCACCAAATTTCAATTGTCTACCTCGTCTGGCAGGTTGTGCCGCCATCTTGATTTGGGGGGATAGGGGATAAAAATGAGGAAATTCCCGAAACTTTTTAAGCCCACGAAACCTGTAGGTTATCGTTTTGGATATACTATACGACTGTGTTCTTATGCTGAGCCCAAAATTTGAGCCCTCCCAGCGTGCCCCCTTCAGGGAATTTTGAGAATTTCCGATTTTTCTAGGGATCGTGGGGTCATCAGTTTCCCTCGTACCAAGTTTCAAATTTCTGACATTTCTGGAAGTGCCTCATTAATTCACGTCTTTTTTTCATTTTTAAATATTTATATATACATCGCTCCAGCCCGACTTGCTTTTATATATATAGATTAAGGTTACAGCTAATTTCTTCCAGTTCCTAGCCTTTCCTATCTCATCGTCTTCATAACACCTATTTATGTCGGTGCGACGTAAAGCCAATTGTACAAAAAATGTATTTTTGGCTAGTGGTTTAAAGTCGCGCTAACACACTGAAGGTTTTCGGCAACGGAAGGATCAGAAAGGGCAAGGATATAGAAGGTGTGAAAACGGGAAACCACGGAAATCCATCCGTAGGACTCCCGACGATGGGATTCAAACCATCTCCTGAATGCAAGCTCACACCTACGTGACCCTAGCCGCACGGCCTACTCTTTCGATAAGAAGTGCTTATGAGAACCAGTGAGGGAAATAATAATCCGTATCACAGATCTGATCAAATATTTCGACGAGAGCAGCTGATCTTTTGTGAATAAAATACCAATGTGCTTTAGTGCAACTTGCTACACTTAACAAAAAATACTATGTTGCAAATGCCACTTTTACATAAAAGTACTTGAATACGAGAGATCTGTTTAAGAAGATTTACAAGCACAGAGAAAACAACCCTTTACCTAGGAAACAGTTCGACAATCCAGATTCCCCTAAGGTTGGGAGTAGGGCACTTTATTATTATTATTATTATTATTATTATTATTATTATTATTATTATTATTATTATTATTATTATTATTATTATTAAATCAAAATCAAGCGTATAGTTTTACCTCACTGTTCATATCGTGATCATAGTCACGGAGCATCCAGTCTTTCGTCGAATCCGAACCATGGGAACGTGCCTTTTCATTTCAAAAACTTTTCACATGCATAAGCCAATGACAATGATGATGATGATAAGTATGATAATAATAATATATCGGAATAACATTGTCATTGGCTTGAAATATATTATTATTATTATTATTATTATTATTATTATTATTATTATTATTATTATTATTATTATTATTATTATTATAGACTGTTATGCCTTTCAGCGTTCAGTCTGCAAGCCTCTGTGAATTTACTAAACGACTCCACAATCCTCTATTTGCTACTAGTGCTGTGGCTTCATTTAGTTCTATACCTATTATATGCAAAACGTTAGAAACTGAGTCTTTTATTTTTTGTCGTTGGCTTTACGTCGCACCGACACAGATAGGTCTTATGGCGACGATGGGACAGGAAAGGGCTAGGACTGGTAAGGAAGCGGCCGTGGCGTTAATTAAGGTACAGACCCAACATTTGCCTGGTGTGAAAATGGGAACCCACGGAAAACCATCTTCAGGGCTGCCGACAGTGGGGTTCAAGCCCACTATCTCCCGAATACTGGATACTGGCCCCACTTAAGCGAGTGCAGCTATCGAGCTCCGTTAAACTGAGTCTAACCATCGTCGTCTTGGTCTAGCCTACCTCTACTTCTCTTACCTTCCATAATAGAGTCCATTATTCTCCTAGGTAACCTATCCTCCTCCATTCGCCTCACATGATCCCACCACCGAAGACGGTTTATGCGTTATTATTATTATTATTATTATTATTATTATTATTATTATCATAACTTACACATACACTGAGTACCTATATGTAGTTAATAATCACGCTCTAGTCCCTCAAATGACATTTAGATAAGCTGAGTTACGAAGATGGAGTAGGATAAGGAATTTCCGGTCAATATACACTTCTAAATCAACTTTCCAGAACATTTTCTGGGCTAGGTAACTTATCACTTATAAAATAAACGAATACTTAGCGTAGTGGATATGAAATTTCTGAGATAAGCCACAGACTATGGTTTATTAGATCACAAAAGGAATGAACAAATATTCGAAGAATTGAAAGTAGCTCCTATATTAGATTCACACAATTTTACAGAATTGGAAAGGTTCAAAATACCAAGGCAGATGTTTTACTACGTGCCATGACACAGAATATCGGTTGTGAGACCCTGGAAGAGATGGCATGATATCGTAACGGACCGCTAGGTCTAATATTGGACAAGATGGTAATGATATCACTGAACTACGAACAGTATGACAATACACTGGGAGGTATTGGAGTGTGAACTCACCCTTTGCTGAGGTGAACATGCTGCTGTATTGTGTACGAGTGCCATACTACACAGACCGGGCTATAAACCGCGGACGTCACACGCTCACTCCTGACTGCTCCTCTGCTGCACGGGAATCACCTGATCGTGAGACCTTGGCTAACTGAACAGCTTGTTCCTCACCGTGGACAATTCGCGTGCTAGCTACACCAGTTGCATGACGTATACTGACTTTCGTAAGTCACTTTAAAATTGCAAGCTAGGTGAGAATAGAACGCGATATACTTTGATAGTATTTAATAATGATTCGTACAATCCCAAAAAAGCTCTAAATAGAACTATAAAAGATGAGTGGACAGCGAATATTGGACTGTCGAGTGATTCGCTCGGTAAGTGAACAGACAACGCTTCAATTGTACTCGTGAAACCACGTTACACCACTAAAACCTTGAATAAGCTGGGAGTCAAACTTCTGGATAAGATAAAACTACGCTTTACCTACACTAACCAACCAAGCAAAGACATAATTGTCGCATACAGTCCATTAGAACAACTGCTGTCCCGCCAGACGGCCTGCAGAAACACGCGAATAGAGTAAAGAAATCTTTAGTCCGAACTCGCGGTATATGGGACAACGTGTCCGCCAGCCACCCGGCGGCCCGGTTTCGATTCGCGGCCGGGTCAGGGGTTTTTAATTGTAAATGATTAATATCCCTGGCCTGGGGACTGGGTGTTTGTGTCGTCCTTAACGTTCCTTACCTCACATTCAACACTTTACACTTCCGCCATTTACATAATACATGATTTCTCAACTAGGTTGACGCCGCGAACAAGTAGCACTTTAAAAAACGAAATCTATAGCTATACTGCTTAACACACTTGTCTGGATCCACTGCCTCTCATATTAACAGCTCCTGAAGTTCTACTTATGACATTGAGTTCAGACCTCAATTAAGGGTTAAAATCTTAGGCCTGGCTGGAAAGAGAGTCCAGGGTCTTCCATTAAAAGCAGGCATGCTATCTGTGCGCCATGGGGCCGGAATCAATTATCCACCAGGGCTGACAGATAGTGACGACCACACGGTCCCTGTTGATTACTTATTACATTTGTTCGTATCAGGCTCTTCTCTGTCATCTTTCCTATTCGACCCCCTTGGTCAACTCGTGTTTTCCTTCGATGCCATCGGTTTTTAAGTTTATGCGTTCTAGGGAGTTTAATTTTCTATCTGTGTAGGCTCTTCTCCTCCTTTTTAGTCAGGACTTCCGACGATCAGAATTCTCCCGTTTCCCTCTATGATCAATGTTGTTGATTTCTCCCTAGAAGTTACAAATTGCACCATTGGAGTGATCGGGATATAATCCGCCAACTTGAGGGTTTTTTTTTTTTTTTTGCTAGTGGCTTTACGTCGCACCGACACAGACAGGTCTTATGGCAACGATGGGATAGGAAAGGCCTAGGAGTTGGAAGGAAGCGGCCGTGACCTTAATTAAGGTACAGCCCCAGCATTTTCCTGGTGTGAAAATAGGAAACCACGGAAAACCATCTTCAGGGCTGCCGACAGTGTGAATCCACCATCCACTATCTCCCGGATGCAAGCTCACAGCCGAGTGCCCTTAACCGCACGGCCAACTAGCCCGGTCAAAGTGAGCTCAGAAAGCCAGCGGTTTACCATCTGAGTCAATCGGCTCAGGGCATTCACTGGAAAAGGAAAGTGCAAGAACTTGGTTGGTAGTGGTCGACTTTATTTTTGGTACAGTCCAAAAAATTGCCTGCCATTAAAATAAGAAACTATGGAAAATAATATTCAGGGCAGCGGTGATCATGAAGTCCATAGATTAAATCAAATAGCCTGATGCCGGTGATATCGAATAACCGCCAAATATTTCCGTAAAGCATTTTGTATATTATAACTATGTTTAGGCCTATGCTCAGTTCTTTCTTAGTTACTTACTTAATCTGTTTACCCTCCAGGGTTGGTTTTTCCCTCGGACTCAGCGAGGGATCCCACCTCTACCGCCTCAAGGGCAGTGTCCTGGAGCGTGAGACATTGGGTAGGAGATACAACTAGGGAGGATGACCAGCACCACGCCCAGGTGGCCTGACCTGCTATGCTGAACAAGGTCCTTGATAGGGGATAGGAAGATTGGAAGGGATAGACAAGGAAGAGGGCAGGAAGCAGCCGGGCCTTAAATTAGGTACCATCCTGGCATTTTTCTCAAGGAGAAGTGGGAAACCACGGAAGACCATTTCCAGGATGGCTGAGGTGGGAATCGAACCCACCTGTACTCAGTTGACCTCCAGAGACCGAGTGGACCCCGTTCCACCCCTCGTACCATTTTTCAAATTTCGTGGCACAGCCGGGAATCGAACCCGGACCTCCGGCGGTGGCAGCTAATCACACTAACCACTACACCACAGAGGCGGACTCAGTCCTTCCTGACTGTTATAAGTGTCCCTTCTGATTTTCCTTGCTTGTCGTGGAATTATACAGCCAAAACAACAACAGTAACAACTTAATCATACATCGTGAATTTTCTGCTATAATTGCATTATGAAAGTAATTTTATATCAATTGAATTGGTCATTTGAGAAACAACCTAAGTGTCAATTTTCCTCCATAATGAGTAAAGAGTATATTCGTATTCTACATGTAGCTTTTACTGCAGAAACTACTAAGTCAGCTTCATCTGCATTGTTGAAGTCATGGATATCTGTTCTTTTTTTTAATAATAGCACCACAAGCCAATTAAGTAAACTCGTGTCCTCATCCGGAGGTGGTGCAGCTCTTTTCAGGCCACCCCCAGTGGAGGTGAGCTGCATGCACCATTTCAACCACATACCAGTCCTCCTGCAATTCTTTTCTTTTTTAATGCTATTTATTCGGGGCGTCGACCTAAGAAGATCTTTTGTCGCTACCGTGCACCATATGTTATGAACCTGCGTGTATTTGGAAATTGCGGAAGTTAAAGTGTTGAATGTGAGGAAAGGAACATTAAGGACGACACAAACACCCAGTCCCCACGCCAGGGATATTAATAATGTACAATTAAAAACCCCTGACCCGGTCGGGAATCGAACCCGTGGGACTCCGGGTGACAGACGGACGCGTTTCCCCCTACACCGTGGGACCAGACTCCTGCAATTCTTAAATTGCTGGCAGTACCGAGTATCGAACCCGAGTGCTCAAGGAGAGCATCTAATAACACCAACCGTTACACTACGGAGGTGGATTCCGCAAGTCAGTAATGACTTGTGCGGTTTCTCTAGTAAACAGTGGTAAACAGCTGATTGTTTCTCCATGACGAGAACTCCTCTATTTGTTTCTCCATGACAGCTTGTTTATATTAGACGTAACTAGTACGGTATTTCACAATATTTTTACGTGCGGTTTTGTGCAGTTTATGAGGGACACTTATAACAGTCAGGAAGGCCCGAGCATAAACATGGAATTATTAATTTTGTTTGCAAAATTAATGAGTCTGAAGTTGCTGAAACTACGAAGCCTATCAGCAAGAAAATACGAAGTTGTAACGAACAGATAACAGTATGTATCAGAGTGACCACAAAGATACCACCGAATCTAGGGATTTCATCAACGGCCTCGAGTGCACGCCTTTAATATAAGCCAGAAGTTCTGCACATTTGTTGATCTTGCAGACATTACGGCCTGCTCTAAAGATTTTCTTCACATACATGAGAAGAAACTGTAAAACGTACAGAAATTTAAACTGTATTTACAAGAAGAAGTTCAGCATTTTACCAAAGGATTTTTACATGCCGAACCTTTAGTAAGGAGTCTGCTACAGAGCATGAGATGTTAGGTTGAGAATAAAGTAGTATTCACGTGTTCCTTAGCAATAAACATCTTGGGAATTTAATTTATTATCTATCTTAAACAATCAATTAACGTGAGATCCGACTCGTTGGCTGAACGGTCAGCGTACTGGCCTTCGGTTCAGAGGGTCCTGGGTTTGATTCCCGGCCGGGTCGGGGATTTTAACCTTAATTGGTTAATTCCAATGGCGCAGGGGCTGGGTGTATGTGTTGTCTTCATCATCATTTCATCCTCATCACGACGCGCAGGTCGCCTACGGGAGTCAAATAGAAAGACCTGCACCTGGCGAGCCGAACCCTTCCTGGGATATCCCGGCACTAAAAGCCATACGACATTTCTTTTCATTTCAATTAACGTGAGAAAAACAATAAGTCAGTATTTTTAAAAACAATTTCCTCAAAAATGAAAAAAAGAATTGCTTTCTAATTCATATTTTGCCTAAGGAAAATATACGTAGTGTGCTTTGTATTGTAGACCTACCTAAGGAAAAGATACGTAGTGTGCTTTGCAACATTATTACATTTTTATAATGAATACGAAAGGCGCAAGAAAGTTTTTCATTTTCCCGAAAGTAGTAATTCGTGGTCCGCCTCTGTGGTGTAGTGATTAGAGTGATTACCTGCCATTCTCGGAGGGCCGTGTTCGATTCCCGGCTCTGCCACGAAATTCGAAAAGTGGTACGAGGGCTGGAACAGCGTCTACTCAGCCTCGGGAGGTCAAATGAGTAGAGGTGGGTTCGATTCCCATCTCAGCCATCCTCGAAGTGGTTTTCCGTGGTTTCCCACTTCCCCTCCAGGCAAATGCCGGGATGGTACCTAACTTAAGGCCACGGCCGCTTCCTTCCCTCTTCCTTGTCTATCCCTCCCAATCCTCCCATCCCCCCCCCCCCCCACAAGGCCCCTGTTCAGCATAGCAGGTGAGGCCGCCTGGGTGATATACTGGTCATCCTCCCCAGTTCTAGCTCCGACCTAAAGTCTCACGCTCCAGGACATTGCCCTTGAGACGGTAGAGGTGGGATCCCTCGCTAAGTCCGAGGGAAAAACCAGCCCCGGAGGGTAAACAGATTAAGAAAAAGAAGAAGGAGTAATTGTTCTTTTTTTTTTTTTTGCTAGTGGCTTTACGTCGCACGGACACAGATAGGTCTTATGGCGACGATGGGATAGGAAAGGCCTAGGAGTGGGAAGGAAGCGGCCGTGGCCTTAAGTAAGGTACAAAGGTACAGCCCCAGCATTTGCCTGGTGTGAAAATGGGAAACCACGGAAAACCATCTTCAGGGCTGCCGATAGTGGGATTCGAACCTACTATCTGCCGGATGCAAGCTCACAGCCGCGCGCCTCTACGCGCACGGCCAACTCGCCCGATAAATTGTTCATTTATATTGCTTATCCAATGACAAATTCAGTTATTATACAATAGCAATTAAAATAAATGTTCTTACTGGCACAATGAGAATGCCAAGAAATACTATATGTGTGATATTAAAATAATTTGGGATGAAAATAGATCTCCCCGCTTATAGCATTAATATTACAGTTAATGGTTATGAATCGCAAATATCTGTGGACACAAACTATAGTGTCGTTTACGAACCAGAAGCACGTAATGACAAAATGCGAATATAACACCAGAAGAAAAAACACATATATATATATATATATATATATATATATATACACTGACTGACAGAGCAAATGCAACACCAAGAAGGAGTGGTCAGAACTTTATGCCAATTGCAGGGTAGACTGACGTCACTGAGGTATGCTCATGATGTGAAATGCGCCGCTGTGCTGCGCACGTAGCGAACGATAAATGGGACACGGCGTTGGCGAATGGCCCACTTCGTACCGTGATTTCTCAGCCGACAGTCATTGTAGAACGTGTTGTCGTGTGCCACAGGACACGTGTATAGCTAAGAATGCCAGGCCGCCGTCAACGGAGGCATTTCCAGCAGACAGACGACTTTACGAGGGGTATGGTGATCGGGCTGAGAAGGGCAGGTTGGTCGCTTCGTCAAATCGCAGCCGATACCCATAGGGATGTGTCCACGGTGCAGCGCATGTGGCGAAGATGTTTGGCGCAGGGACATGTGGCACGTGCGAGGGGTCCAGGCGCAGCCCGAGTGACGTCAGCACGCGAGGATCGGCGCATCCGCCGCCAAGCGGTGGCAGCCCCGCACGCCACGTCAACCGCCATTCTTCAGCATGTGCAAGACACCCTGGCTGTTCCAATATCGACCAGAACAATTTCCCGTCGATTGGTTGAAGGAGGCCTGCACTCCCGGCGCCCGCTCAGAAGACTACCATTGACTCCACAGCATAGACGTGCACGCCTGGCATGGTGCCGGGCTAGAGCGACTTGGATGAGGGAATGGCGGAACGTCGTGTTCTCCGATGAGTCACGCTTCTGTTCTGTCAGTGATAGTCACCGCAGACGAGTGTGGCGTCGGCGTGGAGAAAGGTCAAATCCGGCAGTAACTGTGGAGCGCCCTACCGCTAGACAACGCGGCATCATGGTTTGGGGCGCTATTGCGTATGATTCCACGTCACCTCTAGTGCGTATTCAAGGCACGTTAAATGCCCACCGCTACGCCGCTACGTGCAGCATGTGCTGCGGCCGGTGGCACTCCCGTACCTTCAGGGGCTGCCCAATGCTCTGTTTCAGCAGGATAATGCCCGCCCACACACTGCTCGCATCTCCCAACAGGCTCTACGAGGTGTACAGATGCTTCCGTGGCCAGCGTACTCTCCGGATCTCTCACCAATCGAACACGTGTGGGATCTCATTGGACGCCGTTTGCAAACTCTGCCCCAGCCTCGTACGGACGACCAACTGTGGCAAATGGTTGACAGAGAATGGAGAACCATCCCTCAGGACACCATCCGCACTCTTATTGACTCTGTACCTCGACGTGTTTCTGCGTGCATCGCCGCTCGCGGTGGTCCTACATCCTACTGAGTCGATGCCGTGCGCATTGTGTAACCTGCATATCGGTTTGAAATAAACATCAATTATTCGTCCGTGCCGTCTCTGTTTTTTCCCCAACTTTCATCCCTTTCGAACCACTCCTCCTTGGTGTTGCATTGTCACTGTCAGTCAGTGTATATCTGCAAAACTGGTTCAGAAGTCTTCGGAAACGATCTCTTATAATAAAGTAATTGAACTAATTATTAACTGAGGGAATAAACATCATTTCTGTGCGTATTTGTCAATTTTAGTTACGTGATATTGAGGCGCTACATCTGGCTATATTCTGTTAGCTACGCGGTGTTGTTTCTCAAGCTACGGTATTCGCAGGAACAAGACCAGTTAGCTATAGAATGTTCGGCCGAGTACAGCCGTCACATCATGTTCTCTGGCCGGCTGAACTCAAACCGAATATAAACCAGCTTCTTCAGGTCTCTAGTTTGAACCCACGATCTCCAAAATGGAAGCTTACCCGTTCTGCACAATCACATTACTCACAATTATGTCATCATTCACCTCGCTATCTAAATCTAGTTCCGTGACCGGCTTCATCCATTGTCTTTATCCAGTAGTTAGAATATCTTCATTGAGAGGATACACTTGTCACTCAAAAGTTACTTGATAAGTAATTATGTTTCTTACTTACTAAAATTCCGTATTCGTTCCCTAACCTGATGGGGTACGGCGGGCCTTCCGGAATGTGATGCTCTCTCTCAAGTCAGGTGTGTTGTTGTGATTTGAAGTTCGCAGGAGGTGAAAGGGAGAGGTCATGGCCTATAAAGGGAAATGTCCCGGCATTCGCCTTAGTGAAGAGAATGAAAAGCAACGGAAAACCATTCTCAGGACAGCCGACCGTGGGACATGCCCACCACCTTCCGAATGAAGAGCTGTAAAGTAATGGTAAAGCCGTGGCCACTGTTGGCCGAAGTTATCCTGATCGAGATTACTATTACTACTAAATGTTTTCATACTTCTCGGAGAGCAGAACTGTCGGACCACGAACCAGCCGTGGCCACTTGAGGGCCGAAACCTACTCTGCATCCTCCGACCCTGCGGATTATAGCTTCACTCAGTAAAGTGGCAATATGTTTCACAAGTTATTCATGGGACCTCCAGTCTTGCATGAATCCAGACTTTCTAGACGTGACTTTATCGCACATGCATAGAGGCTGCCTATGCGATTAGACTGCTCCTAGTACAGTAGACTGGCAGTTTATAGATTTAAATGCATAATAATGTGTCAATAGGTTTCATGGTACATCAGATAATCTTTAATGCTGTTGGCAGAGCACACTACTGGATAACGGTTGTAATTCTTTATTTGTGTATTGCGATTCCAGCGCTTAATATCAGCCTTTGTGAGAACTTTTGAGGTAATATTTTTGTAGTAAAAACTCTTCTTTAGGTACACAGTAATTAATTCTTCGTTACAGCGGTGAAAGTCTTGAAAATATTTCCTCCTTACTTCTGCCGTAATAAGCTAGATGAAAAGTTATTTATTTTAAGGCTATCCTACCAAGTACAGGGGTTTTCATCCTCGACTGAGGACTGGAACAGTGTTAAGTCAGCCTCGTGAGAGAAACTGAGCATCTGTCTGAAATTTGGTGTAGCAGACTGGTTAAGAAGCTACGTAATACCACTGAAGATGTCTCGCCAACCACGTAATACTGCAATAGTGGCAGGCCGCCTTATTGAGTAGAAGTCGTCTTGGCAGCCAAAGATGTTTAACGTTCTATATGCCTATATGTCAAGGATTTGCTTATTAGTGTCTTATTTCCTATTTGACTTCACTTCCTAACCTGATCCCAGTCTAGAAAACCACGAATAACGGCCGAGCGGATCCGTCGTTCTGACCACACGACACCTCGTAATCTACAGGCCTTCGGACTGTGCAGCGGTCGCTTGGTAGGTCGTGGCCGTTTGGGGTTTTTGCGCCATGGGGTTTGGTTTCTTACTCTGATATTTTTCTCTTCACGTGGCTCATTGTGTTATAAAACGTTATCCTTATTAACAAAGTCACTTTACATCTGTTTTGTATACGCATAAATTAATATGTCGTTAGAAGTAGTAGTTATCTTACACTTCCCTATTAGTCAACTGTCAAGAAATGTCAAATATATCCCGCTGATATTCGACATGGAAATGGAAATGCTGGTGATTCACCCCTCAAGGCAATAAGTCTTGATGAGTAAGAACGCGTGGGCGGGTTCCTGTGACGTAGCCTCTACGTCATTCATTGTCACGTGACAGACAAAAGCAAGCGGAGCTACAGTACTCGAGTAAGGTCATACGATGCTTTACGCCCGTCACACTTCACGATACAGCCCGCAACACAATACTGTTGGGTGGATGGTGCACTTCCCCACATCCTTCGATATCTTGCAGGTGAAGTTCATTATTTTAAATAAAGTTAAATAAAATACAATATGATGCAATATAGTCCGGCTCCATGGCTAAATGGTTAGCGTGCTGGCCTTTGACAACAGGGGCCCCGGGTTCGATTCCCGGCAGGGTCGGGAATTTTAACCTTAATTGGTTAATTTCGCTGGCACGGGAGCTGGGTGGATATGTCGTCTTCATCATCATTTCATCCTCATCACGACGCGCAGGTCGCCTACGGGTGTCAATTCAAAAGACCTGCATCTGGCGAGCCGAACTTGTCCTAGGACACTCCCGGCACTAAAAGCCATACGCCATTTCATTTCATTTCATGATGCAATATAGTTGACACATAGATGGTAAAATAAGTCAACCTGATGTCAGCAGATTTGTCATCTCGCAAAGGGACTGGAATCTCGAAGTCTCTGAAACCGTAAAATTAGTTCGCAAGACGTAAAAACAATAACATTATTGTTAGGTACTGTACCATGGACGCTATCCCTAAAGTAGAAATATTAAAGAGATCGGAATAAATACAATGGCCGGCGGTGGCATCAAACAGAGTAAATAAGCATACAATGTCATAAAAATCCAGTTTAGCAGAGTAGCACAATACATAGAATCACCCTGACCGTGCAAAAGACAAATAAATGATTTGGATTATTAAGACGGGATAACAGTAGAAAAAAGTGAACGACTATTTTATCGGCAATCCAAGTATTCAGGTGTGATTCAGCCAATATAATAAAAGTATATTATAAAACTACAAAAAGAAGAGGAAACAGTGATCTGGAAGCGTATTGAGAAGTGTAGCCTGCCAAATTAGCGATATCCATTCGCAAAGAAGAAATAAGAAAACACGCTTTTCCACGAAAAGTACAACTTGGAAAACTGGGAGAAGAGTAGATCATTTTACGCCTACACAATCGCCACACGGAGAAGAAAAAGATCGAAATGAAAGATCAGCTATAAAGTAGCCCATATAAAGAAAGTAAATCTACGCCGACGTTATTCACTTACGAAAATAGTTGAGAAGATAATCACTTAAAAGCAATTAGAGAGCAGATGAAATTACACGAGGGCTAACATTCAATCAACTGAAATACAGAGAAAACTTCATTAACATGTATTATCTGATCCAATTCATCTGTTGTATTTTCATGAACGAGCTGAACGTAATGGAGAAGTTTTAACCGCATGGGGGAAATGGACTCCTCAGAGCTGCCCGATCCAACCTAAGATGATCAGTCGAGAACCCAGATGACAAAAGCCGCAAGATTCGCTGGCAATATTCAAGCAGACCAGTCCGTCCCAACATTGCGGAGGAAACGAGATACGTTTCTTGTTATTTTAAGATATTTATATAGTTTGATAGAATACAATGTATTTTCAAATGAAAGTGTGAAATAATCGTTGTGCCTGTTGTGATCGACGAAATCAACTTCTTTGACATGCCTAGCTCTCACGATTAACATATGTGGCCAATCCATGTATATTGAAGTAAGAAGTGACCGTAGTATAAATGAATCCACGTCTTGCCACAGATTTTATACCGTAAGAGAACATTACGAGAATGTGTGTAGACCCCAAATCGTAGCCAAGGTTAATATTGATGTCAGTAAAGAAGTATCATAGACATTATACGTTGTATTTAATAAGACTGTTTATGGAAGAGTAACGTTGTCAGATAGGGTAAAGATTATAAGATATTAAGAAGAGTTGGATCCTATGTTGTTATGAAGGGAAATAGAAGCAAGTAATACGTCTAGGGAAATATTCCTGCAATGTAGAGATGATATTAAGGGAAGTTAGGACTGAATTTATAAAAAATAGTAATTATTGACAGAATTGAATGAAATTTGGTTTATTGTCTCCTAATGGGGAAATAAGGCCATATACCAATTTTCAGAAAAACAGCAACATAACTTTCTGAGAAATCAACAATTACAATTTAAATTTTTTAAAATTCGATAAACATAAAAAAATGCTTCAGCTGAACAGTTACTTCAAATATTACATTGAAAACTGGTGTATAGGGACTTCAATGTATGGAAAGGATTTTAAGAGAGAGAAAGTCTGCATGAATGTGAGGAAAAAATGTGTGTTTTATGTGTTTATGTTTTTCTCAAATTATGCTAAAAAATACCCCTTTGAAGGCTACTATCTTTTAAAGTATCAACATTATTAAAAAATTCCTTCTGTTAATATCAAGACAATACAGGTGTTAACAACCCATGAAAATTCTCATGGAATTTGAAACCAAATTGGTTCAGCTGGAACATTTTAAATACCTGAAAATGTATATATGAAGGAAAAAAACCAACACATTTTCGTAAGTAAAAGCTAGTGGAGGGGGACTGAACCGGACATTTAAATATCACGATAGTACTTTAAAAATGGCGGAACACGAAAAATACCACCGCCAAATGATCCGCAGGAGTCCGGCGTACAATAATATGCACAAATTGAAAAATCGATAATTTTTACTTTTTTCACCAAAAACTCAGTCCCAGCCTCCCTTAAGAAGAGATGTGTTTTGAAATGCAATGATTATAAGGTAGAAGAAATGAATGAAGTGAAATATGGAATATGAAATACATGAAGATGTATATGTTGCCGTAAGAAAGAATAAATGGAATATGTTAAGTAGTAATCATCATCATCATCATCATCTGTTTACCCTCCAGGTTCGGCTTTTCCCTCGGACTCAGTGAGGGATCCCACCTCTACCGCCTCAAGGGCAGTGTCCTGGAGCTTCAGACTCTTGGTCGGGGGATACAACTGGGGAGTATGACCAGTACTTCGCCCAGGCGGCCTCACCTGCTATGGTGAACAGGGGCCTTGTAGAGGGATGGGAAGATTGGAAGGGATAGGCAAGGATGAGGGAAGAAAGCGGCCGTGGCCTTAAGTTAGGTACCATCCCGGCATTCGCCTGGAGGTGAAGTGGGAAACCACGGAAAACCACTTCGAGGATGGCTGAGGTGGGAATCGAACCCACCTCTACTCAGTTGACTTCCCGAGGCTGAGTGGACCCCGTTCCAGCCCTCGTACCACTTTTCAAATTTCGTGGCAGAGCCGGGAATCGAACCCGGACCTCCGGGGGTGGCAGCTAATCACGCTAACTACTACACCACAGAGGCGGCTTAAGTAGTAATACAGGTCAAATAGTATCATACTTGCCCATGAATGTATAAGAAAGGTTATTGCCTTAGAGAATAGGGATCTTACCACAAATTCAACGTTCTCAAGCTGAAATACGAATTAACATAACCTCAAAATTATAAACAAACGATGTAATACTAGGTTGTGATGTCGGTTAGTCACCTTATATTGAGTTACAGTCTTCAAGATGAACCAAGTCAGGGTTGAAAGCTACGAAATAATTTAGGTTAGTGGCACACAAGAGAGAATATGCAGTTTTTTGATGTAATATATCTTAGGATACTGAGAGCTTTAATACATTTAAACACCGATCTGCAGTAGCTTAAGTGCGGCCAGTATCCAGTAATCGGGAGATAGTGGGTTCAAGCCCCACTGTCGGAAGCCCTGAAGATGGTTTTCCGTGGTTTCCCATTTTCACACCAGGCAAATGCCGGATCTGTACCTTAATTAAGGCCACGGCCACTTCCTTCCAATTCCTAGGCCTTTCCTATCCCATCGTCGCCATAAGACTTATCTGTGTCGGTGTGACGTAAAGCAAAATAGCAAAATAAAATATACATTTAAAAGGCACACAGGTAGTAAATCAGCTAGATGTGGCACGTTGTACATGTGTTGAAAATGTGAACTGTAGATATCATATTGAAATTAGGTATATCAGATTTATAGCAGCAAAATTTGAGCTGCACGTTACAAGAAAATTATCGCATATTTCGAAGCTTAAATAGTTTAAAAGTCCATGATGAAATTCCGGTTCAAATTCAGATTGATATTAAAGCTTAAAAAAATTAGATAATTAAAATTTAGGTCATTTTTAAGGAACTTATATTGGAACATGAATGGTTCGAATTCGGTGTAAATATGATAGAAATTATTTCTATTTCCAAGTGAGAGGTGCATTTGAAAGGGTAGGCTGTACTGAGATATTATTTATGAGATGTAAGAAGAGTAAAGAGCCTAATTTAACCATGAATTGAAGATGACAGCAAGAAGGGTTATGTTGTTGTATTAATGTAGGATCAGCTGTTCAGTAGTACGTACTCGTGTAATAAGCATTGTGGAAATATTTTTATCTTCGGATTTATTTGTTTATTCATTTATACAAATATTTACTTGTCAATAAATAATGTTAGTTTAAGAAAACGTCACTTGAGAATGTATTTATAAATATCATGTTGGAATAAGGTATAGTAGTTACGACTTTTTTTGCTAGGGGCTTTACGTTGCACCAACACAGATAGGTCTTATGGCGACGATGGGATAGGAAAGGCCTAGGAGTTGGAAGGAAGCGGCCGCGGCCTTAATTAAGGTACAGCCCCAGCATTTGCCTGGTGTGAAAATGGGAAAACACTGAAAACCATCTTCAGGGCTGCCGATAGTGGGATTCGAACCTACTATCTCCCGGATGCAAGCTCACAGCCGCGCGCCTCTACGCGCACGGCCAACTCGCCCGGTAGTTAAGATTTTCATTGCCCGAATATCCTTACTGATGAGTCGGATGGAGACGTCCATGGGGGAGGTAAAAAGAATGAACAACGCACTAGGTTGAAAATGAGTAACGTCGTGTCGACGCATCAAAGTTTTCTTCGGATCCCACGCTAAAAAAAATACATCGCAACTGCAAGAACCCCTGAGAAGCTGGTTGGAAAATTCTTTTACGTTGACCTACCTGGACGCAGGAAGGGCGCAGTACCATGTGTAGCCACTTTTATTTGCAACATTTAGACCGCCTGCCTGTCAGTTTCGACGTTCTGTTTTTCTCTGATTACTCTAGTGGCTTTACGTTTCACTGACACATAGGCCTAAGTTTCCGGCGGCATACGGCTGGGGAAGGGCTAGGAAAAGAAAGGTATCGGTCGTGGCCTTTAGTTACATTCGGCTGGTATGAAAATGGAAAAAAACACGGACAATCATATTCTAGGCCGCCGATGGTGGTATTCGAACCCAAAATACCCAGAATTCAAGCTACAGCTACGTCTCGAATCTCGCTGCAAACTCACTCGGTTCCGCTTTACCCTTCTCCAAGCATTCCAGCCAGACTGGATTCTGCTTGAGATTTCACTTCCGAAATCGCTTTTATTATTTATGGTAAAGCCAAGGTATTTAACATTTTTCACCGCTGGTATGCTCACTCCCTGCCACGCACATGCCTCACACTGCTCACTCTGTTTACTTTTACTCACCCTCCTACAACTGCGCATAATTTCTTTCTTTATTAATCAGTTTCCCTTCCATGATTCATTTTCCCTCGGAATCGGCGAGTGATCCCACCTCTACCGCCTTGAGCGTGAGACTTTGGATCTGGGGTATACAACTGGGAAGGAGGTTCAATACCTCTCGCAAGAGGCCTCACCT
Source organism: Anabrus simplex (assembly GCF_040414725.1). Lineage (NCBI taxonomy): Eukaryota > Metazoa > Arthropoda > Insecta > Orthoptera > Tettigoniidae > Anabrus > Anabrus simplex. The sequence goes on along the minus strand of NC_090270.1, from coordinate 221,790,839 downwards.
GCTATGATGAACATGGGTCTTGCGGAGGGGTGGGAACATTGGAAGGATAGGAAGAGGAAAGGAAGTGGCCGTGGCCTTATGTTAGGTACCATCCCGACATTTTCCTGGAAGAGAAGTGGAAAACCACGGAAAACCACTTCGAGGATTGCTGAGGTGGGAATCGAACCCCGTCCCTCAGTTGACTTCCGGAAGCTGAGTGGACCCCGTTCCAGCGAGTTTTATAATGTACAGATTTTCGATACAGCTAATATCGGAGAATTTTAATACTTGTTGGGTTGGTCCCCTTAATAATGCTACACCAGTGAATACTAATGAAATAATTTAACAGTCTAGAGAACTCTTCGTTTATCCCTAAACTTAAATACCTATTTCCAAGAAATTCATCCAATCCGTTTTATTGTGACTTTGAGACAAACAGATAGATAGAAAGAAAATTGAATTGAACTTATTTTCGCCTTTAACGTACCTACTGTAATAGAGATAAATACGAAATATGAGGCCACAATTTAAAGTGTACAGACAAAATTATAATTCATTTTTATAGATTAGGTATACGAAAGTCGAAAGTAGGTTTAGTCCAATGTTTGTCTGCTTGTCTGTTTGTTCCCCCATCACGCCGATACGGCTGGATAGATCTCAACCAAACGTCATATTTAGTGTATTCTCATCCCAAAGAAGGTTTTTATATGCATATCATTTTAAAAACTTTGAATAGACGGGGTGTTTATAGGAAAACCAGAACGGTTTTCCTCCATTTTCTCTGATACTATTGATTTTCTGTAAACGCCGTGGACTGTACGTGAAACCTCCCTTTATTATAAATAACTTTTGTTATGTTCATAATTTACCTTACTCTTCAAATGACGGAGAAAATTACTATTTTCTTCGGGTATCATGCTCTGCATTGAGTGACCGACAGACCGACAACAAACCTACAGGTTACCTTGGCAACGTCTCTGACTGCTTGCCAGCAGAGAAGTATTGTATTGCCATTTTCGTCATCATTCCTGTAAATTCGCGATGGTTCCTTGGGTAGAAAGCAAGAGAAACGTCAATCGGCCATTCTGCGGGATATTGACGGAATATCGTTGGAGGTTATAACCGTTCTCGAATAGCTTAAGTTATAACACCTTTAGTCATCTTCTTATCTGTTTACCTAAGAATCACTGCACGTAAATTTCTCCTCTGTTACCGCTTTCTTATATCCTTAACTAATACAAGCATAATTTTATTGAAGGGCATTTGATTTTCCAATACATTCACTTGGTATTTACATATTATTGTCCTATCCGGCTGTTCTCAGTTACAAAGCTGTTTTCTATTAATTTCAACTTTCTTAACTGAATTATTTTCTTCCTTAATTACTCCGTGCATATGCGAATGCTAATCCCGAAGCCTGGTAACTTTTTTCTTTGAGGAAATATTCTAAGCTATGCAAATGTATAACTTCTGACGCCGGAAAATATCGAAATATGGATGCAGTTTTAAAGAAGGCGCAGACCTTCGTTTCGAGATAATTGGTGGCTAAACGGCAAGTCGTATCGCAAAACAGAAAGCACGATCGCCTTTCATTTTTGGAGAGATCTACAACTTTGATGCTATGACTTTTTGTTGTATTTCTATCCCTTATACGTTAAATAGACCTGTATTTCTCGATTTCAAGTTAATTTTGTACTTCTTACACGTTTATGTAATCGTTTGGCATACTTATAGGAAAGATAGAATGATGACATTCGTCACGCACATTGACATGATCAGTTGTCATATGATAGCCAAATTTTATGATTCTAGCTCTCACACGAGTATCAAAAATATAAAGTAGTATGTGAAAACCGTACAAAATTTCACCCCCATTCAATGACTCTAACTCAATCTAACCCATAATTATAGAAGATACCAGAATATGTCATAGGACCAAACATGTAAAACAGTGAAGGAGGGGTCTGATGGTGAAGTGTGTTTGTAGATATGTCGTACAGTTTCAAAGCAGTAACTTTCCAAATAAATGTCTGCACTTCTAGACGTGTCCATGCTTATCTATATAAATAAAGTTGTAGGGGATCCGCTGTCTATAAATTCGTTTGTCTTGCCAATTTTTCAGGTATTTATCCGTTTTAGGTAAACTCAATACCGAGTCGGTGTTTTTTAGGTTTCGTATCTGTCCGTTTGTCTGTCTGTTTGTTCCACCATCACGGCGAAACGGCTGGATAGATCTCGACCAAACGTCATATTTAGTGTATACTCATCACGAAGAAGTTTTGATATGCAAATCATTTTAAAAACTTTGAACAGACGGGGAGTTTAGAGGAAAACTCTAAATATTTTCCTACATTTTCTCTTATGATTTTGATTTTTGTAAACAACGTGGACTGTACGTGACACGTCCATTCATTATAAACAACTTTTGTTATGTTCATAATTTACCTTACTCTTCAAATGACGGAGAAAATTACTATTTTCTGCGGGTATCATGCTCTGTATTGAATGACCGAGAGACCGACGACGAACCTACAGGTTATAATGGCAACATCTCTGACTGCTTGCCAGCAGGGAAGTAATATCTTGCCATTGTCGTCATCACTCCTGTAAACGTGTGGTCGTTCCTTGGGTAGAAAGCAAGAGAGACGTCAATCAGCTATTCTGCGGCATATTGGCGGAATATCGTTGGAGGTTATAACCGTCCTCTAATAGCTTAAGTAATGACACCATTAGTCATATTCTTATCTGTTTACCTAAAAATCCCTGCGCCTAAATTTCTCCTCTGTTACCGCTTTCATATATCCGTAACTCATATCATCATAATTCATTGAGGGACATTTGATTTTCCAATATATCTACTTGGTATTGACATATTTGTCCTATCCGGATGTCCTCTATTATAATGCTATTGTCTATTAATTTCAACTTTCTCAACTGTATTACTTTCTTCCTTAATTACTTCGTGTATATGCTAGTGCCAATCCCGATACCTGGACACTCTTATCTTTGAGGGAATATTCCAGGCTATGCAAATGTATAACTTTTGGCCCTAGAATATATAGGAATATGGGTGCAATTTTAACGACGGTGCAGATCTTCGTTTCGGAATAATTGTTGGCTAAATGGTAAGTCGTATCACAAAATAGAAACCACTATCACGTTAGATAGAACTGCATTTCTCGAGTTCAAGTTAATTTTGTACTTTTTACTCGTATATGTTATCGTTTGGCACACGTATAGAAAAGATGCAATCATGACATTGGGCACTCACGTTGACATGACCAGTGGCCATATGTTCACCAAGTTTTATGATTCCAGTGTCACATGAGTATCAAAAACATAAAGTAGGATGTGAAAACTGTACCAAATTTCACCCCATTCAATGACTAACTGAATCAATCCAAAAATGTGGGGGATACGAGAAATGTCATAGGACCAATCATGTAGAACACTGAATGATGTGACTGATGGTGAAGTCCGTTTGTAGGTGCAATTTAATATAGTCTTACTCACTGCCTTTTCAGTAATTTACGGAGAAATCCGTATACAATGTAGAATACCGTAGCGAAGCACGGGTACATTTGCTAGTCAAAAATAAATGTGTGAGAAAGGAAGGTCGTAAAAGTAGGACTATTAGGCAGAACCATTCGGCTGATAAAACAGGCATGAGGGAGTTTTTAAATTGTAATTATGATCTGTGAAAAACAGTAAATAAAAATGTAAACAAACTGTAGGATGACTTTAAAGCAATTTTCGAGGAACGTGAAAACGGGTATGTACCTTTAAAGGTGGCGAGGACCCGATCTATTACAACAGAGAAGTAAAAGAGACAAAGAAGGAGGTGCAGGTTGGAAAGAAATAGAGTTATTTTGCTAGTTGCTTTACGTCGCACTGACACAGATAGGTCTTATGGCGACGATGGGATAGGAAAGGCCTAGGAATTGAAAGGAAGTGCCCTTAATGAAGGTACAGCTCCGGCATTTGCCTGGTGTGAAAATTGGAAACCGCGGAAAACCATCCTCAGTGTTGCCGACAGTGGCGCCCGAACCTACTATCTCCCGATTACTGGATACTGGCCGCACTTAAGCGACTGCAGCTATCGAGCTCGGTAGAAATAGAGTTAGTAATGGTTGTGGAATAAGAAGAAATTGAAGGAACTTACTAGGAAATTGAATCTAGCGAAGGAGTCAGCTGGGGATAGCATGATGGCAAGCATAATTGGCATTGGTACATATTTTAGTGAAAAATTAAAGGGTATATACAGTGTGATTCAGCAGCCCCTTCCAATATCGTTTGCTGCAGCCCAACTAACCTGCACATGGTTAAAGGGGTACTATTCCCCTGCAGGCATACTGTATAGTACTAATGTTCCGTGAGCACATTATTTTGCACACGATTCTGAACTCTAGCGAAATGTTATATCATCCGTTTACAAAATATGACGCCTTGAAATAGTGTAGCAACGTCATTTGACCATGTAACTATGTTAATATGCCGTGCCTCGTGACTGGGTGTAACGAGGAGGGGAATCAATGCATAAAAATTGGTAACAGTGCAGTAATGTTCGCCTCTGTGGTGTAGTGGTTAGCGTGATTAGCTGCCACCCCCGGAGGTTTGGGTTCGATTCCCGGCTCTGCCACCAAATTTGAAAAGTGGTACGAGGGCTGGAACGGGGTCCACTCAGCCTCGGGAGGTCAAATGAGTAGAGGTGGGTTCGAGTCCCACCTCAGCCATCCTGGAAGTGGTTTTCTGTGGTTTCCCACTTCTCCTCCAGGCAAATGCCGGGATGGTACCTAACTTAAGGCCACGGCCGCTTCCTTCCCTCTTCCTTGCCTTTCCCATCCAATCTTCACATCCCTCCACAAGGCCCCTGTTCAGCATAGCAGGTGAGGCCGTCTGGGCGAGGTACTGGTCATTCTACCCAGTTGTATCCCCGACCCAAAGTCTGAAGCTCCAGGACACAGACCTTGAGGCGGTAGAGGTGGGATCCTTCGCTGAGTCCGAGAGAAAAGCCGACTCTGGAGTGTAAACAGATTAAGAAGAAGAAGAAGAAGAAGAAGAACAGTGCAGTATTTAATGTCTTAAACACCGAACCGAGTGGCGTGTGTACTCTGCTCTCGTCGTACTACCTGCCTGTTTCCAGCAGTGTAGGGTAGCAGATGTGGTTAGGCGCTCACCTAGCAATCGGCGGAATGTGCCAGCGGCGGTTCGAATACTGCATCGTTCAAATACTTTTACATTAGTATGATGTTCGAATACGTAAACACAGGCCCACGTTTGCCACATTCAAACAGTAGAATGAGGCTGTTATTCATCTTGTGTCCTGAACATACTCCGCTGGTTAGGGCATGAATATAATGTAATCTCTGATGTCATTCGGCGTGTTTCCCACAGAGGAATACATTGATATGCTTCTCATTTATGGGGAAGCAAGACAAAACGCGTGTGAGGCACTACGTCTGTATCAGGAACCGTATCCCGACGGGCGACATCCGACTGTTACGACATTCCGCCGTGTTGAAAGACACCTAAGGACAACAGGCGTGATTTCCAACCAGCCACCAGTCCGCGATAGGCCCGTTACATCGGGCGAAACAGAAAGGGCCGTTCTGGAGGCAGCTCGTAATAAACCACACATCAGAACAAGAGCGATTGTACGACAGGTGAACACTGCGAATACTGCATGAACATAAATTTCACCCATACCATCTTGAGCTACACCAAGAGCTCCATGGGCAGGATTTCGAAGCTCGAATGGAGTTCTGACGGTGGCTATTAGGCAGGCTGGACAATGATGCAGCATTCGTATCGCATATCTTGTTCTCGGAAGAATCGCTCTTCCACAATAATGGGAACGTTAATCGCCACGACATGCACGATTGGAGTCCGGGCAATCCTCACTGGGTGCGACACGCACGCCATCAAGTACGATGGGGAGTGAATGTTTGGTGTGGAATGTTGGGAGATCGCCTGATTGGACCTTGTTTCTTTGAGGGCCATTGGACGGGCCCACGCTACCTCCACTTTCTGCGTCAGGAACTTCCACTTCTTCTGGAGGATGTGCCCTTGCAGGATCGTTTGACGACATGGTTGCAAGAGGATGGAGTTCCACCACATTCTACTTTGCCCGTTTGTAACCATCTGAACAAGGAACTGCCAGAGAAATGGATAGGACGAGGAGGCCTTGTTTGTTGGCCCACCAGATCACCGGATTTAACGCCGTTTGACTTCTTCTTGCGGGGACATTTGAAGAACGTCGTTTACACTCATCACCGGAAAACCTTGACCAGCTCCGGCAACTCATCACGGACGCCTGTCGAGCAATTACACCTGGAATACTTCAGCGCACAAGATGATCTATTGGACACCGAGCCCGAATGTGCATAAACCAAAACGGTCATCACATCGAGCATTTACTGCCATAAAACATTGTCAGGGCAGTTCTGTTCGGCATGTGTCCGGCTGCTAATTAATCGGCCCTTCTTAGGGCCACAAACAGATTCATTGACACATCATTTGCATGAAAGCGGGTATTGAACTTAAACAAATATTTCAAAAACGTGTCTGCTAGTGTTTAATACAAGTATATCCTATCATGGTGAGGCCGTAAATACCAATCCGGTTGTGTTGTCTGAGCATGCCGGCAAGGCAGATGTTTTCAGGACGGAATAAATATTGTGAGTTGCATAAAACTACATTGGAAGGGGCGGCTGAATCATGCTGTATAGATGATTTATGGCAGAAACAGGTTCCAAGAAAGACATTCCAGGAGTCATTGATGAACAAGGGGAGTGTGTATGCGAGGATCTACAGAAGGCAGAAGTATTCAGTCAGTAGTATGTAAATATTGCTGGTTACAAGGATAATAACGAGATAGAGGAGGTAACTAATACTAACGGTGTGTGGTATTGAAATTTACCTACGATAACAAAGACATTAAGTCACAAAAGTTGAAAAGTAGAAAATCAGCTGGAATTGATAAGATTGACAATATTTCTGGGGATATACTAAAGACGATGGTTTGGGATATAGTACCATATAATTATGTTATTTGATTACTATTTGCATGAAAAAGCTATACTAAAAGAATGGAGAGTTGCTACAGTCGCCCCTGTGTATAAAAGAAAGGGCGATTAACACAAAGCTGAAAATTACCAGGCAGTCAGTTTGATATGTATTACAAGCAATCTTTGGGAGAACATTATTTGTGATTATATTAGACATGATTGCGAAACTCATAACTGATTCGATGGGAGGCATTTCGAGTTTAGGAAAGGTTATTCCACTGAAGTCAGCTCATAGGATTCAAGCATGATATAGCAGATATCTTAGATTCGGGCCGTCAACTTGATTGTATCGTGATTGACGTATCTAAGGCATTTGGTAGGGTAGATCATGAGAGACAACTGGTAAAAACGAGTGCATTCGGGCTAGACTAAAGAGCGACTAAATTGGTGACTCTATTTCTAGAAAATAGAACTCAGAGAATTAGAGTAGGTGAAGCTTTATTCGATCCTGTAATCTTTAAGTTGAGAATTTCTCAAGTCAATATTATTAGACGGTATATATTCAAATGATATGAGTAAAGAAATGGAATCACGGATAAGGCATTTTCCGGATGGTGTTATACTGTATACTGTAGAGGAATAAATAAAATACAAGTTTTTGGGCAACTGCGAAAATACCTCGATAATATTATGAGATGGACAACAGGAAATGGTATGATGATATACAGGGTTAAAAATCAGGTTGTGAGTTTCACTAACAGGAAAAGTCCGCTCACTTTTAATTACTGCGTTGATGGGTGAACGTTTCTTATGGGAATCACTGTATGTACCACAGGAATGAACTTCATTGGGGAAATCGCATAAACGGGGTTGTAAATAAAAGGTACAGACCTCTGCACATAGTTATGAGGGTATTCATGTGTTATAGCAAGAATGTAAAGGAGAGGGCATGTAAGTCTCTGGTAAGACAGCAGTATATGGGGCCCTCACCAGGATTACTTGATTCGAGAACTGGAAAAATCCAAAGAAAAGCAGTTCGATTTATTCTGGGTGATTTCCGACAAGTCCGCCTCTGTGGTGTAGTGGTTAGTGTGATTAGCTGCCATCGCCGGAAGCCCGGGTTCGATTCCCAGCTCTGCCACGAAATTTGAAAAGTGGTACGAGAGCTGGAACAGGATCCAATCAGCCTCGTGAGGTCAACTGAGTAGAGGTGGGTTCTATTCCCACCTCAGCCATCCTGAAAGTGATTTTCAGTGGTTTCCCCACTTCTCCTCCAGGCAAATGTCGGGATGGTATCTAAATTAAGGCCACGGCCGCTTCCTTCCCTCTTCCTTGTCTATCCCTTCCAGTCTTCACACGCCCCCCCGCCGCAAGTCCCCTGTTCAGAATAGCAGGTGAGGCCACCTGGGCGAGGTACTGGTCATCCTCCCCAATGTTATCCTCCGACCCAGGGTCTGAAGCTCCAGGACACTGCCCTTGAGGTAGTAGATGTGGAATCCCCCGCTGAGTCCGAGGGAAAAACCGACCCTAGAGGGTAAACAGATAGAGAAGACGATTTCCGACAAAAGAGTATCGTTACGAAAATGTTCCAAAGTTTGGGCTACGAAGACTTGGGAGAAAGGAGACGAGCTGTTCTACTAAGTGGTATGTTCCGAAGTGTTAATGAAAGGATAGCATGGAATGATATTAGTAGACGAATATGTTTGAGTAGTGGTTTTAAAAGTAGGAAAGATCGCAATATGAAGTTAAAGTTGGAATTCATGAGAACAAATTGGCGCAAATATTCGTTTATAGGAATAGGAGTTAGGGATTGAAATAATTTTATAGGAAATTTTCTTCCTGGGCGACTGCCCTAAGTGCAGATCAGTGGTCATCTAACGGTTGAATTAATAAACGCGGACGAGGATTCGAGTACACGCTAGTTCTCTATATACAGGACGTATTTATCTCTGAAACATCTTGTATATGAATGTCCGCAGTTCGTAAAAGATAAAAATATAGCGAATGGTTTGTCTTAGGGAGGAGCTTGAAGTAGAGTGGGAAATTTGTGAGGTAGGTAGTAGCTTCGTTTGCTCCTCAGCTTATACCACCCGTCGTACCATGCTTCAGACAGTAAGCATGTGTTACATATAAGAAGCAATATTCTAAGTAGGCTTACATCACTGCACTGCACCTACATGTAATATACATGCGTAAGTTGCAAATTAACGCTCTACGTGAAAGAAATGAACGTCTTCATACTTGAAAACATTGTCAAGTATGTCAGTCTTTCATCATAAATACTACCTGAGCTGCAAACAATCAAATTTTCAACTTAATTTCTTTTATATGTAATGAAATACACTCGAATGAAATAAGTTAGGCCAGGCAATTATTATCTGGGATGTAACATAACAAAGAATGGCAGGAATGAGTAGGAAGTGAGATTTTGTTTAGCACAAGGATGGTAGACTTTTCTTAGGAAAATACGTTTTCTCATCTCAAACATAAAGTTTTTCAAAGATGTTAGTGTTGAACATGACGTTGTATACAAGCGAAATATAGACATAACTAGTACGAATGAAAGAGAACAGAGGCCAGTGGAATATGGTCTTAACGAAGATTGTTGAAGATAAAATTAATGGATCGGATCACAGAATATGAAGTTATACTGAATCAGGTTGGTGACAAGGTAACGGGTTGACAAAATTTGACCAGAAGGAGCTAAAGAGTGGTAGAACACATCTTGAGATACCCAGGATTTGTTCTGTTGGTTTCTGAGGGAGGCAAAGGACGGAACTGTGAGGTTGGAACATCTTGTTTGCAAACATGACTTTCGGTTCGGTACTTATTGTCGTGTCGTGTCGTGAAGTAAAGTGTTATCGATGCTGCTGGGCGCTGAATACTTCGTCAGCGAATCGACAACTGGCTTTTGAAATGTGTGTGTACCGAAAACGAAGATTGCATAGCTAGATTGAGTCAAGGATAAGAAGTGTTCGTCATGCAATGCAATCGTGCGAAGTTTTAACCCTCACAAAATGCAGGAAAGCAATCTAATTCACCACATCTGCCGAACGGACGAAAAAGGGAAAGATCGAGCGAGCTGTGCGGTTAGGGGCGCTCATCTGTGACCTTGCATTCGGAAGGTAGTGGGTTCGAACCGCACTGTCAGCAGCTCTGAAGATGGTTTTCCGTGGTTTCCCATTTTCACACCAGGAAAATGCTGAGGTTGTAGCTTAATTAAGGCCACGGTCACTTCCTTCCCTATCCTTCCTTTCCTATCCTGGGTGTGGAACCTCCCAAGTGGTTAGACTTCCATGATACTGCAACCCTGTTTCGGACGGCGCATATGAGAATAACTACTCCGTGATGGGTATTAACCTTCTGTCCTGCTCCATGGTTAATCGGTCAGTGCACTGGCCTTAGGTACGAGGGACCTGAGTTTGACTCTCGACTGAATCGGGGATTTTAACCTTCATTGGTTAATTCCTCTGGCTCGGGGACTGAGTGAGTGTAGCATCTTCAGCATTAGAATTCGTCATATGTAGGGCCCCATCCTCACATACGCACAGGTCACCTATAGGTGTCAATTCGAAATACCTGCACGAGGCATCCCCAGGGGCCATGTTCCATTATTATTATATACTACAGTAAATATCTGTCAGAAACACCAGAAGGAGAAGATGGTCTGTGGCAAGAAATGTATGTGACAAACAGATTATAACAGGATGGAAAGAGGAAGCTAGTTTTATGTAAATATTGCTACCGTGATCCGTGGAATCCGTCCGAACTATAGCGACGTGACGTTTATTTCAAAACTCTCACGTACATTGGCTAGAATTCAATCCGCAGCCCCTCTGATGACAAGCTAGTGACAATGCCACTCAGCTATCTGCCCCGTCACCCGTCCCGATGTAGGATGCAATAATTATGTAGATATAGAAATGTTAACACGGGCTCGGGTGACATGGAGTGATGCGTCAAAATGATAACACGCACGATGCTCGCCCACAAACAGCCCGTGTCTCCCAGGCCTGTTTACGTCAGTCTTAACATTTCTTTGGCCTACCTCGTCAACTGATTTTTCATCCATGGAAAATTTGTGGTCATAAATTGTACGCCAGCTTGCTCGAAGTTGAAGAGTTCTCAATTTTTTAAGATAGTTCGCAACAACTGTGGGCAAAATTTGTTGCAGTATAATAAGGAGTCTGTCTGATTCCACGTCTGTTCGCAACAACTGTTGGCAAATTTGTTGCAGTATAATATGGAGTCTGTCTGATTCCACGTCTGTTCGCAACAGCTGTTGGCAAATTTGGTGCAGTATAACATGGAGTCTGTAAAATTGGGCACTCAAGTGGTAGGAATCGACTTTGGACTATGAATAGGAACTGTCCCGATATTTGCCTGGAAGTAAGAATGGAAAACAACAGAAAACCATTTTCAGGATAGCGGACGTTGGTCTTCGAATCCACGCATCTCCCGAATGCACAGCTTGGCTACATAGCCGTAGCGCGTTAACGCTTGGCCACACAGCTCGGTAAAATTATGTATTAATGAAATAACATAACATCTTTTCATAGCTTAGTTCACGCATTCACTATTTGTCCCCACTACATGTACTCATTACAGAGAATTATTTTACTAGTGGCTTTACGTCGCACCGGCACAGATAGGTCTTATGGCGACGATGGGAGAGGAAAGGCCTAGCAGTGGGAAGGAAGCGGCCGTGGTCTAAATTAAGGTACAGACCCAGCATTTGCCTGGTGTGAACATGGGAAACCACGGAAAACCAACTTCAGGGCTGCCGACAGTGGGATCCGAACCCACCATCTCCCGGATGCAAGCTCATAGCCGCGCGCCTCTAACCGCACGGCCATCTCGCCCGGTATATAGAGAATTAAAAATATTATGTCCGCCTTTGTGGTGTAGTGGTTAGTGTAATTACTTGCCACCCGCGCAGGCCCGAGTTCGATTCCCGGTTAAGCCACGAAATTTGAAAAGTGGTATGAAGACTGGAACGGGGTCCACTTAGCCTCGGGAGGTCAACTGAGTAGAGGGGCTCGATTCCCACCTCATAATCATTCATCCTCAAAGTGGTTTTCCGTGGTTTTCCACTCTTTCTCCAGGAAAATGCCGGACCGGTACCTCGCTTAAGGCCACGTCCGCTTCCTTCCCTGTACCTCGTCTATCCCTTCCAGTCTTACCCCCACCCCGCAAAAGGCCCCTGTTCAGCATTGCAGGTGAGGCCGCCTGGGCGCGGTTCTGGTCCTCCTCCCCAGTTTTACGCACGACCAAATGTCTCACGCTCCAGGATACTGGCCTTGAGGTGGAGGAGGTGGAATCCCTCCCGGAGTTCGGGAGAAAAACCAACCCTGGAAGATAAATGGGTTAAATAATAATACAAATGATACGATCGTGATAAATCAATCTAGAAACTCAATTCAATAATCTATTCAGAGCGACGCAACCTATACCAAAAGTATGTTGAAAATAAAAACAGCGTCGTTGCTGTTAAATTTTACATCATTGGTTATTATCCATTCAACGGTGCAATGACTCTGCTTCTCTGTACTGCTAAAAAAATTATAGTGTAATGCGAGAAACGTAGTTTATCATTGTCGTCTTAAAGGTTGTCTGTAACTATATTTTCATATTAGAACTACTCTTCCTAATATTCGTTTAGCATGTAGAAGAAATATTGAAAATCTCAAAACAATATAAAATGTGTTGTGACAAGTGATTTATTTTAACTTCTATTTTATTCCCACTGTGAAAACTTAATTCCATAATATCATAATCCTTTTATTGTAAACTTATAGATTATAAACACTTTTCAAGTTAAGGAAATTAAGTACACAACATTTGTTTTACACCAGAATTATGTTTTGCCTTGATATGAATGGATTGAATGAGGCATTTGGAAAAGATTCAGTCCACAAAATCATATTTTATAGGAGACACAAAAGCACAATAAATAGTGATAATTTTTGCTAGTGATTGGACGTCGCACTAACACATCGAAGGTTTTCGGTGACGCAGTGGTGTGAAGGGATAGGATTGGGAAGGTAGCGGCTATGGCATTAAGTAAGGCACAGCACCAACATTGATCTGTTGTAAAGTGGAGGTAAGGGTTATTCTGCCCGAAGGCAGGTCCGAACCTCCGCAGAGTTGCTCCTGAGCCGGAGTTTACGTGCGGTAGGGTGGCCAGTTCCTTTCCGCTCCTCCATTCCCTTACCCCCACCAACAGCGCGTGGCAACCCATCCAACTCCTGACCACGCCCAATGTTGCTTAACTTCGGAGATCTCACGGGATCCGGTGTTTCAACACGGCTACGGCCGTTGGCTTGTAAGAGTGGAAAACATGGGGAAATATCCTTCAGAGCTACCGACGTTGGCGTTTGAACTCATTACCTCCCAAATTTAAACTCATAGCTACGTGAGCCGAATCGTACAGCGAGCTTGCTTGGTGATAAATAGAGAACGAATGAGACTATCAACGTTCAATTTTGACATTATTTATGACAATATTTTTTTCTTTTCTTATAATTTGATTTATGTCGCACCGATGCAGATACGTCTTATGGCGTCGATGGGATAGGAAAGGGCTAGGTGTGAGAAGGAAGCGGCTGTGACCTTAATTAAGGCACATCGTCAGCATTTACAACAACGGAGAACCATCTTCAGGACTGCCGATAGTGGGGTTCAAACCCATTATCTCCTGAATGTAGTAAGCTCACAGCTGCGCGCCCCTAACCACACTGTCAATTCCCTTGGTCTTATAACAAGTAATGCGTCTTTCATTCACATAATAATGATTTTATATTCCATCAATGAATGGTAAAAAGGCCGCAGTAGATGTACCCTTTTGCTAGTGAAATTAAGTTTCCAAAGAATTTTTTTTCATTCTTGTTTTCCTTACATTTAGCTTTACGTCGCACCGACACATGGCGACGATGGCATAGAAAGGGACTAGGAGTGGGAAGGAAGTGGCCGTGGCCTTAATTAAGGTACAGCTCCAGTATTTGCCTGGTGTGAAAATGGAAAACCACGGAAAACTATTTTCAGGACCGCCGACCATGGGATTTGAACCCAGTGTCTCCCGAACGCACGCTCATAGTTGCACGTCCCTAATTGCATGGCCAACTCGCTCGATCTGTCGTTTCCTTCGTCCGTTGAGCAGATGTGGCGAATTAGATTGCTATCCTGCATTTTGTGAGGGTTAAAAGTTCGCACGATGCCCTGCACGACTAACAATTCTTATCCTTGACATCAATTGTCTCTAACTATATTTTAGCATTATAACTTCTCTTCTCAATAATCCTGTAGCATTTAGAGAGCAAAAACTATTTGAAAATCTCAAAACAATTTAGGTTTTTATTTTGAGAGCAGAAATACTTTTACTAAATCATGTGTTACAGTACCGATGTTAGAATTTCATTCACTCATATCATAACCGTTACTGTATAATGAAAACTTATAGATTGTAAAAACTTTACGATTTTGTACATTATAATAAGAAATTGAATACTGTAGCTCGTCTTTAGGAGGATCAGAATGGTTCTTCTCGCTGAGCTTCCTTCTCAGTTCCGTAGTTGGCAAGTTGTTCACAATTTCGCGGTTTTATTCATCACCGATGCACTGAATCAATTTCCTTATGAATTTCTTAATATTGATTGGAAGTTTCCATTATAAATCTTTGAAGTTAATTATTGTTGGTAAAGGCGGACGAATACAAGTAGGTTTAGGCAAAGGATTTGTCCAACCCTCATGAGACGCTTAAACACTGTTAGATCTCTAGGTACGGGATATGCATCCTTCTCAAAAGGAATGTACATTTCTCCATATTCTACTCTCGGGGGATAGAAGTGTATGAATTGTAGTTTTTTATGTGGACCATTGCGTTTACATTTCAATTGCACAAAAATTGGAAATAGGCTTTAGAAGGAAAGTTGAGTCCACCTCTGTGGTGTAGTGGTTAGTGTGATTAGCTTCCACTCCCGGAGGACCGGCTTCGATTCCAGGCTCTGCCACGAAATTTGTAGTTTCAACTCCCACCTCAGCCATCCTTGAGGTTGTTTTCTGTGGTTTCCCACTTCTTCTCCGGCAAATGCCGGGATGGTACCTAACTTAAGGCCACGACCCCTTCCTTCCCTCTTCCTTGCCTATCCATTACAATCCTCCCATCCCCCGTAAGGCCCCTATTCAGAATAGCAGGTGAGGCCACCTGTGCGATGTACTGGTCCTCCTTCCCGGTTGTATCCATGAACAAATGTCTCACGCTCCATGACACTGTCATTGAGGCGGTAGAGGTGTTATTCCTCGCTGAGGCAACCCTGGGGTGTAAACGGGTTAAATAAATAAAAATAATATAATACGATCGTGATAAATCAATCTAGAAACTCAAGGCAATATACTCCATTCAGACAGACGTAACCTATCCCAAAAATAGGGTGAAAATAAAAGCAGTGTTGTTGTTAAATTTGGCATTATTAGTTATTATCCCTTCAACGGTGCAATGACTCTGCTTCTCTGCACTGATAAATTTTTCTACGTGTAATGCGAGAAACGTAGTTTATTCCTGTCTTCCTAAAGGTTGTCTGTAACTATATTTCCATATTAAACTTCTCTTTCCAATATTCCTATAGCATGTAGAAGAAATACTGAAAATCTCAAAACAATATAAATGTGTTGTGAAAAGTGATTTATTTTAACTTCTGTTTTATTCCCACTGTGAGAACTTAATTCCATAATATCATAATCCTTTTAATGTAAACTTATAGATTACAAACACTTTTTAAGGTAAGGATATTAAGTACAAAACATTTGCGTTACACCTGTATTATATTTTGCTTTGACATGAATGGATTGAATGAGGTACTTGGAAAAGATTCAGTCCACAAAATCATATTTTGCAGGAGAGACAAAAGCACAATAAATAGTGATAATTTTTGCTGGTGATTGAACGTCGCACTAACACATCGAAGGTTTTCGGTGACGCAGTGGTGAAAAAGGGATAGGACTGGGAAGGTAGCGGCTATGGCATTAAGAAAGGCACAGCACCAACATTGATCTGTTGTAAAGTGGAAAACATGGGGAAACATCCTTCAGAGCTACCGACGTTGGAGTTTGAACTCATTACCTTCCAAATTGAAACTCATAGCTACGTGAGCCGAATAGTGCAGCGAGATTGCTCGGTAATAAATAGTGAATGAATGAGATTATCAAAGTTGAATTTTGACATTGCTTATAACAAGTAATGGGTCTTCCATCCACATAATATTGATTTCGGGTTCCTTCAATGAAGGTCAAAAAGACCTCAGTAGATGTACTAGTTTTCCTAGTAAAAATTTTTCCAAGAACATTCTTTTTTCATTCCTCTTTTTTTTTAAATTGTCTCTAACTATATTTTAGCATCATAATTTATCTTCTCAATAATCCTATAGCATTTAGCATTTAAAGCTTTTAGTCTGGATGGAGTCCACTGCAGTGAGCCTGAAACCCTAGTTCATGTTCTTGGTTCATTCCCACGGGGGGGGGGGAGGGTCTTGCTTAGGAATGTTAGGCACAATAAAATAATATCTAGAATTTCAGCAGCAATGTTACGATGTACATGAAGGGGTGCCATGTGTTGCTAACGGTGGAAGCAACTAGAGAATGGATACAATCGCAATTGATCGAGAAAAGGACTTTGCATATATTCTGGACCCCACCATAAGATGTGAGGTCGACTCCAGTCAGCCAGCAGAGGTAGACGCGGGGAAAAGCGCCATCTATGAACCAACCGTCAGTTACTTCAAGGAATCATACAACATCTCCTGTATAAGGGTTGTAGGAATTTTCTTCGGAGCAAGAGGAATCATATCAAAATTCTTAGTTGAGGTTTCCAAATGTGTGGGCATTTGCAAGAATCTGTACTGTGATTTGGCCGTTTTGGCCATTAAAGGCTCCGACCAAATCGTTAAAAATCACCTCTATAGTACTGCATACGAGAAGGACTAACTAAAACGAAACTCCTCAATGTTAAACATACATTTAATATTTAAGTGTTATGATATACTTTGTCAGATCTAGGCAGACTATCATTGTAGGAAGTATAAATAAATAATACTTGAAAATCTCAAAACAATATACAATTTGTTTGGATATGTGAATTTTTTACTACATCTTCTATTACAGTACCGATGTTAGAATCTTATTTCCTCTTATGATAATCGTTATAATGTACACTTAAACACTTGACAATTTTGTACGTTATAAGGAAAACTTTAAATAGTTCTTCTGGCTGTAACGTACTTGACAAGATGTTCACAAGTTCACGGTTTTCTTCATCACCAATAACACTGAATTAATTTCCTTATGCCATTGATCTTAATTGGTAGTTTCCATTATAAGTCTTTGAAGTTAATTAGTGTTGGTAAAGACGGACGAACACAATTAGATTTAGGCAAAGAATTTGTCCAACCCTCCTTAGACGCTTAGACATTGTTAGATCTCCAAGTACGGGATATGTATCCTTCTCGAAAGGAATGTACAGTTCTCCATATTCCACGCTCGGGAGTGAAGTGTAGTTTCTATGTGGACAATTGCATCTACATTTAAACTGCACAAAAATAGGAGATATGCTTCAGTAGGAAAGTATATACTGTATGTGTCCTTTTTTTTCCTAGTTGCTTTACGTCGCTCCGACACAGATAGGTCTTATGGCGACGATGGGACAGGAAAGGCCTAGGAATGGGAAGGAAGCGGCCGTGGCCTTAATTAAGGTACAGCCACAGAATTTGCCTGGGGTGAAAATGGGAAACCACGGAAAACCATCTTCAGGGCTTCCGGCAGTGGGGTTCGAACCCACTATCTCCCGGATGCGAGCTCACAGCTGCGCGTTCCTAACCGTACAGCCAACTCGCCCGGTTGTGTCCTTTTCAAAATCATTCAATTATAATTCATAATGATCGCTTTGACGCTTTTACCAGTCGAACCTCGGGGAGGTTGGTCCCGTGTTTGCTGTGAGCAGGTCTGTCCTTCTGCTAACCGTACAAATAATAAACGACGTTTTGATATTCTAATTGGTATAGATTTATATTTACAATATTTATAATACTTGAAACTGAGTATGCTAATATATTGGGTAAGACATTATCGAATAAAATATTAGCAAACAAAGCCAGAAAAGCTTCAAGAAAGCAGATATATAACAATATCCGCGTTTTGGTAGGATATGCTGACCCGCAATACAAGTTGTCGTAGATCATATTTTAAAACAGAAGAAGCATGTTCTCCCTTCATACTATTATTTATTTCCGGTTACAGACTTTATCAAGTCCTAATGAAAATGATCATGATGGTGATGGAGATGGAGATGATGATGTTGATGATGATAATGACGACTATTGTTCCTTAAATGATGATGATGATGATGATGATGATGATGATGATGATGATGATGATAATGACGACTATTGTTCCTTAAATGCTGCTCTTTGCTTTATGTTGCACCGACACAGATATGTCTTATGGCAACAATGGTATAGGACAGGCCTAAGAATTGGAAGGAAGCGGCCGTGGCCTTAATTAAGGTACAGCCCCGGCATTTGCCTGGTGTGAAAATGGGAAACCACGGAAAACCATCTTCAGGGCTGCCGACAGTGGGGCTCGAACCCACTATCTCCCGATTACTGGATACTGGCTGCACTTAAGCGACTACAGCTATCGAGCTCGGTGTTCCTTAAATGGGCGAAACCTGTTTTCCATCACCAATATTATTTATTGTGGTCTTGGATGACGTCATAAATGGTATGTACAGCAGACGACGTAAATGCACATTGTGAAAATTAACTGACAAACTAAAGAGTCTAAAACATTTTGGTGACGTACACGTGTGTGTGTGTGTGTGTGTGTGTGTATGTGCGTGTGCGTGTGTGTGTGTGTGTGTGTGTGTGTGTGTGTGTGTGTGTGTGTGTGTGTGTGTGTGTGTGATGGCTCATAGGTTAATCAGATGTGAACGAAAACATTATAGGAATTAAATAAAATTGCAATTCCAGTTGTTATGTATATGAATAAACACCAAACGTAAATTTAAGGTGAATACAAAAACCTTGTCCTGGAGATTAAAAGAATAAAAGAACTAAACAAGTTCCCATATCTGAGCAGAATTACACTGTATCTAATGGAGAAGGATCAGACTAGAAATCAGAACTAGGAAGGCGAAGTTGTTCTTATCACAATTCACATCTACAACCCTCAAAATGAATAATTATAAATTGTTATACTGAAGTTAAAGTTATTATACATATGTGAAATACGGAGGACAACAAGGACAATATGAAATAAACTATAGTAATTTATAAACAGATGTCTGAGATTTATAATGGGAATTTGGTGAGCACAGGCTGTATCGAATATAAGATTTGTGGAGGTTAACAAACCAACATGAAATCTGGTAAAAAGTCAAATATAGATAGTAGAGGTGAGTTGGACATGTGTCAGGAATAGAGAATGGAAACACCACTTTGGCAGCCTTCGATTGGTATCACCTCGGAACAAAACGACAGAAGAGGTATACCTAAAATAACCTGGCGCAATCCAGTCAGAAATGAAGCCAAATAAGGAGGAAAAATCTGGAATGAGACCAAGGCACTAGCAAATAACATAATTTATTGACAAGCTTTCCTCGAAGACTAATTCTTTCCAGAGGAGTGAAATTACTGCTGTTAACAGGCCAGACATCGAGATAAACAACCCTCTCATCTCACATGAATCATCTTCATCATCATCTTCGTAGGTTCAGCTCAGACGTATGAATGCTTCCAGACAAGTGAACGTGGTTAACTGATACCGGATGGAGTTGTCGTGGATGATGTTGCTGCTGATGATGATAATGATGATTATGCTTGTTCTTGAAAGGGCCCTAAATCTGTGTCATCTGCCCCACGTTGTCGGGGAATGTAGCTAATCAGAATGACAAGTATTCATAGTATTCAATTATTCCTAATAACATTTCAATTTATTTTCAAACTGAGTACAGTTGCAGCCACTGTAAACACTTTTTTCGTTGGACGTTGTTCCCCGATCAAATAGAAATACCGGCATACATTAGATGAGTCCAAATAATGATTCTTTGTTCCTCACAAACGTATCAACAAGACTACTTTTTACCCATACATGTTGTTTTGTAAGTTAATAGCATATTAGAATGATTATTTAATAACACATGCAGTTGGAAGATCATCACAATAGACGTCTAGGACGCACAAAATCATCAGTACAAACATTAGCTGTCATGAATTGTCTATTAGTTCAAATCCACTTTTGATAATTGTTATTCATGGTGCATTAATGCCAAAAACACTCGAGACTTCTCTATAAAATCAAATAAGTGTTTAAGTTATGAATAGGGCCGATGACCTAGATATTAGGCCTATTTAAGCATCAGTCAACAAAAACAAGTTATGAGTAATCACAAGCTTATTATTATTACCGAATAATAGTTTAACTTGAAATTAACGTTACAAAAGTAGAATGAAGGCGTAAAATATTGCAAGTATGATCTAAATACAACTTGGGTAACTCTACCTATATGCACATTAAAGTACTTATTTGATTTATGCCTTGCGTATTTGTGTACCGTAGTTGAAAATCATAATGCTCACCGAAGATATAATTATCCTTTTACAGCACAATGCACATGGCATGAAACCCAAGGACTCCTTGTTTTGTCTGCTACTCCAGAGAATTTTACTAGTAATCGAATTAGAGACGTATTTCTGTACTAAACAGAAGACCATCTTAATTATATGAATCTGTACCGACTCACCGAAAGGAAAACACCTGTTATTTTATTTAGTAAATTGAAAAGTGAGTCAAAATCCAGGAATAACAAAAATGTGAAAAAAAGCAAAAGCTTAAAATGTCTCTACATATTAACCATTTTAGAGGTGCCGTGCAAACATTAAAGAGGTTTAATATTTCATTAATGTACCTATGACGGTCTTTGAGCATCAGGGAAGTGGCGGTTGCGTGGCCAGTGAAACTCAACACAACAAGCCTGCTGTGGTGATGGCTCATTGGCCGCAATGAGCGAACGACGTGACTCGTTCCGTGGACAAGCACAATGCAACACCGGCTTTCCTCAAGGGTACACTTTGGAACAACTATGATACATACTTATATTGGATCAAGTTCACCAACAATAAAGAGAAATCAGACTCTCTGTTCCAAGAATTATTTTAGATAACCCTTTGATCATAAGCAGTCAATTTACAAATATTTATAGACAGAAGGGAGGTTACAACATTGCCTGCTGTCAAATATCAAAGGCAATTTTCCAAATACTGAAACAGTTTTTTGTTTCTATTGAACTGGTCCATTCTACTTCAGTTCCTATGCTTCACTAATTATACATTCCGTAATTGATTTACCTTAACTTACTGAAGAGAAGAGAATGAAAAGGAGGTTTTCATGTTCATATTGAATAACTAACCCACAATGTTTCTTGTTAGCATATATCATTAAAGTCTAGCATCCAAAATCTTTTGCATGTAAGAAATATATTGTAAGTTAAATCTCCCTAGTCTGACATGATGTGCAGATTGTATTAGGAAACTCTTAGGAGCCTGATGGTATTCGACAACCAAAACATTTTAGGACATGCATAAGCGTAGGCATTACATTTTCCGAAAACATTTTTAGTTTGATAACCGTGCATGTTTTCATGTATAAGTTAAGATAGTTATCAATATTAAGATACTTGTTTAGCAAAATGAGTGAATCCTTTAACATTCTCCATATCTAGTTTACTGATGTGTATTATATTGTCATTTATAATCATTATTAGATTATGATTATGTGTTGTTTCGTTTCATTTTATCTTAAAATTTCGGAGCTTAACAACGACATTCCTTCTTTGAACATTCACAGGGTCACTGTTAAAATAACTCTGCTATTCGTCTTTCTTAAACTCATATATTGTAATCAGATAGTATTATTTCTTGGTCAATATTGCCTTTATGTACACTTTCCACACCTGTACACTCAGTAAGAGCGTAATGTGAAACAGAGTGATAACTGGAACTTGATTTTTGTTCACATATTACCTAGTAAAATTTTTTTTAATGTTGCTTTAAATGAATTAAGGTGCGTGAACAACGGTAGGGACTTCGTTTGGCGAATTTATTATTCAAGTTATTGTTATTAACTTTGATACCTATTACAATGTTGCAACTAATTGATGATAGCGCTTTAAAATATCCTAGTCGAAGTTTCTACTGCAGGCGATCTGTATGAAAGTCACATCAAAGTTTATTAATGGTCCTCTTCATACTGCTTAAAACATTTACAATACTTCATTTATGTCTTTGAATGTACCTAAATATTTCGCCAAAACTAAGAGCAAGTGTATACCCTAACATTCTTAGCAAAATATACCTTCGTGGAGGCAAAGGCTTTTCTTCGTATTATTTATTAATTCGTTATAATTCTTTTAGTATGCATTATGTAGATTTGAAGAGTTCGAATGGTTAGAGAGTATTATTAATAATATGTATCTCCTTGCTCGATTTGTCCACTATAAAAGATGTCTCTCATCTTCGTCCTGGTAATCTTCATTGGAGTGTTGCCAGACATGCGGTCAGTACTATACTCATAACGAAACGACAATGTGTAATGGCTCTTTACGTTATTATACACTTATCTTTGTCAGTCCATTGTAAAATGAGAGAGCGCTCTCAAGATCTCGCAATAGATACGACAAATGCGCGGAGCAGAAGAAGAAGAAGAAGAAGATGATTAACATTAAGACAGGTTAAAGATGAACAAAGAACACAGATTTTTTCACTGGATAATTTTCACAAAAATATTTGACGCGTTCAACAATCGATTCTTTAGCACAGCACCTTGATTTTGCATTGAATAAAAAATCACACTTCTCTCTTACCACATGATACCTTAAAACATTGCATGCATGTATAGTATTGATAAAATAAAAAGAACAAGCGATATTTGCTGATCCCACTGGCACGACACACGATTGCTCACACTGGCACTTTGGGTCACCACGTACCTCCTCCACCGTAGTCGGCCTGCTCCATGTTACTCGCTCAGCTCCCCGTCCACAAGTGTGCCTCTTGTTCTAGCCATGGCCTTCCTGCTCCCTTCTTGCGACCCACACGCCGCCGTGGTCCCGGCTTCCTGGCTCGCGGATCCCCAACTAGGTCACTAGATTGGTCACTGCTACAGTTCTAGTGCGATAGACTGCAACGGCGTATAGACAGGTAGGATGGAGAATGGGATATTTACTGTTTTATTCTGAACTAGTTTAATGATCGAGCTGATATAATCAGCAAAAAATATTTGCTTTTTTACAACTTATATGATGGTAACTTAACCATTACCACGAAAAAAAGAATTTCGAATAATTTCTAATGATTTTTCTAGTGTTTTACACTTAACTCATAAAAGGAAGAATGACTCTTTTATATTTCTATCGGACGACGAGATATCCGAGAAGTATAGACACTGGTTTCTCAACAAAGCAGCTGTGGTTTGATCCTGGTCAACGCACGAGATTTTTTAAATGAAAATTTGCATCCCATGATCCGGATTTCACGTAAAGCTGAAGGTACTGTGGCAATGTTCCACCATTTCAACAGTCACATATAAGTAAAACCTTCATTATTCACTTGTATATTTGTTTAATCCGTAGGCCTATAACAAACTACGAAAATATACCTTTATTGTAAAGTAATGTACTTA
Source organism: Anabrus simplex (assembly GCF_040414725.1). NCBI lineage: Eukaryota > Metazoa > Arthropoda > Insecta > Orthoptera > Tettigoniidae > Anabrus > Anabrus simplex. Next base: position 221,767,128 of record NC_090270.1, on the reverse strand, counting down.
ATTCGGGCGAACTGTCCTCAAAAAATAATTCTAGATCTCGAGGGTAGCAACATGCATTTGAATAAAATTATATATAATCCATAACAATTTATGACAGTCCGACCCCTAGCTGAATGGTCAGTGCTGAGGCCTTCGGTTCAGAAGGTCCTCGGTTCGATTCCCGGCCTGGTCGGAGATTTTAATAGCTTCTGATTAATCCTTCTGGCTCGGGAACTGGGTGTTTGTGCTTGTCCCAACACTTTTATCTTCACATTCAGACAACACATTACACTACCCAGCACCACAGAAACACGCAATAGTGATTACATCTCTCTATATGGAGTCAGTGTCAGGAAGGGCATCCATCCGTAAAACAGAACCAATCCACAATTGTGATATCGTTCGCACCCGCAACCTCACAGCTGTGGAAAAAGCGGTAGAAGAAGAATAACAATTGATGAAGGAATGTTAATTTTGAAGATATTATTGTTGTTATTATTATTATTACTATTATTAATATTATTATTTCCGGCTCCATGGCTAAACGGTTAGCGTGCAGGCCTTTATTCCAGAGGGTCCCGGGTTCGATTCCAGGCCGAGTCGGGGATTTTTAATTTTCATTGGTTAATTCCGATGATTCGGGGGCTGGGTATGTGTACCGCCTTTATCAATAGAATTAATCATAGGTAGGGCCCCACCTCATAGACGTGCAGATCGTCTATATGTCGTCAACTCGAAGGACCTGCACCAGGCCTCTTCGAGAGCAACACGCCATTATATTCTTCTTATTCTTATTCTTATTCTTATTCTTATTCTTATTCTTATTCTTATTCTTATTCTTATTCTTATTCTTATTCTTATTCTTATTCTTATTCTTATTCTTATTCTTATTCTTATTCTTATTCTTATTCTTATTCTTATTCTTCATGTAGACATACACAAATCAGGCTGTTAATTGAGCTATTTGTAGGATAAACTATCCATTTTGTATTCATCATGGATGGGTTCCTTTTTACGATTTCAACTGTAATGCCATCTGCTGGCAATGCTTGGCAGCAGAAGAGACGGAGCCTGCCTCAACTAACAACAATACGCAGTTATTTATTGTTATTGTCGATAAGTTCTATGGGCTTAGGACATCGTACTCTACCACATTTTGTTTACTTCCGGCTTGACAGTATTAAAGCCTTTCAAACCTCCTTCCCTCTCTTCATGACTCCTTCTTCCCTAATCCTTTGACTGACCAATTTTTTCACGTTTCGATAGTCATATTCATTTTTTTATTCAATAGGGCTAATATTGGTCATTTGATTTTGTAATTTATAAAAATTAATAAAATTTATAAAAATCAATTGCGACAACAACCACCACCGTTGCCAATTAGATCGCTCCCATGACGACTGATCAATATGCTCGCAGTTGATGGACTTAGCAATCAATTCTAAATTCATTAATATCTCCATTACTATAGGCTCGATAGCTGCAGTCGCTTAAGTGCGGCCATTATCCAGTATCCGGGAGATAGTGGGTTCGAACCCCACTGTCGGCAGCCCTGAAGATGGTTTTCCGTGGTTTCCCATTTTCACACCAGGCAAATGCTGGGGCTGTACCTTAATTAAGGCCACGGCCGCTTCCTTCCTATTCCTAGGCCTTTCCTATCCCATGTCGCCATAAGACCTATCGGTGTCGGTGCGACGTAAAACAAATAGCAAAAAAAAAGAATAGTTTCAGATGAAATATTTCAACAGTACATTTTCTATAGCCAGGCTCAGACGGGTGAGGCGCTGGCCTTCTGACCCCAAATTGGCAGGTTCGATCCTGGCTCAGTCCGGTGGTAGGGCCTATTTGAAGGTGCTAAAATACGTCAGCCTCGTGGGTACGTAAAATAACTCCTGTGGGACTAAATTCCGTCACCTCGGTGTCTCCGAAAACCGTAAAAGAGTAGTTAGTGGGACGTAAAGCAAATAACATTATTATTATTATTATTATTATTATTATTATTATTATTATTATTATTATTATTATTATTATTATTATTATTATTATTATTATTATTATTATTATTATTATTATTAACATTTCTATAATTTTGGTTTTGTGCACTTTTTAGATCAAATTAATGATTTTGGAGAAAATTGGAAGTTAGTGAAAAATGTAATAATGGCGAATGTCTTGATTATTTTTCCTCTCATGATACGAATATAATGAAACATAAAAAATCGGGTATTATGTTTGACAAGTTGTATTATATACAGATTTTCGGTACAACTGACATTAAATGCGAAATTAAATATTTTCTTCTCCGAACCACTTAATAATGTTACGCCACTGTATACAAATGAAATAATAGATAAACAACTAAGCTATCCCCGAACTTAAATATCCTATTAATTCTGTCAAGATAGGATAAGAGTGGTAGGAGGAGAGTATTCATTCTGGTGAAAGACGAATTTGTAAGCTACGAAAAAGTTAAAGATGACAAATTTGAAATTCTAGGTGTAAGGCTAATTTCTAAAGATAATAGGCAACTTGATGTCTTTGGAGTGTACAGACCAGGAAAGGGCAGTGCTGACGCTGATTCAGAATTATTTGATAAGATATTCAGCTATGTGTGAAACGACAGGCAAAGGAATGTGCCTGTAGCGCGAGATCTCAATTTACCGAATGTCAATTGGGAAGGTAATGCGAACTACATGAAGCATGACCCACAAAAGGCAAATAAGTTAATATGGGAAGGGCGGCTGATTCAGAAAGTGATGGAACTAACTAGAGGGAAGAATATACTGGACGTGGGGATGGTAAAACCAGATGAGCTCTATAGAGAAACTGAAGTAATAGATGGTATTAGTGATCACGAAGCTGTTTTTGTAGTAGTTAAAAATGAATGTGATAGAAAGGAAGGTATTAAAAGTAGGATGATTAGGTAGTACCATATGGCTGATAAAGCAGGTATGAGGGAGTTTTCAAAAAGTAAATATGATTGGTGGAAAACGATAAATAAAAATGAAAACGGACTCTGGGATGGGTTTAAAGCAATTGTAAAGGAATATTAAAACAGATTTGTGCCTTTAAAGGTGGTAAGGAATGGTAAAGACCCACTTTGCTATAACAGAAATATAAAGAGACCAAGAAGGAGGTGCAGATTGGAAAGAAATAGAGTTAGAAATGGTTGTAGATGTAAAGAGAAATTGAAGGAACTTACTAGGAAATTGAAACTAACAAGGAAGTCAGCTAAGGATAACACGATGGCAAACATACACTGACTGACAGAGCAAATGCAACACCAAGAAGGAGTGGTCAAAACTTTATGCCAATTGCAGGGTAGACTGACGTCACTGAGGTATGCTCATGATGTGAAATGCGCCGCTGTGCTGCGCACGTAGCGAACGATAAATGGGACACGGCGTTGGCGAATGGCCCACTTCGTACCGTGATTTCTCAGCCGACAGTCATTGTAGAACGTGTTGTCGTGTGCCACAGGACACGTGTATAGCTAAGAATGCCAGGCCGCCGTCAACGGAGGCATTTCCAGCAGACAGACGACTTTACGAGGGGTATGGTGATCGGGCTGAGAAGGGCAGGTTGGTCGCTTCGTCAAATCGCAGCCGATACCCATAGGGATGTGTCCACGGTGCAGCGCCTGTGGCGAAGATGGTTGGCGCAGGGACATGTGGCACGTGCGAGGGGTCCAGGCGCAGCCCGAGTGACGTCAGCACGCGAGGATCGGCGCATCCGCCGCCAAGCGGTGGCAGCCCCGCACGCCACGTCAACCGCCATTCTTCAGCATGTGCAAGACACCCTGGCTGTTCCAATATCGACCAGAACAATTTCCCGTCGATTGGTTGAAGGAGGCCTGCACTCCCGGCGTCCGCTCAGAAGACTACCATTGACTCCACAGCATAGACGTGCACGCCTGGCATGGTGCCGGGCTAGAGTGACTTGGATGAGGGAATGGCGGAACGTCATGTTCTCCGATGAGTCACGCTTCTGTTCTGTCAGTGATAGTCACCGCAGACGAGTGTGGCGTCGGCGTGGAGAAAGGTCAAATCCGGCAGTAACTGTGGAGCGCCCTACCGCTAGACAACGCGGCATCATGGTTTGGGGCGCTATTGCGTATGATTCCACGTCACCTCTAGTTAAATGCCCACCGCTACGTGCAGCATGTGCTGCGGCCGGTTGCACTCCCGTACCTTCAGGGGCTGCCCAATGCTCGGTTTCAGCAGGATAATGCCCGCCCACACACTGCTCGCATCTCCCAACAGGCTCTACGAGGTGTACAGATGCTTCCGTGGCCAGCGTACTCTCCGGATCTCTCACCAATCGAACACGTGTGGGATCTCATTGGACGCCATTTGTAAACTCTGCCCCAGCCTCGTACGGACGACCAACTGTGGCAAATGGTTGACAGAGAATGGAGAACCATCCCTCAGGACACCATCCGCACTCTTATTGACTCTGTACCTCGACGTGTTTCTGCGTGCATCGCCGCTCGCGGTGGTCCTACATCCTACTGAGTCGATGCCGTGCGCATTGTGTAACCTGCATATCGGTTTGAAATAAACATCAATTATTCGTCCGTGCCGTCTCTGTTTTTTTCCCAACTTTCATCCCTTTCGAACCACTCCTTCTTGGTGTTGCATTTGCTCTGTCAATCAGTGTAATTGGCAGTCATACAGACTTTAGTGAAAAATGGAGGAGTGTGTATAGGTACTTTAAGGCAAAAACAGGCTCCAAGAAGGATATTCCATGAATCATTAATGAACAAGGCGAATGTGTGTGTGTGTGAGAATCTTCAAAAAGTAGAAGTATTCAGTCAGCAGTATGTAAAGATTGCCGGTTACAAGGATAATGTCCAGATAGAGGAGGTGACTAAGGCTAAGGAAGTATTAAAATTTACCTATTATAACAATGACACAATAAGATACAAAAGTTGAAACTAGAAAAGCGGCTGTATTTGATAAGATTTCTAGTGATATACTAAAGGCAATGGGTTGGGATATCTTACCATATCTGAAGTACTTATTTCATTATTATTTGCTTGAAGGAGCTATACCAAATGAAGGGAGAGTTACTATAGTAGCCCCTGTGTACAAAGTAAAGGGTGATAGACATAAGGCTGAAAATTACAGGCCGGTCAATTTGACATGCATTGCATGTAAGCAATGGGAAAGCATTTTTTCTGATTATATCAGACATGTTTGCGAAATTAAAATTTGGTTCGACAGAAGGCAGTTCGTGTTTAAGAAATGTTATTCCACCGAAGCTCGACTTGTAGGATTCCACCAAGATATAGCAGATATCTTGGATTCAGCAAGTACTAGGATCAATGTTGTAAGTACCTAGGTGTTAATATAAGGAAAAGTCTTCATTGGGGTAATCACATAAATGGGATTGTATATAAAGGGTACAGATCTCTGCACATGGTTATGAGGGTTTTTAGGGGTTGTAGTAAGGTTGTAAAGGAGAGGGCATACAAGTCTCTGGTAAGACCCCAAATAGAGTATGGTTCCAGCGTTCCAGAATTATTGGATTCAAGAATTGGGAAAAATGCAAAGAAAAGCAGCTCGATTTGTTCTGGGTGATTTCCGACAAAACAGTAGCATTACAAAAATATTGCAAAGTTTGGGCTTGGAAGACTTGGGAAAAAGGGGGGAGAGCTGCTCGACTAAGTGGTATGTTCCTAGATGGCAGTGGAGAGATGGCGTGGAATTACATTTGTTTACGAATAAGTTTGAGTTGTGTCTTTAAAAGTAGGAAAGATCACAATAGGAAGATAAAGTTGGAATTCAAGAGGAAAAATTGGGACAAATATTCATTTATAGGAAGGAGAGTTGGGGATTGGAATAACGTACTAAGGGAAATGTTCAATAATTTTCCAATTTCTTTGAAATCGTTCAAGAAAAGGCTAGGAGAACAACAGATAGAGAATCTGCCACCTGGGTGACTGCCCTAAATACAGATCAATAGTGAATGATAGATTGAAACATTCAAGTCGTTTTCTCCTGACGTAACACACAGATTTGCAGACTGAAAACATTTGAATTGATGTTTTTTTACAAGTTGCTTTACGTCGCACCGACACAGATAGGTCTTATGGCGACGATGGGAGAGGAAAAGCCTAGGAGTGGGAAGGAAGCGGCCGTGCCCTTAATTAAGGTACAGCCCCATCATTTGCCTCGTTTGAAAATAGGGCACCACGGAAAACCATCATCAAGGCTGCCAACAATGGTGCTCGAACCCACTAACTCCCGGATGCAAGCTCACATCTGCACACTCCTAACCGGACAGCCAACCTACCCAGTACGAATAAAATGCTTTTGCTACAAGTACCGTAGTATCAATATCCTTGAACGTACACAATTAACCACTTCAGTGCACATGTATCATGTATACTACAACAGGTGATATTTTTTTGTGGCTCAAACAATGAGTGTAACTTGTGGCGACCTGTGGAATCATTTTGATACAATTTTCACTTTATGTTCGTAATGTTTCTGTTGTTTCCTGATCACGGACATAAGTAGCAGCACCACGTAAATGTCTTTCTTTTTTTGCTAGTTGTTTTACGGCGGACCGACACAGATAGGTCTTATGGCGACGATGGGACAGGGAAGGGCTAGGAGTGGGAAGGAAGCGGCCGTGGCCTTAATTAAGGCATTTGCCTGGTGTGAAAATGGGAAACCACGGAAAACCATTTTAGGGCTGCCGACAGTGAGGTTCGAACCCACGTAATTGTCAAAACTCGATATAGTCTCAAATGTATAATATATGAAACACCCTTCCCCGCCTCAAAAATACCCCTCTAGAACTCCCTGTAATATTTTCCCATAATACTATTTTTACAAGAAAATCCGTGGCTCAGGCGGCAACACGCCATCCTCTTACCACTGAGTTCCGTGGTTCAATTCCCGGTCACTTCGTGTGAGAGTTTTGCTGGACAAAGCGGAGGCGGGACAGGTTCTTCTCCGGGTACTCCGGTTTTACTCGTCTTCTTTCATTCCAGCAACACTCTCCAATAAAATTTAATTTGATCTGTCAGTTATTAATCATTTCCCCAGAGGAGTGCGACAGGCTTCGGCAGCCGGCACAATTCGTATCCTCGCTACTAGATGGGGAATTCATTCTGTTCCTGACCCGCTCGTACGACTGGAAACAGTCTGTGGATTTTCATTTTCATTATTTTGTCCGCCTCTGTGGTGTGGTGGTTAGTGTGATTAGCTGCCACCCCCGGAGGCCCGGGTTCGATTCCCGGCTCTGCCACGAAATTTGAAAAGTGGTACGAGAGCTGGAATGGGGTCCACTCAGCCTCGGGAGGTCAAATGAGTAGAGGTGGGTTCCATTCCCACCTCAGCCATCCTGGAAGTGGTTTTCCGTGGTTTTCCACTTTTCCTCCAAGCAAATGCGGGATGGTACGGTACCTAACTTAAGGCCACGGCCGCTTCCTTCCCTCTTCCTTGTCTATCCCTTCCAATCTTCCCATCCCTCTGCTAGGCCCCTGTTCATCATGGCAGGTGAGGCCGCCTGGGCGAGGTACTGGTCATCCTCCCCAGTTGTATCCCCGACCCAGAATCTGAAGCTCCAGGACACTGCCCTTGAGGCGGTAGAGGTATGATCCCTCGCTGAGTGCGAGGGAAAAACCGACCCTGGAGGGGAAGTAGATTAAGAAAGAAAGAAATAATTATTTTACAGATATGTCTTATTTTGCCTCACTCTCCCTCCAAAGGCCTCCATGGCCAACATTCCCCCCTCCCAAAAAACCTTATTTTTACAAATTTGTTATATTTTTTTCCAAGAAAAGCGCATTAAACAAAACAAAATGTTTTAAAATATCAAAATTGGCCTGGGAATTGAACATATTTAAAATAAGATTAAGAAATCATCTTAAAAGTAGAACACTGAAATATAGGTGCCTGATGTGTCTTTCAAACCCGTGAAATTTTATTTTAATTCATTTAGTAGCCATTTACTATTACATATTGCACCAGGAACGCACGGTACAGGCCGTATTTATCAAGAGCGATGTCGTATAATCATCATGCGCGCCGAGAACTCCTAGTTCGATATATTACTTACTATTTTACATCTGCCAGGACGAGCGAGCATGAGAGTTAAACAGCTGTGAGTGACGTGGAAGCAGGAGTGGGGTAGACTAACCCGCCCAACTCATCAACTTACCTCGTGACAAGGACTGGATTTCTGGAACAGTAATGAATCACACATTATGGAACTTTCGATTCACAGATTTAGAAAACTTATTTCGTAATGGTGGTATCGTCTTGGAATATACGCCATTCTGTAACCAATTACAAGAAAGTTTCCATTATCAAATCTCAAGAAAATCCACCGAGGGATTTTCGGGTAAATCCACATTTAAATAATCACGTTATCGTATGACGTGTAGACCTTGACCATATAAAAGGCGAGGCTACCCAGCAATAGAAAAGCATTCTTCGACAAGGGCTCTGCATGACCAGACCCTCTGTTATTCTGTCCGTCAACACTAGAGTCGAGTGACAACGTAGAAATTATCAAGCGTGACGTGTAAGTTCTCACGCCGAGAACCACTCAGTGTAATTCTCAAAGTGCGCAACTTAATGTTTCTTCGGTCAGAAATCAAGTGAAGTGTTTAACTTATTCCATTGCTATGCAAGTGTTAGAACATTATTTCAGTAACTGTGATATTTGGAGGTGTTTAAAATATTTCATCGTGATAACACAAGTGTTGGCTTATTTCTTGCAATTCAATTCTTAAGTACTCCTTAAATAGTGATAAATTTTAAGTGCAATAAACTGTGCCAACCACACTGTTAAAACTGAGCGACGTAAACCGATAATCCATTAAAGTGCTAACTGGATTCGAACTGATGTCTGTTCATATTTGTCCATAATTACTTCTAAATATTCTTCAGTGACTTTATTATTTTACGAGGCTCACTGTGCTAAGAGGAACTAACCAGTTATTATTTATTTAATCGCTATTAGCAGTGTCTTCCGGATAAACTCTTAAATAGCCATTTTTGTGTCAAGTGAGACAATATTATTATTCGTCGCGGCAAGTAACCACAGACAGTGCACAACAAGTGAACGGTATTTAGTTTCGTCATTTCATAGGTAAATAACCATGAATTGTAATGAACGTAGGTTTTCGTGGCTCATAGATTATTTAATTTATTAAAAAACATTGGCAAGTTGAAATTTATATCACCTTGGTGCAGTGAACCGCCACTATCCCCCACCACAATAATACGCAGTTACCCACAGATGGCAGATGCCGCCCACCCTCATCAGAGGGTCTGCCTTACAAGGGCTGCACTCGGCTAGAAATAGCCATACGAAATTAAATTAAAGTGAACCGCCATCTTCCGAATCGCCTTTCCGAATGGTTCTCCAGGCAAACTCGTACTCCCAAGTCCGCTCACCACCATAGACTCGAACCCGTACCTCATACCAGAAGTTCTCGAATTTCTCGAAGGTCTGCGGCGATCTTGATGCGGGGTAATCACTCGTGGTTTAACTTAATACGAGTGTCCACAGTCGTACAGCCCCCCGACACGTTCAGAATCACTTGATACCAAAACTGTCTTTAATTGATGTAGGCGCACAACACTTAGTTTGAAGTATGCCAAAACTTCACTTTACACTTGCAGATAGATTGAATGTCACTTCAGAAGTTGAAAATGAGGATAGAATTGATTTAAGAAACGAAACGATGGAACACAGTTCATGATTAACGTAAATAAATAAATGAATACTGGATTAAAGCCACTATGTTTATTTAATGAAGCCGAGCTTTCAGCCAAATTGCATTAGCCTTCATCAGGGCAAGTTAAATTATGCTTCCAAAACTTCTCCGGGGGAGGGAATTGAACAAGGACCTCTCTGCTGATAGGCTCGGCCCACAGCAAGCACGCTACGGTGGCACTGGCTGAAACCCAGGGTGTGTTGGTGTTTGATGCACATTTCTTGGCATGACTCTCATGCCCAACCAAGACACGTGCAGATTTAGAAACACCACCTCCAGCCCATTTGGATTCACCCGCGAATCGATCTGATTGGCTAACTTCGGCAGTTGATAAAATGACAATGGCGCCGGATATATAATTATTTGTTTCCAATTACTTATTAGTATGATCAAAGGTCTAACGCTCATGTACTTAGTTCACGTTGTTTCCTACCACCCTGTATAAGTTTTCACATTAATTTTCTAACTAATTTCATTACATAAAATGATGAAAGCAGTTTGAATGTTAGTATCATTACCGTCCGCCTCTGTGGTGTAGTGGTTAGTGTGATTAGCTGCCACCCCCGGAGGCCCGGGTTCGATTCCCGGCTCTGCCACGAAATTTGAAAAGTGGTACGAGGGCTGGAACGGGGTCCACTCAGCATCGGGAGGTCAACTGAGTAGAGGTGGGTTCGATTCCCACGTCAGCCATCCCCGAAGTGGTTTTCCGTGGTTTCCCACTTCTCCTCCAGGCAAATGCCGGGATGGTACCTCACTAAGGCCACAGCCGCTTCCTTCCCTCTTTCTTGTCTATCCCTTCCAATCTTCCCCATCCCCCGCAAGGCCCCTGTTCAGCATAGCAGGTGAGGCTGCCTGGGCGATGTACTGTCATCCTCCACAGTTGTATCCCCAGACCCAATGTCTCACGCTCCAGGACACTGGCCTTGAGGCGGTAGAGGTGGAATTCCTTGCTGAGTCCGAGGGAAAAGCCAACCCTGGAGGCTAAACAGATTAAGAAGGAGAAGAAGAAGAAGTATCATTACCTTCCCCCTTATTTTCAACTGTAAATAATTTTACCGATTGACAATGGCACTTCAACAAAAATGAAAAGCGTTCAAAAATTTTCAGTCGTTAAATAGCTACCTCAGTGGATCAATGGTAGTGCTGGTCTCTGGATTCCAAGATTGTAAAATAAAAAGTAGCAGTGGCAGTTGGATGATTCAAAGGCGGAAAAAACTATATTCGACACTACATGTCGTACGATGCTGACATGTCAAAAATCTCTGGTGGCACATTTGCTGTTTACTTCACAAAATTCATCAAAACCTCGAACCATAGATCACCCAAGAGAGATTTGGTGTACTGTACCATCCGGTGGAGTAAAAGGGAACTTCGAAATTGACACGCAGGCCGCCTATATGGCGTCTCAAATAAATAAATAAATAAATAAATAAATAAATAAATAAATAAATAAATAAATAAATAAATAAATAAATAAATAAATAAATAAATAAATAAATAAATAAATAAATAAAGAATTAAAAATAATTAATAAATAAATAAATAAATAAATAAATAAATAAATAATGCGCATATTTGCTGAGAGCGTACTATTATTATTATTATTATTATTATTATTATTATTATTATTATTATTATTATTATTATTATTATTATTATTATTATTATTATTCGTTAAACGGTTCTCGACTGGAAAGTAATTCTTTTATGTGAAAGCGAAAGGCAGGCATCTAATAACAAATGCACTGTCACTGCATTGTATTTCAAAGGAGGCTTGTAGCGCGGGTTCAGTAGTTAGCCAGCATTTTGGAAAGGTGTGAAATTCGCACTAATGGGCCCGCTCCCACAATGTAGTTAAACGCCGATAGTTTCACGACTGAGGAAGTTTGGCGTCTTCAATATTATATATATAGAATGAGAGTTTTGTCTGTACAGTGTTCAGAATTTGAAAAGAATGGTATTCTTGCATCGGTCGTTTCCACAGTAACAAGGAAATGCTGAGTGTGTCTGTACAAGCATCACGAGAAAACGGCTGAAGAGAATTTAATGAAAATCGGTACGTGAAGTCGGGGAATGAGGCACTACAATCTAGGCTATAAATAATTTTGTTCACCTGAGTGAAATGGAACCTCCGTGACTCAGGTGGCAACGCGCCGGCCTCTCACCGCTGGATTCCATGGTTCAAATTCCGGCCACTCCATGGGAGATTTGTGCTGAACAAAGCGGAGGCGGGACAGGTTTTTCTCCGGATACTCCGGTTTTCCCTGCCGTCTTTCATTCCAGCAACACTCTCCAATATAATTTCATTAATCATTAATTAATCATTACCCCAGAGGAGTGCGATAGACTTGGGCAGCCGGCACAACTCATATCCTTGCGGCTAGACGGGGGCTTCATTCATTCCATTCTTGACCTAGTCAAATGCTGGAAACAGAACTGTAGATATTCATTTTAACCTGAGTGATATGGTAGTTTTGGGAAAGCCTAAAAGTTAATTCTCAAATATGTATGTTATTAGTGCTCCTATCGATAAATACTACATAACTAAAATTATACAGAAATAAATTTACGATAATTCATGCCTTATACCTTTTCACCGTACTGGCTATGATAACTGAGAAATTCACGAATTTCGATTTTTGTTGTTGAGTCCATATCAACGCCAAGTCACGAGAAAATGGATGAACAGAATTTAATGAAAATCGATATATAAAGTCGGTGAATAAGACGCTACAGTCTAGGATATAAATAATTTTACACACGCTGCATGAAATGGTAGTTTAAGGGAAGGGGTCCAAAACTTAATTTTTAAATTTCTATGTCATTGGTCCTCCTCTAAGAACCATGTGACTTTGCCGCGGTGGGGAGGCTTGAGTGTCCCAATGAAGCAGATAGCCGAGCCGCAGGTGCAACCATATCGGATGGGTACCTGTCGAGAGACCAGACTAACGAATGGTTCATCGAAATGAGGGTACCTCGGAACTTCGGAAGTTGCAAGGGCGTCAGTATGGATGATTGACTGATATGGCCTTTGAATAATACTCAACATGGCTTAGCTGTGTTGATACTACTACACGGCTGAAAGCAACGGAAAACTATAGCCTAACTAAATCCCGAGGCCATGCAGCTCCCTCTGTATGAATGATATACTGATGATGGCTTCCTCCCAGGTAAAATATTCCGAAGGTAAAATAGTTCCCCATTCGGATCTCCGGCTGGGGACCACACGAGAGGAAGCAATCATCAGGAAGATGGATACTGACATTCTGCGAGTCGGAGGGTGGAATGTTAGAAGTTTGAATCGTTGTGGTAGATTAGAGAATCTGGAAAGAGAGATGGATAGATTAAAGTTAGATGAAGTTGGTATAAGTGAAGCACGTTGGCAGGAAGAGGAGGATGTTTGCTCAGGTGACTACAGAATTATCAATACAAAGCCAAACAAGGGAAATGCAGGAGTTGGTTTAATAATGAATAAGAAAATAGGGCAGCGGGTAAGCTACTACGACCAGCGTACTGAAAGGAGTATTGTTTTCAAAATAGACACCATACCAATGCCCACCACAATAGTGCAGGTCTATATACCTACTAGTTCAGCAGCTGGTGAAGAAATCGAAAGAATATATGAAGAGATAAAAGATTTAATACAATTTGTAAAAGGTGACGAGAATCTAATTGTGATGGAAGACTAGAATGCAGTGGTAGGCCAAGGAAGAGAAGGTAATACAGTAGGAGAATTCGGACTGGGACAAAGGAATGAAAGAAGAAGTCAGCTGATTGAATTCTACAAAGACGAAGTCACCTCCGTACAGACCATGAAGGCCCTTGGAGGAATGGAAGGTACGGGCTTCCACTATTCTTAACCGCGGCACGTGATGGGGTAGTGTTTAGCTCTACGCCCGGTCATCTTTGCCCGCAGGAATTAACCTGGTACTCATTTTTGGTGTAGGCTGATTGAACCTCAGGGCCATATGCACCTCCGAAAGTGGAAATCTCGTTTCTTAAATTTTACAACTTCCTGACGGGGGTTCGAACCCACGTCCTTCCGGGCGAACCGAGCACGCCTTTACCGCCTCGTCCAGGCAGGCCCTAATTGAATTCTACACCGATTATAATTTAGTTCTTGCTAATAGGCTGCTTGGTTCAAACACCACACACGAAGGCTGTATACTTGGAGGGACCTGGAGACACTGGAAGGTATCAAATAGACTTCATTATGACTAGGGAGAGATTGCAAAATTTTCCGCGGAGCATACGTGGACTCTTACCACAACTTTCTGGTTATGATCTGCCATCTGAAGTTGAAGAAATTGAAGAAAGTAAGGAATGCAAGGAGATGGGATCTAGATAAGTTGAAAGAAAATAGTGTGAGGGACTGTTTCAAGCAACATGTTGTACGAAAACTAAATGAAAAGGCTGAAGGAAACACAGTAGAAGAAGACTGGACAGTCGTGAAGATTGAGGTATCTAGGGCTGCTGGATAAACGTTAGGAGATATTAGACCTGATTGATAAACGACGAAAGTACAGGAATGCAAACAATTGAAGAGGGCAGAAAAGAATACAGGCGATTAAAGAATGGCGTAGATAGGGAGTACAGGACAGCTAAGGAAGAATGGCTGAAGGAGATGTACAAGGATATTGAAGGTTGTATGGTCCTAGGAAAGGTAGATGTTGCATACAGGAAAATCAAGGAAACCTTTGGAGAAAGGAAAACTAGGTGTACGAATATTAAAAGCTCGGATAGAAAACCACTTCTAGGGAAAGAAGACAAGGAACAAAGATGGCAGGAACATATCCAACAGTTGTATCAAGGTACAGACGTAGAGATATGGTTCTAGAACAAGAAGAGGCTGTTGCTGCTGATGAAATGGGAAACCCAATTTTGAGGTTTGAAGGTGATTGGGATCAGGTACCGTGAACGAAGAATTATCTACAATCTATATAAAAATCAGTCTGTAGTGATAAAAATCGAGGGCTTTGAAGAAGAAGCAATCCAGAAAGGAGTGAGGCGAGGTTGCAGTTCCCCCCCCCCTTCCTTCAAAATGCTTGTATAGGACAGGTAGCAAAGACAATCAAAGAAGAATTTGGGAAGGGAATCATAATCCAAGGAGAGGAAACCAAACTCCCTGAGATTTGATGATAATATTGTTATTTTATCTGAGGCTGAAGAAGATCTGGAGAAATTGATGAATGTCATGGATAGAGTCTTGAGAAATGAGTACAAGACGAAAATAAATAAGTCCAAAACAAAAGTAGTGGAGTGCAGTCAAATTAAGTCAGGTGATTCAAGAAATATTAGATTAGGAAATGAAGTCTTCAAGGATGAAGATGAATATTGTTACTTGGGTAGTAAAATAACTAACGATGGCAGAAGTAAGGATAACATAAAATGCAGACTTGCACAAGGAAAGAAGGCCTTTCCTTATAAAAGACATATGCTCACTTCAAACATTGATATAGGAATTAGAAAGATGTGTTTGAAGTCTTTCGTCTGGAGCGGAAGTGAAACGTGGACGATAACTAGTTCAGAAAGAAATAGGATAGAAGCTTTTGAAATGTGGTGTTACAGAAGAATGCTGAAGGTGAGATGGATGGATCGTATTCATATCACGAATGAAGAAATACTGAATCGAATTAGTGAGAGGAGATCGATTTAGCTAAACATGACCAGAGGAAGAGATAGAATGATAGGACATATCTTAAGACACCCAGGACTTGTGCAGTTGGTTTTTGAGGGAAGTGTAGGTGGTAAGAACGGTAGGGGTAGACCAAGGTATGAATACGACAAGCAGATTAGGGCAGATGTAGGATGCAGCAGTTATGTAGAAATGAAAAGGTTAGCACAGGATAGGATGGCGCAGAGAGCTGCATCAAACCAGTCTATGGACTGAAGTCTCAAACAACAACAACAACAACAACATATCATTGGTCCTATTGAAAAGTAGTTACTACATTAGAAAAGTTATAGAGAATACAGTTTCTGATCATTTATGTCTTAATTCAATTTTGCCGTACCAACTATGATAATAGAATTCTTGAATTTAGACTTTTGTTGTTTAATCCATATCAACGCCAAATATTGCTAACATGGAAGAATGGTTCAATCATATTACCTGGCGATGCTTTTTGTCATGATTATCGCAATATGTAAAACCACGTAGTCATTAGCCCATAACGACAAGGAAAATTGAGAAGGTGATTGCAGAAATGAGAAAAAAAAAGCCGTCAAGGATCGATCCCTTGAATAATAACGATCCTTTGAAGAATAGGAGAAGAGGGAGTCATAAAAAGAAGAAATATCTTTACATTAAATGCCCTAATATCATAGAGTTGTAAGAAGTGTAAATGTGAAGGCCTACAATATCAAAATCTCATCAAATTCATCAACAATAACATTACACTTACCATTGTTTGTTGTGATGTGCTTTGTCTCTTCAGTTGCCACTCATATCCAATACATGGAATTACTGCTACGTCCCGAGTAAAACAGCTTGTCTGAATATTGGCGGAAAGAGGCTGGGGAGTCAGACAACTTTCTTTATTGTTTTAGTATGCCATTTCTCTGATTCATAAATTTTCTCATTACTATCGGTTCATCGTAGTATTCCAGCTATTCTATCCCTACTCTCAGGCGCTGTTTGGAATGAGCAGGTTGCAAACTTAACGGAATATAGCAGAGGAACATTCACGGCCGTCTGCGGCCTGGTCATTCCGTAGCGAAGCACGGGCACATCAGCTGGTTCGGTTATAAAATATGTTACATGACATTACTGTTGAAATTTTTAAAACTAATACTCTTGGAAGACGAAAGATTTGTTATGATTTGTAAATAAGTTTAATTCTGTGGTACCGAGCGAGTTGACTACGCTGTTAGAGGTATGTAACTGTTAGATTACATTCGGTAAATAGTGAGGTCGCACCCTACTGTTGGCAGCCCTGAAGATGGTTTTCCCTGTTTGCCAATTTCATATCAGGCAAATGCTGGGACCGTATCTTATTTAAGCCACGGTCTGTTCCTTTCCAGTCCAGTCCCTGTAAGACCTCTTTGAGTCGGTGAGACGTAAAACAAATACCAAAATAAAACTTTGTGGTAATGTGTAACAATCTTGTAAACAGTCTCCGTAATGAAATCATACCAACAAATTAAGTGTTTCCTAAGTTTGTAGCATTTATATTCACATTGGTTAAAGATTTGGGTGTCGTGGAACAAAACTCCATGAATTCTTTCAAGCTAAAAAGATGATACATAACAGACATGATAATCTTTTTGTTTTTGCGCTGTTCTAACAATGTTTCAAGAGTCTTAGTTGTGGACGAACTTGTTTCTCCTCTCAGGATCCGGAACAAAGTATTCATAAAACGTAAAGAATTTCTGAAGTTCTTTTCTTTGACTCGGTCAAAAACCCGAAAGATGGTCATGTCTATTAAAATGCATCATGGAAGCATAATATACATAATTTTTTAGTAGTAATTATTCCTTCATTATGCATTATCATCTTCACAAGACAAATCATCATCGTAAGTTGGTAATACTGTAGATCCATATATATATAATATCAAATCCCAGTGTAACTAGAATACTTACAGGAAGGCCATTCCGAGGAGCTGCGCTGCCATTGGCCTGATGATAGTGCTACCACCAGATTCAATGCATTATGTGTTAAAGGGTGCAGTTAGCTGACTCTTTCTTTGAGTTAATCTTGTTAGGTATTGTCATGTACCTTTAGAGGACATAACATTTATCGTTTAAAAACCAAACAAAACCCCAAGGCGCAACAGCTCCGAAGAGCCATCCATGGCTTACCAAGCGACCGCTGCTCAGCCCGAAAGCCTGTAGATTACGAGGCGTCGTGAGGTCAGCACGACGTATCCTCTCGGCCGCTATTCTTGGCTTTCTAGACCGGAGAAACCATCTCACCGTCAGATAGCTCCTCAATTGTAATCACGTAGGTTGAGTAGACCTCGAACAACCCCTAAGATGCAGGTAAAGATCCTTGACCTGGCCGGGAATCGAACCCGCGGCCTCAGGATAACAGGCAGGCACGCTACCCCTACACCGCGTGGCTGGCTTGTAACATTTAAAATTAATAAGAAAGCATAGCGCCTCAGATCTGTAGTTGTAATGATACACATACTCACAGCGGCGATTGCGAAGTTGAGAATAACATTTTATGAATGAAGTACTCTAAATAATAAGCATAAAAATGAAGTAAACACTGATAAAAGCATTTTTTTAACTTGACATAAAGGACAATTAGTATCCAGCTTATTACAGTTAATTATCGTAGCTTCGAAAGAAAGATACGAGTTAAAAGACATGCAGGTTTCACGAAATGCAGTAATTTAAGAATATTTTGTTATACATCTAGACTCATATTCTATTGGATATTTGTCTTAAATGATGATAATGCTACCCAGAGAAGATTCTTCTTCACAGCACTCTTTCGTAAAATGTCCATATAACTTTTCTGATTCTCGTAATAATAATTGGACTAGACAAAAGAGTGACTGAATGGGTTGCTATATTTCTATATAATAGATCTCAGAGGATTAGAGTAGGCGAAGCTTTATCTGACCCTATAATAATTAAGAGGGGAATTCCTCAAGGCAGTATTATCAGACCTTTATGTTTTCTTATATATATAAATGAGTAAAGGAGTGGAATCAGAGGTAAGGCTTTTTGCGGGTGATGTTATTCTCTATAGAGTAATAAATAAGTTACAAGATTGTGAGCAACTGCAACATGACCTCAAGAATCTTGTGAGATGGACAGCAGGCAATGGTATGGTGATAAACGGGGTTAAAAGTCAGGTTGTGAGTTTCACAAACAAGAAAAGTCCTCTCAGTTTTAATTACTGCGTTTATGGGGCGAAAGATACTTTTGGGGATCATTGTAAGTATCTAGGTGTTAATATAAGGAAAGATCTCCATTGGAGTAATCGCATAAATGGGATTGTAAATAAAGGGTACAGATCTCTGCACATGGTTATGAGGGTGTTTAGGGGTTTTAGTAAGGATGTAAAGGAGAGGTCATATAAGTTTTTGGTAATACCCCAACTAGAGTATGGTTCCAGTGTATGCGACCCTCACCAGGATTACCCAGTTCAAGAACTGGAAAAAATCCAAAGAAAAGCAGCTCGATTTCTTCTGGGTGATTTCCGACAAAAGAGTAGCGTTACAAAATGTTGCAAAGTTTGGGCTGGGAAGAATTGGGAGAAGGAAGACGAGCTGCTCGACTAAGTGGTATGTTCCGAGCTGTCAACGGAGAGATGGCGTGGAATGACATTAGTAGACGAATAAGTTTGAGTGGCGTCTTTAAAAGTATGAAGATAAAGTTGGAATTCAAGAGGACAAATTGGGGCAAATATTAATTTATAGCCAGGGGAGTTAGGCATTGGAATAACTTACCAAAGGAGATGTTCTATAAATTTCCAATTTCTTTGAAATCATTTAAGAAAAGGCTAGGAAAACAACAGATAGGTAATCTGCCACCTGGGCGACTACCCTAAATGCAGATCAGTATTGATTGATTGATTGATTGATTGATTGATTGATTGATTGATTGATTGATTGATTGATTGATTGATATTTTTGTTCTCACGTACAGCGATATTATTTTTCTCTGAATTTCAGTGAATTATGTGGACCTAAACATCACACGTCATCAAATGACTCATAACACACGACTATCTATATTCATTTCATCGAAGTTGGTAACTTTTTTTTTTTTGCTAGGGGCTTTACGTCGCACCGACACAGATAGGTCTTATGGCGACGATGGGATAGGAAAGGCCTAGGAGTTGGAAGGAAGCGGCCGTGGCCTTAATTAAGGTACAGCCCCAGCATTTGCCTGGTGTGAAAATGGGAAACCACGGAAAACCATCTTCAGGGCTGCCGATAGTGGGATTCGAACCTACTATCTCCCGGATGCAAGCTCACAGCCGCGCGCCTCTACGCGCAAAGTTGGTAACTGCTACCTTCTCTAAGTGCTTAAGTATATTTACCTTTAGCCTTAATGAGTTCGAAAACTCAGAATTCCAAGTTTAAACTTCAAATATTTGGCCGAATTTTAAAAGGTTGAGTGACAAGGTATATGATATCTCTATTTTCGCAAATAAACATATGACTAAGGAGAGAGTGCTCCTAAGGTAAGGGCATTTAAAATGTCCGGGAGGCCCCAATTCACATTTTTTTGTTTTTTTCCTTCTTTTTTTTTTCTTAGAAGGGACCGAATTCGGCCCGTAGAGAAACATTGAGACCAGACACGCTTCGGTTCACTACATGCTTCTTGTTTTGAATTGTGTGGGGATCGTTTCGTAAAAGGTAGGGCCTACAGCATATTTTTTAACTTGGGACTTGTTCAGGACCATAAATTATTTCCTTAATGACAAATTTTCCGTCTTCAGTATCTGTATTTCTGTTTTAAGCCGATTGATCTTCTTTGGTATTGTCAGCTACATCGAGAATCGAGTCTGCACTCCTTGATTGGTGAAGTTCTGTAGAACATAATGTAGACTAATTATTTCTGAATAGCCTACGAGTAGAAAATCATAGAGGAAAGGAAATATAGTAACAGGAATAGCTTATTCACAATAATTTCAGGTTATTTTTCCATTCAGAATATGAGTATAGTAATTATTTTAATGCCACTAATGGCGCAAATATTGTCAACTGATCGTCATCATTTCTTGTACTTGAAGTATCGATGTCATTTCCAAGCCAGTTAGGAATATTTTGGGAGAGTACAGCATCTACCGTCAATTTCCCTTTTTTAATGGCAAGCCCAGCAGTTCGTTTCTGTTTCTTAAGTCCGGTTCGTAGTTATGAGGGAGGAAATGTGCGGAACAAATTCTAACCGCGTTAGGGTAGATTTTATCAGGTTTTCTACACCATAACATCCATTTAGCTCAAAAATAATATTTTTTAAAACGCCGTGATAAATTGAATTCTTAGTTTTATAGGCCATATTTTTACACTTTGCAACAGCGCAGTTATTTCTGCTTTTTCTAATTTTACTACCTCCTTGCACTAAATGACACCACGTATTGTAAACTTCACTCACACATTGTACCAATTCACCTAATATGAAAATGTAAACCTATAACCTGTTTTCCAGTCTTTGACCGGGTCAGGGATGTAATGAATGAAACATATATAGGCTGTTATTACAATGGTGTCGCCACTCCCAAGGTGATTTGTTAATGGCTGATAAACGCTATAAAATGATATTGGGGAGTGTTGCTGGAGTGAAAGATGACAGGGAAAACCGGAGTACCCGGAGAAAAACCTGTACCGCCTCCGCTTTGTCCAACACAAATCTCACATGGAGTGACCGGGATTTGAACCACGCTATCCAGCGGTGAGAGGCCGACGCGCTGCCGTCTGAGCCACGGAGGCTCTCAATTTACTTAATAAACACGAAATAAACAATTAAACAGCTGACCGGAGACCGCATGCTAATGTTACCACTTGGAACAGGCTGTAGAAGTGTCCTCACTGTGACGCCACAAGCTACGAGTGCAGTTAGCGCGGGAAAGCGATTCTGGCACCCCCTGATCACAACCATTGTTGACCTTTATCTGCATATTGTCCGACTCGTTGGCCGAATGGTCAGCGTACTGGCCTTCGGTTCACAGGTTCCCGGGTTCGATTCCCGGCCGGGTCGGGGATTTTAACCTTCATTGGTTAATTCCAATGGCTCGGGGGCTGGGTATTTGTGCTGTACCCAACATCCCTGCAACTCACAAACAACACATAACACTACCCTCCACCACAATAACACGCAGTCACCTACACATGGCAAACGCCGCCCACCCTCATCGGAGGGTCTGCCTTACAAGGGCTGCACTCGGCTGAAAATAGCCACACGAAATTATTATTATTATTATTATCTGTATATTAATCTTCTTGTTTCACTTCAGTTGACCGAGAAAATGGCCGTGCGGCTTGGGTCACGTAGCTATTAGCTTGCATTCGAGAGATAGTGGGTTCGAGCCCCACTGTCGGCAGCTCTGAAGATGGTTTTCCGTGGTTTCCCATTTTCAAATGCTGGGGCTGTACATTAATTAAGACCACGGTCACTTCCTTTCCACTCCTAGCCCGCCCCTATCCCATCGTCGCCATAAGACCTACCTGTGTCGGTGCGACGTAAAGCAAATTTAAAAAAATAATCATTTTAGATGCAGGAAACAATTCTTATTCTTTATGCTACGTTAGTGTTTTCGTGAATACTGCTTTATTTTTTGGATTTGGAACTTCGTGATGGGAACTTGATGCATGTTTGTCTGGTGACCTGTGTGTATTTGTAATTAATTGCTATTAAGGATTATGGAATCTGAATAGTAAGAGCTCAGATGGGAATTAACTTCTAGGGAAAGAAGGCAAGGAAGAAAGATGGCAGGAATATATTCTACCAATGTATCCATGGAATGAATTAGATGATAAAGTTCTAGAACCAAAAGAGGTTGTGGATGCTGGTGAAATGTGAGACCGAATCTTGAGGTCAGAATTATTCGACAGAGCTTTGAGAGATGTAAGTAAGAAGAAGGCACCTGAAATTGATGATAGCCCTCAGAATTACCGACTGTGTTGGGAGAATCCGGCAAGACAAACTTCTTCTATTTAGTGCATAAGATGTATGATACAGGAAAAGTGGCATCTGATTTTGTACTGAGTGGACGAGTCAACAGAGGTAAAAGGCATTCCTTTGTCTATGGTGTCAGAATCAATTCTAAAGGTAAATGAACCAAGATGATTAGTCAGTGGCATTAGGATGGATAAGATAGCGGGAAACCACTCCATTAAAGATCCTCAGTGATATCCCATGGAAGTTGCTGTTAATGAAAAAGTGATTTCTGCTCATGGACTTCGGATCGCAAGATCTGAGAGGAGAGATGAGACGACCTCTCTGGTGATTATCAAGCGGAATTCTTCTCTAACCAATATTAACATGAGAACTTTGATTATAAATGCTACATTGAAAGATGGAAAATTGGAAAAAAGAAAAAGGAAAACATAAAGTGAGGAAGAACAAAATTGGTATTTCAGGTCTGTACAAGGAAAGATGGCGAGGAAAGAGGTATTTATACAGTGATGAGTTTAGAGTGTTTTACAGGGGTGGCGAAAAGACTGGAACTAACGGGGCTGTCATCATAAGAAGAGGTAAGTGGTTAAGGAACATATGAAGTACTTACCATGACAATAATGGGTTGATGGCGGTAAAAAGAAAGATTACCTCCACTGACTTAGTTGTCCCGTAATAATAATAATAATAACAATAATAATAATAATAATAATAATAATAATAATAATATAATGATAATGGCGAATGGACTCTGGAGAGGCACAATGCAGGCATTTTCTAGTAGACGGCCTATAGGCGACCTGCATGTCTGTGAAGATCGGGACCTACCCAGGACGATTTCAAATTATAAAGATGGCATACACACCCAGCCCCTGTGCTAAACAAATTAACCAATTAATATTAAATTCCCCTACCCGACCGGGAAACGAAGCAGGGCTCCTTTGGATCAAAGGCCAGAACGCTAATAATGATGTTACGGTGTTTGCTTTACGTCCCACTAACTAATTATTTCGGAGACCAGACTCTAAACCCATTTAACCATGGAGCCGAGTTGTTCTGTCAAACTTTTCTACATCAGTTCATAATGACGAAGAAGAGTATGAAGTTATTGAAGAACTAATGAAATTAACAAAAAATAAAGAAAATGTAATAATAATTGTTGTTTTAAAGAGAGGAGTGTAATGGGTAAATTTGGACTGGGAAAACCCAGTAAAAGGAGTAAAAGTTTGATTGACTTCTGCAGTCAAGATGAGTTGGTTATTGCGAACACACTTTTCGAAGTTCTCCTAAGGAGAATGTACACAAAGTAGCTTAAATAAAATCAGGTAAAAGAAACTTTTAGAGATAAACTTTGTTTTTCAGGCAGATATGAGGATACACAGTTGCAGGATACTGATACGCACTTCTATTCAGCGTAATGGCCATGAACGTAATGGCAATGAAGAAATTTGCGTCCATTTCTTGTAGTCACGTTATGGCGTCTTGCTGAACGTCCATGTCTTCGTTGAATCGCTTACCAACCAGATACTTCTTCAACGTTCCGAAGAGAGTGCCAAGTCGGGGTTTTGGGAGGATGGTACAATACCTCCCAGTGGAAGCGCCGTAAAATTTCATGTGTGGTCTGGGGATATCTTGCAGCAACACGACGCATGTTGAAGAGAAGTCCAGGACGTTTTCTGCGAATCGCTACCCGCAAACGCCCCAGTGTGTTACAGCGTTCACTGCTGCTTCCTTGGTGAGGAAATCCCACCCGGACCATCTTCCCTGAAGCCCCAACCTCACACCTACTGATTTTTATCTCTTCGGACAGTCGAAGAAACACCTGGATGGTAAGCGATTCAACTATGGTACGTCCGTTCAGCATGCCGTCATGATGTGGCTTCAGGGACTGTACGCAGATTCCTTTCATTGCATCGGTGCCTTAGTGCACTGTTCGAACAAGTGCTTGGTCAAGAATGGTGACTATTTAAAATACTGTAGTAATGTATATCATTGCCCTGCTACTACCTGCTTGTAAAATAAAGTTTATCCGTGTGAGCTCTTGCTACCTTATTTTTAAAGCGCCTTTCTAAATGGAAAGTCCAGATGGCGGAAGATTTCGGATATATTCAGTACTAGTAAAACAAAGGTATACGATTCAGGTCAAATCACAGTTCTCCAGGTCCAGACATAGGCAGTGGCCATTCATTCGTGTTAGCTAGGTGCGACGTTATTGTTAGGCATGTGAGTAAATTGTTTGGAGGAAAGGGAAGTATGATAGAGTGTTATCCAGGCAGTTAGATTTTAGGAAAGGATATTCCAGTGAGCTTGTAGTAAGATATAGTAGAGGAGGCCAAATGGACCGTATCACTATTGACCTACCCAAGGCTTTTGGTGCTACTCACAGAAAGACCTGGAAGACACGTCATTTATGATAATGAGTGCTATGTGACTAGATAAAAGGATAGTTGAATGGGTGACTAAATTTCTAGAAAATAGAATTCAGAGAATTAGAGTAAGTGATCTGATCCTGTAATGATTAACAGAGGATTCCAGCAAAGCAGTATTTTGGACTTTTGTGCTTTATTATTTATATAAATGATACGTGTAAAGAACTATTATTACAGATAAGGCGTTTTGCGGATAATGTCATACCTTATAAAGTGCAGTAAACTCCGATTAACCGAACTTCGCTAAACCGAAACCCGGCAAAACCGAAAAAAAAATAGTGGGGAAATATCATAATTTACGGAACTAGTGCTTAAAATAGAGCTGCCAAAGTTGCTTGCAGCAGGCGACATAACTCTCTTACCTCTATTCCACATTCTAGTACCATGCATACCGTTAACTTTCCACTTCTACCACCCATTCAATTCATTATTTGCCGCCACAAGAAGTGTTACAGTACCTTCTTCGCCGTGTATTGACCAGGAGGTCATTCGACGTACTATTGTATTTTATTGCTGACGTTGATCAGTGTGAGTGCTTTAAGAGGAAAATCTGGAAATAAAGGAAAATGTTTACCTAATGCATGAATTTCACGAAACTTTGTGGGAATGTCACCTAAATAAAAGAGGGGATATCACGAAAATGTATTTCGTATACAATTCAAAGTATTTTCAAAAATTTTGGAAATATTTTTGAAATTATTATTCCATTTTTTATGAAATTTAATTGAGAAGTTCATGAAATTTGGAATTAGGCACATAATACTTTTTAAAAAGCACTGTGTATCGACTTTTCTGCATATAATTTATACAAGGAGATATATTGTACTAAAGTTTGTGTAACTTTTAGGTTCTGAAAGTTTGGATTTAAAAATCCCTACTGCTTGAAAAAAAATTGCACTGAAAATTCCATACACAAATTTTCTAATATAGCTGTGACATATACAGCATACAAATTTTGTTGCATTTATCAGAATATTACGGGAGAAAATGAGGATAATATGTAAAATTATAACTGATGAGAAAATGAAACCTAAGCGGACGCCACGCCCATATCTGCTGTGCACAGACTGGCAAGCAAAGCATTATTAAAGTGATAAATCGTTTGAATTCGACGGAATAACTTCGTGATAAGAAAGAAGAAACTCGATACTCTCAATTTCAGTCATAATTGTTTTCGCCAAAATGGCCAAAATATCGATTTTTTTTTCAGTCTGTCCCATTAAGTGTGCTGTTACCCCTAGCGTGTGGGGCGCAACGGTGCGCCCGCTAGTCTGCTGCAGTCACATCGTGTACGGCCCAATGGTGTGCCATGACATTTGAAATGCACGTTATGAGGATTTCTTCTTCTTCTTCTTCTTAATCTGTTTATCCTCCAGGGTCGGTTTTTCCCTCGGACTAAGCGAGGGATCCCACCTCTACCGCCTCAAGGGCAGTGTCCTGGAGTTTCAGACTTTGGGTCGGGGGATACAACTGGGGAGAATGACCAGTACCTCGCCCAGGCGGCCTCACCTGCTATGCTGAACAGGGGCCTTGTGGAGGGATGGGGCGATTGGATGGGACAGGCAAGGAAGAGGGAAGGAAGCGGCCGTGGCCTTAAGTTAGGTACCATCCCGGCATTTGCCTGGAGGAGAAGTGGGAAACCACGGTAAACCACTTCCAGGATGGCTGAGGTGGGAATCGAACCCACCTCTACTCAGTTGACCTCCCGAGGCTGAGTGGACCCCGTTCCAGCCCTCGTACCACTTTTTCAAATTTCGTGGCAGAGCCGGGAATCGAACCCGGGCCTCCGGGGGTGGCAGCTAATCACGCTAACCACTACACCACAGAGGCGGCTATGAGGATTTCGTAATAGTTATTTGCTTTATCGTAAGATGGCAGGAAAAGTAATTTTTCAGCTATATTCCAAGTTTTCTGTTATTGCCAAGAGATATCGCATATCTTCACAGTTATTTATTTTTAAAGCTCTGCATACATGTTTGAAGTTTGTTTGTGAACATAGCAGGTCCTGGTGGAGTTGTTGGCGACGCAGAAATAGCTAATTTATTTCTTTATTAATCTGTTTTCCCTCCAGGGTTGGATTTTCCCACGGACTCAGCAAGGGATCCCACTTCTACCGCCTCAAGGGCAGTGTCCTGGAGCGTGAGACATTGGGTCGGGGATGGACTGGGGAGGAGGACCAGTACCTTGCCCAAGCGGCCTCACCTGCTAAGCGGAACAGGGGCCTTGGTAGGGAGTGGGTAGATTGGAAAGAATATACAAGGAAGAGGGAAGGAAGCGGCCGTGGCCTTAAGTTAGGTAACAACTCGGCATTTGCCTAGAGGAGAAGTGGGAAACCATGGAAAACCACTTCCAGGATGGTTGAGGTAGGAATCGAACCCACCTCTACTCAGTTGACCTCCCGAAGCTGAGTGGACCCCGTACCAGCCCTCGTTCCACTTTTCAAATTTCGTGGCAGAGCCGAGAATGGAACCTGGGCGTCAGGGGGTGGCAGCTAATCACACTAACCACTACAGCACAGAGGCGGACAATAGCTCATTTACCCGTTTAAAATGGCAGTGATATTAATTCAGAGAGTGAGAATAATGCAGTGAAGATAGTGACTCGATGACGTATTTCGTGATAATGCGCCGAGAGTTGCAGAGTGGGCTTCAGGCTACAAGTGGCCACGGCTGGTCCGTGGTTCGACGGATTTGCTCTCCGACCGAGAGAACAACCGAGCAGAAGAGGGGGGACGGAGATGGTCTGGTCCCCACCGTCGGCTGTCCTGAGAATGGTTTTCCGTGGTTTTCCATTCTCCTGTACTAAGGCGATAGGTCACGGCCGCCAACCCTCTCACCTTCTCCGAACATCTTCACCGTATGACATCTCCCTAACCTGAGAGACGGCGTTACTGTCTATGAGGCCCGCCACCTCCTTCAGGGACGAAATGAAATGTAGCATAGCGAATAGAAAGAGGAAGTGAGGGCACTTCGACTCGCTTCCCATTACATCAATGGAGAAACTAGTGGCTACAGTGCGGAGATTTGCCACTGCAGTGCAACGATCGCTTTTGGTGAACAGATGGCATTGTTTATAGTGGGTGCGCGTGTTTTACCTTGTAGCGGGAGTGATTTTTTGAATATAATAACTATATTTTGGAATATAGTGAGTGTGAAAATGCCGTCGTGCTTTGTGCCGGGGTGTCGATCTTCTTACAGGTCAGGTGAAGGTAAACATTTCTTCTCTCCACCTGAAAATGAGGAGCATTTCTCTCAGTGGGCTAGAGCGATCCTAAGAAAAGACATGCATCTTGCGCGTAAGTTTAGGATTTGTGAGTGTCATTTCAGAAGATCTTATTATACTGTAAAGGTAGACTCGTTTATAATTAATGGAGAAAAAGTTGAAATTCCGAGAATAAGGTGGAGCTTAAAGCCAGGAGCTGTCCCTCACATTTTGTTCTAACTTACAGTCCTATTTAAACAAGTCTCTGAAAATTCGAAAACCCCCATTAAAAGAAGAGTTACTCAATGAACATGCTGGCAGTAAACAGTAGTAGCTTAGAATGTAATGAACTAAATTTTCCTTCGACATCTAAAAGACTTAATACTGACGACAATGTAAAAATAAAAGAACCTGGTCTTAGTTTGCCCTGTAAAGTAGCTGATAGTGACTTTGATGGTTCTAGAACTATTCTAAATTTGAGGAGACAAGTTAAAAACCTTGATAGACATTTAAGTAGAACCAAAAAGAAATTAGTTGCATGCAGAGCTAAAGTAAAGCAGGTTGCAAATAAAGTCAATGTGTCAAGTGAAGCTGAAAACAGTCTTAAGTTCCTTAGCAACAAAAGTAATTGTGGACATAATGCTCAAAAATGTAGCACCAGCGTATGCGCTATTCTAATGAACTTATATTCGATAGTTTGCTTTTGAAAATCAAATCCTCTAAGGGCAGGGCCTCTCAAACGCCCAAAATCTCACGCGTGCAGATCGAGGCGCAAGAGCTCCGTGTAGTGTGCATCGGTGCCGCTCAGCATGGCTCAGATCAACGCTTCGTCTCTGGGCTACTTGGCTAAGCTCGGCTCTACTCGGCTATACTCGGCTCAACTGAGCCCGGATTTGGAGCGCTACGACGCAAGTGGGGCAGAGGGAGACAGGCGGAGCGAGCGAGACAGGCGTGAGGAAAGAGAAAATAAGCGCTATTGCTCCAAATGAAGGAGTGGGGGGTCTGCACTCTGGTCAACCAAGCCAAGTCGTCTTTTGCACCGTGCACAGTGCATGCACCACGCGCATGCACCCTGAGAGGCCCTGCTCTAAGGGTTACAGACATTGTTTGAAGCATGAGTTACTTCCCCCCCGTACCGAAGCTCATTTGAGCTGGTATTAATGGAAATGCCATGAATACAATTAAATATTTTTATTTAAACGAGCCAGACGAAAACAAGCGACTAGGTATAGTGATTTTTGATGAAGTGAAATTGAGAGAAGTCATTAGATTTAATACAACTACACTGACAGTTAACGAATTTGTTGATTTAGGATATGAAACTCCCTACGACAAAATAGAACGTCCTCGCCAATCACGCGCTTGTATTTATGTTTGTCCCTTTGTTGCACAACTGGATCCAGCCTGTAGCAGTGTATGCTAGCAAGAATGCAACTCCTGAAGAACTATTGTCAAAATTAATAATTCAGGTCATAATTCAAATGGAACAAGTTGGGGTGAAAGTAATTGGTTTTACGTGTGATGGATGTCAGTGTAATAAAAGGGCGTGGATGAATTTGGGAATTTCAGGGAAGAATGGATAAAATAAAATGCGCCATTGAAAACCCGGCAGATCATCAAAGGCGAGTGCGAGCATTTTCTGATTCCGTGCATATTTTGAAGTGCATACGTAATTATTCCCACGATAACGTTCTTTTGCTGTATAACGGCAAAGAGGTGAATTATAACTTTTCCCTCCAAGGTTTCGGACAACTAACGCTTTCGAGGGTGAGTTAAAACATTTTGTAGGCTATATGTCTTAGATAGTTTGAAATGTATAATAGTTTCAACTATATCTAAATACTTTCTAAGTCATTTCAGAATTACTGATGTTCAAATCTTTTCAGAGGATACCATTAAGCCATTAAATTAGTGTGTTTACCAGCTTCTTCTATTCAAATATTTCTGGACTGTACACACATGGCACATGGAAGGCAATAATTCAAAAGTCATTCTGCCAACTGGAAGTCTTAGACGATTTATTTCGTATACGTTTTGTATAGTGCCGCGCCCGCTTATTGTGTTACGCGAGCAGCGCTGTTCACCCATAGCTACACTAGCGCAGTGTGCCGCGCCCGTTTATTGTATTACGCGAGCAGCGCTGTTCACCCATAGCTACACTAGCGCAGTGTGCCGCCACCCCTATTAACTACGAGAGAGCACTCACTTCCTCTTTCAATACGCTATGGTAATAGCAAGGAAATGCGAACACATGGGGTGACTAATACATAAAGTCTTAGTATTGACGTCCAGGGATAATCAGGTTCGCATTTGATTATAATATTACGTAATATGCTGTTATTGTGCATTATTTTGACAATTTTTCGCCTGCCCGTTTGTAAATTATAACGAATTTTATACGATACTGCTTTTAGCATTGGGAGTAGGCTAGAAATAAAGTACGCTGTGGGTGCAACCCGGAGTTTTACAATCTCACGCTTGAGGTTTTTTTTTTAAGATGTCGGCGATGAAACGCGTTGTGATAACAGTTGAAAAGAAGATTGAAGCAGTTAGGCAGATGGAAAATGGGAGGCTGTTACGTAACGTAGCATTAAATTATGTTGCCGGTATCTCGACTGTATCTAACTGAGTGAAAGCGAAGCCAAAATTTCAAAACGAAAAACTATGAAAAAGCCGAAAATGGAAAATGAAACGAAGGCCCACTTCTGTGGTTTGCCCAGCAACGTGCTAAAGGAATAGTGTTATCCGGACCTATACTTTCGGTTTGTCGAACAAAGCAGTGAATCCACACCAGCTGACACAATGCTTATCAGGCAGCGACGTGAGACACTTGCTCGCAAGCGTTGCGAGAAGAACAAAATAACATTTTCTATTTTATACTTAAATAAGGTCTATTTTGAATTTAAACAATATTCCATGTGAATAATGATGGAATTCTTGACCCTTGCACTCTAACAATAGTTCCTATGGTTAATGCGAAAAAACATGTTATCCGAAATGGCTCTGCCCCCGTCAGTTCGGTTAAGCAATGTTTTACTGTATGAAATAATTTACAGGATCGTGAGCAGCTGAAAAAAATACCTCGGCAAATTTGTAAGATGTAAAGTAGAAAATGGTATTGTAAACGGGATGAGAAGTAAGTTTGTAATTTTCTCCAATAAGAAAATTCCTCTCAGTTTTAATGACTGTATTGATGGAGTAAGAGTACCCCACGGGGATCACGGCACATACCTAGTTGTTAGTATAAGGGAAGATCTTCAATCGGGTAATTCTATTAACGAAGTTGTAAGGAAATGTTGCAGATCACTTCATATGGTTATAAGAGTATTTAGGGCTTGTACGAGTAATAAGGATATAAAGGAGAGAGAGGTCGTGTAAGTCTCTGGTAAGAGCCCACATAGAGTATGGTTCCAGTGTATGGGACCCTCATCAGGATTACTTGATACGAGAACTGGAGAAGATCTGAAGATAAGCAGCTTGATTTATTTTGGGTGATTTCTGACAAAAGAGTTTTGTTGCAAAAATGTTGACAACTTTGGAATGGTAATAAGAAGGTGAGCTGCTCTAAACGGTATGTTTGGAGCTGTTAGTGGAGAAATGACGTGGACTGACATCGCTAGACGTATAGGCTGGAGTGGAGCTTTTGAAGGTAGGAAAGATGATAATATCTCCAGTGTGTGTGTATAGTACGAGTTGTGAAGAACTCAAGAGGACAAATTGGGGCAAATATTTATTTACACGAAGAGGAGTTAGGAATTGGAATAATCTATCAAGGAAAATGTTCGATAGTTTCCAATTTCTTGGAAATTATTTAAGATAGAATTAGGTAAACAATGGGTGGGGAATCTAAATGCAGATGATTGATTGATTGATTGATTGATTGATTGATTGATTGATTGATTGATTGATTGATTGATTGATTGATTGATTGATTGATTGATTGATTGATTGATTGATTGATTGATTGATTGATTGATTGATTGATTGATTGATTGATTGATTGATTGATTGATTGATTGATTGATTGATTGATTGATTGATTGATTGATTGATTGATTGATTGATTGATATCTTAAAGGAAGAAACGACAACAAAAGATTTTGAAAAAATAATAAACTGCTGAATATGATGAGCCTGTGAGACGGAATGAAGTAAAATATAGAATAACTAAAGCAACAAACGATATATTAGAGTAAGGGAAACCGAAACTATAAAGACCGTGTATGACAGAAGAAATTTTAAATATTTAAGAAATGAATAAGCTGGAGAAAATGATACTCAAGGATATAAGAGACTGAAAAATTACATTAGAAGGGAAAGAAAACTAGACGAAAGAAATTACTGAGAAAAATTATACTGATCCGCCTCTGTGGTGTAGTGGTTAGTGTGATTAGCTGCCACGCCAGGAGGCCCGGGTTCGATTCCCGGCTCTGCCACGAAATTTAAAAAGTGGTACGAGGGCTGGAACGGGGTCCACTCAGCCTCGGGAGGTTAACTGAGTAGAGGTGGGTTCGATTCCCGCCTCAGCCATCCTGGAAGTGGTTTTCCATAGTTTCCCACTTCTCCTCCAGGCAAATGCTGGGATGGTACCTACCTTAAGGCCACGGCCGCTTCCTTCCCTCTTCCTTGTCTATCCATTCCAATCTTCACATCCCCCCGCAGGGCCCCTTTTCAGCATAGCAGGTGAGGCCGGCTGGGCGAGGTACTTGTCCTCCTCTCCAGTTGTATCACCAGACCCAGTGTCTGAAGTTCCAGGGCACTGCCCTTGAGGCGGTAGGGGTGGGATCTCTCGCTTAGTCCGAGGGAAAAACCGACCCTGAAGAGTAAACAGAAGAAGAGTAAGAATAAGAAGAAGAGGCTAGTTGCTTTACGTCGCACCGACACAGATAGGTCTTATGGCGACCATGGGACAGAAAAGGGCTAGGAATGGGAAGGAAGAGGCCGTGGCCTTAATTAAGGTACAGCCCCGGCATTTGCCTAGTGTGAAAATGGGAAACCACGGAAAACCATTTTCAGGGCTGCCGACAGTGGGATTCGAACCTACTATCTCCCGAATACTGGATACTGGCCGTACTTAAGCGACTGCAGCTATCGAGCTCGGTAATAAGAAGAAGAAAATTATACTGAAGGATATTAGAGACTGAAAAAGTATATTATATGGGAAAGGAAATTAGACGAAGGAAATCACTAAAAATATAGCAGAAGTGGCGTGGTGATAGTTGTTATAAGAGGAAGTTGGTCTACCCATAAAAATGGAGAAGTGCAACCATTCTATGAATGAAGGTCTCGGCAAAAGAAAGGTAAACGTCACTAAGGGCGTGAAGCTGAAAGACTCTCTTGGCCTCGGAAACTGAATGCCGTCGAGTTCGGAAGAGAAGAAGAGTAGACCAAGTGAGGTCGGATAGGAAAATTGGAAGAGAGGTGTCTAACACAAGTACGTGAAAACAATGCGAAACTCAGCTAGGGGATGCGTATTCACCAATCTACACTCCCTAGTTGTGTTCCCCTGGGGTTGCCGTTTCAGTTACCTTTTACGACAGTCCAGTCTGCCGTGGATTTATTCTACCGTCCCCACCCATAGGTGGGAAGATAGCGCAAGACCAGACAATAGGTAAATAAGACGGTCCTTTAAAAATAATCAGAGATCTTCGGCACAAACCAAAGACGATATCTGTGATAAGTTAGAGTAAGGAATGTGGTCTACTGATGAACAACGGTGAGGAACGTATTCGTTGGAAACAGTACATAGAAGACCTCTACGGTGATATCTGTACCTCGGAGGTATAGAACACTATGTCGATTTTTAGGGAAAATGGGATTATTGGCACACCCATATGGGTTTCTTGTTCTCTACTCAGAGGTATACAACACTATGTCCTACATATAGTACAGGGGAAGTTATATGCTTTTAAATAAAGACTAAATCCACTTAGAGGAATACAACACCATCTGGAAATAGTGTTGTATACTTCTGCACATTCTGGTGGATTTTTCAGTTTTACATGTTATTTGACGTCTTTATCTCCAGTGTGTGTGTGTATAGTACGAGTTGTGAAGAATGAATAAAAACTCTCATCATCATCATCATCATCATCTGTTTACCCTCCAGGTTCGGTTTTTCCCTCGGACTTAGCGAGGGATCCCACCTCTACCGCCTCAAGGGCAGTGTCCTGGAGCTTCAGACTCTTGGTCGGGGGATACAACTGGGGAGTTTGACCAGTACCTCGCCCAGGCGGCCTCACCTGCTATGCTGAACAGGGGCCTTGTGGAGGGATGGGAAGATTGGAAGGGATAGGCAAGGAAGAGGGAAGGAAGCGGCCGTGGCCTTAAGTTAGGTACCATCCCAGCATTCGCCTGGAGGAGAAGTGGGAAACCACGGAAAACCACTTCCAGGATGGCTGAGGTGGGAATCGAACCCACCTCTACTCAGTTGACCTCCCGAGGCTGAGTGGACCCCGTTCCAGCCCTCGTACCACTTTTCAAATTTCGTGGCAGAGCCGGGAATCGAACCCGGACCTCCGGGGGTGGCAGCTAATCACGCTAACCACTACACCACAGAGGCGGCGCATAAAAACTCTCACGAGTGCAAAATAATTAGAGTGTGTTACTTCAAGGCAGTAATAGTACTGCCTCAATAGATGAGTTATTGTTTCATACAGTCCTTATATGCGTTAATATTTACTACGGCTGGAAGCATAACTAAAATTATTGGGCATTGGTATTTCAACAGACCATAACTCAGAAGTTTTTATGAAAAGGCCATACCCATATGGAGGCGGACAGTGTTCATGCCTCGATAGAGAGAATATGGAAGAAACTGATCTGAGCATTTTAACACTCTGGGACTGGCAACAGTCCGCCTCTGTGGTGTAGTGGTTAGTGTGATTAGCTGCCACCCCCGGAGGCCCGGGTTCGATTCCCGGCTCTGCCACAAAATTTTTGAAAAGTGGTACGAGGGCTGGAACGGGGTCCACTCAGCCTCGGGAGGTCAACTGAGTAGAGGTGGGTTCGATTCCCACCTCAGCCATCCTGGAAGTGGTTTTCCGTGGTTTCCCACTTCTCCTCCAGGCAAATGCCGGGATGGTACCTAACTTAAGGCCACGGCCGCTTCCTTCCCTCTTCCTTGTCTATCCCTTCCAATCTTCCCATCCCCCACCAAGGCCCCTGTTCAGTATAGCAGGTGAGGCCGCCTGGGCGAGGTACTGATCATTCTCCCCAGTTGTATCCCCCGATCCAATGTCTGAAGCTCCAGGACACTGCCCTTGAGGCGGTAGAGGTGGGATCCCTCGCTAAGTCCGAGGGAAAAGCCAACCCTGGCCAATAAACAGATTGAGAGAGAGAGGGAGAGACTGGCAACAACTGGTAAGGGAAACTTGGAGCAAATACTCTGTTCATAATATGAAACTTCAAGGTTTCAAACGTTCCACATTACTGTATATCAGAAAAGACACTGAAAACCATACTCTTGTTCATAGGAAGAGGGATAGACTAATAGCAATACCTTCTATTAAAACGAGTACATTACACGTACAACTATGTATTTAAAAACTTTTTTGATCGTGAGAACCAAGAGGTTGACTTTTATTAAATTGTGTCCTTGCGTTTTCAGTAGATTTGAAACAACTCTCAAATGTTCCGCTACCTATTTACCTGTAGAAATATAATGATTTAATGGCGCTGTTGTCCTATGCCCCTTCAGATTGTTATGAGTTATAAAAATTAGAACATACACGTAATGCAATCAAAAGAGACTATCTATAAGATGATATAGATGAGGTTTAGGTCCAGATGTAACATTTATGTTCATACAGCAAGTCATTCCACAATGTTTGTAATTTTCTGTTTAAATATATTTTAAAAAATTAAATTAATTGTGGCTGAGTAATGTGTTTCTGGTTATTACTTAAATACCAGTCACACTATGTCGTACAATACCATACGCTCATTAGAGGTATACAACACCTTCTTCCTTTTCTACCGTTTTTGCCACACCTCTGGGTTCGCGGGTGCAAACTGTGTCGCACATATGGATTTGGCCCTGTTTTACGGTCAGGTGCCATTCCTGACGCCAACCATATATGGAAGGATGTAATCACTACTGCGTGTTTCTGTGGTGGTTGGTAATGTAGAGTGTTGTCTGAATATGAAGAGGAAAGTGTTGGAATAAAAACAAACACCCAGTTCCCGAGCTAGAAGAATTAATCAAACACGATTAAAATCACCGACCCGGCCGAGGATCGAAACCGGTACCCTCTGAAACGAAGGCCTCAACGCTGACCATTCAGCCAATGATTTGGACAGAGGTATACAACACCATGTCCATAAAACATAAGGAAGTGAGAAAACAACATTAAATCTAAAACACCATGCTACATAACGTACAAAGAGTTAACTGATAAAATGTTGTTACTGAAACTCTATAAACAGGCCAGAAAACTGAGGGACAACAAAGTCAAACATCTTCAAACTGCTCTCCTGAAAAATTTTTCTTCACAGGACTGAAAATAAGTTTACAGTTGCGACTGTTTACATGCCTTGTCCAAGAGGATAAGTAGAAAGTACGGCGTCCGTGAGCCACCTGGTATAATGATTTAATGGCGCTGTTGTCCTATGCCCCTAGAGATTGTTATGAGTTATAAAAAAATAGAACATACACCTCCGAGGTACAGATGTGAATTTGCAGAATGTGAATTATTTCATTGGGGCTATTTCTGAGACTGGGGCGGAAGAGTGAGTTTCTGTTATCACGTTGCATTAATTCGAACATGTCATTCATAATCTTAAAGAAATAATGTCGACAGGTGTAGAAATTATTCCCAGAATTGCTGAAAAAGGAAAAGATTTGAAAGACCAGTTATTTGTGATAATAAATTACTACTATGATAGAGGAGACATATCAGATGATCTCTCTAAAAGCTAAACCATTACCGTTGGAGAGAAAAAAAGTAAAAGCAAAACAATTCGCATTCAGAACAGGCTAAAGAACAATACTAAAAACAATCCTAGCCTTACGCACATTAATGGAAAGCAGACTAGACATGAACAGATGGACCTGTCTTCATTGATTTGGAAAAGGCATGTAAACAGTCGCAACTGTAAACTTATTTTCAGTCCTGTGAAGAAAAAAGGCTTGGAATAAATGGATAGAACAATAATTATTGAACCGTACCGATATCAGAACACAAAAAATAAAAATCAACTGAATCGAGGCAAAATTCAGACAAGGATATCCCTTCTCTCCGTATGTATTTAATATGTGAATCTATTAAGTCCGCCTCTGTGGTGTAGTGGTTAGTGTGATTAGCTGCCACCCCCGGAGGTCCGCGTTCGAGTCCCGGCTCTGCCACGAAATTTGAAAAGCGGCACGAGGGCTAGAACGGGGTCCACTCAGCCTCGGGAGGTCAACTGAGTAGGGGTGGGTTCGATTCCCACCTCAGCCATTCGGGAAGTGGTTTTCCGTGGTTTCCCACTTCTCCTCCAGGCAAATGCCGGGATGGTACCTACCTTAAGGCCACGGCCGCTTCCTTCCCTCTTCCTTGTCTATCCCTTCCAATCTTCACATTCCCCCGCAGGGCCCCTGTTCAGCATAGCAGGTGAGGCCGTCTGTCTCTGAGTCCGAGGGAAAAACCCTGGAGGGAAAACAGATTTAGAAGAAGAAGAATCTATTGAAATCATGAATAACAAGGCAAAATCAGTAATGAAAGGATAAACGATTTTTTTTTTTTTGCTTTACGTCGCACCGACACAGATAGGTTTATGGCGACGATGGGACAGGAAAGGGCTAGAAGTGTGAAGGAAGCGGCCGTGGCCTTAATTAAGGTACAGCCCCAGCATTTACCTGGTGTAAAAATGGAAAACCACGGAAAACCATTTTCAGGACTGCCGACAGTGGGGTTCGAACCTACTATCTCCCGAATACTGGATACTGGCCGCACTTAAGCGACCATCAGATTTTCAGATGATATTGTAGTTGTAAATTCATGAAGTGCAATGAAAAAAGTGTTAAAGGTGCTACCTGATACTCTTAACAAATGGAAATTGAAAGTGAATAAAAAGTAAAACTATGGTAATGCCTGTAAGGAGAAACGCGGGATAATCAATACCAATTGCAGATGGATGGCAGTAAATTTGACCTGGTAAAGAAGTATCGTTATATCGGAGAATACCATTACAGAACACAATAGATACGTGATGAAAGTGAAGATAAGAAGACCCTAGGAAAATGAAGCATGTAAGTCACAGAAAAAAATGTTTACTAGTAAGGACGTGAACATAGAGATTAGAAAAATTTGTAGAATCGTTTACAAGGATCACATTCCTTTGTATCAATCATTTACGTAATTATAAAATACCGAGCTCGATAGCTGCAGTCGCTTAAGTGCGGCCAGTATGCAGTATTCGGGAGATAGTAGGTTCGAACCCCACTGTCGGCAGCCCTGAAAATGGTTTTCCGTGGTTTCCCATTTTCACACCAGGCCGCACCACACCGACACTTCTTTGCATGAACACTGCATAAGATTCACTCTCTCAAGTAACTGTACACACAGCCGCTTCCTTCCCACTCCTAGCCCTTCCCTGTCCCATCGTCGCCATAAGACCTATCTGTGTCGGTGCGACGAACAGCAACAAAAAAAAATAGGAAGATAGATAAAAACTCACCTGTACGCAGCAGTATTTTGAAATAGAAATGACATAAAAGGGCAAGAATGAATTGGACTGAAAGAAAAGCAAATCGAGATGTATTAAGTGAAGTACATACATTTGTTAAAAGGTATTTGAAGTACGAAAATTAAATTTATTGGGCATATCATTAGACACAACACCTCTGTAACTAATAATATCTTGGCCGATGACCTAGATATTAGGTCACTTTCAACAACAAGCAAGCAAGAATTTTTTTTTTTTTTTTTTTTGCGTCGCACCATAGGTCTTATGGCGACGGTGGGACAAGGAAGGGTTTAGGAGTTGGAAAGAAGCAGCCGTGGCCTTAATTAAGGCACAGCCCCAGCATTTGCCTGGTGTGAAAATGGGAAACCACGGAAAACCATTTTCAGGGCTGCCGACAGTGGGGTTCGAACCTAACATCTCCCGAATACTGGATACTGGCCGCACTTAAGCGACTGCAGCTATCGAGCTCGGCAGCAAGAAATCAGGTAATATTTTCTATGGCAAAATGTTAGGGAAGAAAGGTTGAAGTAAACCTAGGAAAATACAGATAAGTACGTTGATTTCTAGACTCACTTGGTAAGTTCCACTAAATTACACCTTTCTAATAGATTACACAATACTGTTGTTATTTCGACACTTCTTCGCTTGAACACTGCATAAGATTCACTCTCTCAAGTAACTGTACGCGTAGAGTATCTCTCAGACTTCGGAAGAGCTCAGCTCTAGACAACACCATCCAAAGAACGCTAGCAACTGTATTAGCGGAACATTGTATCTGATAGTGAGCTCAAGTTCAATCGATATGCGGTTGACATCAGCTAAAAAATCTGTCTGTGATTGGTCATTCAGGTTTTTATGTGCTGCCATAAAATCACATTTAAGCGGGTCAAATACCATGACCTATGTCGCCGTGTCGAGAGGGAACTTCCTTCTTCATTCTTTCCATGGAATTGTTTACTCAGGAATAATCAATACAAATCGTAACAGAATGAACGAAACTTGGATTCCAGGCCAACGATGTTTATGTTTCCATTATTTACCGTAATCCTCTGGTCATTCATCTCCAAGCTTTAACGCACATTGCAATGACATAAATCTAAAATGGTGCTTCATTACATATCCCATGCAAACCTCTCACATTACTGACCTTTCGATGAAATGTTTCTAGTTTCCAACTTTCCTGCCATATTTAGCGAGATATTATCTCGGAAATGCATGTATTTTCTGTTGATAAATTCACTTTTCCAAAAGGTAGTATGGGTGATCATCCTTATTGGTGTTTATATTAATCATCAGAAATTGATCTACGAATATCTTCTGTTAGGTATCTTAGAAGTATAGCAGTAACAACATTGAATTTCTTTTCCGGGGA
Source organism: Anabrus simplex (assembly GCF_040414725.1). NCBI lineage: Eukaryota > Metazoa > Arthropoda > Insecta > Orthoptera > Tettigoniidae > Anabrus > Anabrus simplex. The sequence goes on along the minus strand of NC_090270.1, from coordinate 221,727,155 downwards.
CTGTTGACATTCACTAAGAGTGCTGGCTTCAATTCCTGCTGAAGTACTTAGACCTCTGACTCTAGTACCAGAGTTGTAATCAATCAATCAATCAATCAATCAATCAATCAATCAATTAATTAATTAATTAATCAATCACCACTGATCTGCATTTAGGGGTGTCAGCCACGTAGCACATTCCGTAACGTTTGTTTACCCAGCCTTTCTTTATTACAATCCCTTCTCTCTTTCTATAAACGAATATTTTCCCCAATTTGTCCTCTTGAATTTCAACTTCATCTTCACGTCTTTCCTACTTTCAATTGCACCACTGAAACACATTCTGTCTACTGGTGTCATTCCACGCCATCTCTCTACTGGCAGATCCGAACATACCGCTTAGTCGTGCAGCTTGTCTCCTTACTCCTTAGTCTTCACAGCCCAAAGTTCGCAACACTTTCGCAAGAATACTGTTTGGCCGGCAATCACCCTGAACAAATCGTGCTGCTTTCCTTTGAACCTTTTTTAATTTTCGTATCAAGTAATCCTGGTGTGGGTGCCATACACTAGAACTATACTACAATTGCGGTCTTACCACTGACTTATTGCTCGCTCTTTTACATCCTTACGAGTCCTCTCCATTTGAAACATTACGTTACTTTGAAAATTGAAATGAATAGCATAAAATTCATGGATTACAGGGAAATAGAAATTACTGTTAGTTTTTAGATAAAGTTTATGACAGAATTCTCCAGGCAGTTCATTTTAAACTCGCGCAAAATGTATTTCATTGTTTCACTAGCGGTTGTACGCATTGTAGACGAGTTAGGTTATACAGTGACCGTCATCATTTTTCGGACAGACAGAGTTCCTTTATTTTTAACATCAAAAGTTTCATATCAAATATAAAGTTTAATTCCAGAATGAATAGTTACACATACAAATACCAAAAATAAATATGTCCTTTATTTTATCATACCCAAAATTTTGAAACGTATGAATGTAATTACAATAATACAAAACTGCATGTTCATAAATATTGGGACAAAATGCAAATAAACAAAAATATGAAGGATGGAGTCCATGTAAGAATATTAATACTACTTCAGTCAGGCGTCTAGTCATGCTCCCCACGAGTTTTCTTGTGGTGGAATGGGACAATTTTTCTCACTCCTCTCCCAGTCATCTCTTCAAATCAGCTTTGGAATTGATGGAAAGTTTCGGGATGTTGTTTTCCAGTATATCTCATAAATTCTCTATCGAGTTAATGTCAGGACTTTCTGGGGGAGGGTTCACAACTTTAGGACAATTGTACAAAATCCATAGCCGTACATTATAGGCCTATGCTTCGGGATAAAATTTAAAACAATCCCCAGCTTCCATATTTTCTGTACTTTTCATCAGGTTGTCTTTTAAAATCTGAAGATACTGGCGGTGGTCCATGTTTCAGTCTATAAATATCAACTCACCTAGTCCTTGAGCCGACATACAGCCCCACAACATAACATGTCCCACTCCATGTTTTATTGTTGCCTTCATACTTATTTCTTCAAACTCTTTATTGGGCTGTTTCCAAACTATGATGCGCCCATCTGAGCCAGAAACGTTGAATTTCGATTCATCGCAGAAAATTACAGTCTTCCACCAGTTCTTATATTTGCTAAGATGCTTCTTAGCAAAGTGTTGTCACTTGATCCTATTTATTTTGTTGATATAGGGCTTCCTTCTTGCAGTTCGCCCGTGATAATCACCTCTATATAACACCCTCTGGATTGTACTTGCACTGATCTTCTTTCCAAACTCGCTCTCAGCTGCAGCAGCAATAGTGGTTGTAGTAAGCCGTGGATTTCTTTTCACTTTTCTTTCTACTGCCCTCTCTTCTCTCCTAGTAAAGACCCTCGGGCGACCTGTCCGTGGCATATTTTCAATTCCGTCTTGAAACTTGTGTGCCTTTGCTGGCGGGACCTAGTGTTTACAGTGCACTTTGTCTTCTGGTATGGGCTAGAGCAATTTTGTTACTTTCATTGATCTGTCTCAGCTTTATCCTTGGCTTTGACAAAATGAAAGTGACTGAGGTATGAGTGATGCTAGTAATGCCATTCCTTATGCAGCCAGTCGCTGCTATGAATGGTGTGAAAATATTGCTCATAGGGTCAGTTGGTGCATGCATTTCAGTGGGCTTGGCAGACTGATGTATGTATAGCAACTTCTGGCTCGGTGAGGAAAGCAACGGGAAACTACCTCACTCCTCATTTCCCTAGTCCGCCTCTTCAGTGATGCCTAGGTCATCTATGACAGCTGATGGCGGAACTGTTGAGGATCCAACCAGCCTTCGGGCTGAGGACTAAACAACATTGAGATTTGTATCGGCAGATAATATCGTTAACAGTACTTTTCTTCATTTACAGCAAATCTGCGATTTGTCGACATGTTTTCCCTTTTTATGATGGAATATTACTAATAGCCTTTGATCAGATGTACTGTTCTTTCCTCTGCGTCCCATTTCACTCATGAATCGTTGCGTCTGCTTTGTGCATGAGGAAGGCACTGACTGGGACCTGCCTGCACAGTGCATAACAAGGGCAAGTGAGTAACTAAACATCTCCTGTCCGAAAAATATTGACCAGCAAATTTTCGTATCTCAAATAAGTAAAAGGTATTAGTACGTTGTAAACTGATCTACAAATCGCAATTGGATAATTACAGTGCCTACGAAGTGAATTAAATTCAGTGTTTAGTAATTTCGAATTTATTACCTGTTCTTTCTATAATAGCAGGAGTATTACTGTCTGTCTGTTAGGTCATCAGCCCAGAGGCTGGTTGGATACTCAAATAGCACCACCAAAGGTTATGCGGTTATAAGGAAACCCCCAAAACCAATGGCAGCACCAAAATGAGGCGTACTAGGCAAGATGAGGAGTGAGGTAGTTTGAAATTGCTTTCCTCATTGGGTCAGAAAGTACTATTGCAGCACGACTGACCCTATGAGCAGCACCTTTCATAACACTCAGATGCACTAGTCGTGCTCTGAATGTCATTACTCAGCACCACCCATACCCCAGCAACTTCCATATTGTCACAGCCATGGATGTTGACTGGGACTTCGGTGGAAGCTACACTTTACTCTGGCCTGTGCCAAGAGATGGATGCAAAAGTACTGCATCCATCAAGAAATGACAGCAGGCAGCAGGAGTATTACATGTATAGATTATTCCGTCCGAAAAATTCTGACTATCACTGTATATTATAGTAGAGCCAATGCCGTCTAGTTGAGATGAGTAACACCAGAAGAAACAGAACATCTCACAATAATCTGCAGTGTGATGTTATTGATATGAAATGACGTATGGCTTTTAGTGCCGGGAGTGTCCAAGGACCGTTCGGCTCGCCAGTGCAGGTCTTTTGATTTGACCCCCATAGGCAACCTGCGTGCCGTGATGACGATGAAAACATGACGAAGACAACATATACACCCAGCCCCTGTGCCAGTGAAATTAACCAATGATGGTTAAAATTCCTGATCCTGCCGAAAATCGAACCCGGGACACCTGTGACCGAAGGCCAGCACGCTAACCATTTAGCCATGGAGACGGGCATGTTATTGATGATGACTTCTATGCGCTTAGAACCTTGTGTGCTGTCACATTTAGTTTTCATTCCGCTCGGTGATATTAGGGCATTCGTGACCGAGGGAGTCTTTCATTTCTTCCTCACCGGGCGAGTTGGCCATGCGGTTAGGAAGGCGCAGCTGTGAGCTTGCATCCGTGAGATAGTGGGTTCGAACCTCACTATCGGCAACCCTAAAGATGGTTTTCCGTGGTTTCCCATTTTCACACCAGGCAAATGCTGCGGTTGTGCCTTAATTAAGGCCACGACCGCTTCCTTCCAACTCCCAGGCCTATGTTATCCCATCGCCGCCATAAGACCTATCTGTGTCGGTGCGACGTAAAGCCCCTAGCAAAAAAAAAAAAAAAAAAAGCATCGGGACATGTCGGTGTGCACATACTACGGATATTATTGAGCTCTGGCGGCTTTATGCCATGAATTTGGAAGTAATGGTGCTCCCGAATGAACCCATTAGCCATTCGAAACAGCGAATGAAACCTCTGTACATTTGGAAGAGTGCATTAAGTCTACACCAAGCGTACTGGATAAAAGGTAATCTTCCGACAACCACCTAGGCCCCTTGTTAGCTCAGTAGCAACCGGCAGTCAATTAATGGGCAGCGGGGTAACCTACGAGCTAGTTCGAATCTCCGGAGGTGCTGTTTTGTATATATTTTCTATTTCGCCTTACTTCGCGGCCATGTTGTCTCACATACATGTTTTCAGCGACTAGGTATTTATGAAAATCCTCAGCCTGTTTCCAGTCATTCGACAGGGTCAGGAATGGATTGAATGAAGCCCCATCTAGTGGCAAGGATAGGAATTGTTCCGGCTGCCGAAGCCTGCCGTACTCCTCTGGGGCAATGATTAATGGCTGACATATGAAATGAAATGAAATTGGAGAGTGTCGCTAGAATGAAAAAATAACAGGGAAAACCGGAGTTCACGGAGAAAAACCTGTCCCGCCTCGACTTTGTCTAGCGCAAATCTCACATGGAGTGCCCGGAAGAGGCCTGCGCGTCGCCGCCTTAGCCACGGACGCTCACCACTGGATATCTATTTGAGCCATAATTAAATGACGTATGGAGGAAGAATGGTGCAGGTCGTTCGAGTTGACGCCTGACAGGCGACCTGCGCGACTGTGAGAATTGGGCTCTAGCTATGATGAATTCTAATGCTGAAAACGACACACACACCCAGCCCAAAAAACATCGGAATTAACTAATGAAAGTTAAAAATCATCGACCCGGCCGGGAATCGAACGTGGGACCCCTTTGACCAAAGTGCAGCTCGCTAACCATTGACCCATAGAGCCGGACTTATCTGGCACTGAAAGGGGCAGTTTGATGGTCAGGTCTGGACGGGAACAGTATGACCGGTGGAAGGGACTTGAGGTACGTGAACACAAGTTCACTAACGCAGTATATACTCGAAATGGTGACCATTTTGATTAATGCATTTGACTCTGAGACTCTGACTTGCTGGCGCATGTTAAGTGTAATTAGATTTCGAAGGCTCTCACGATCTTCCGTTTGTTGTGCCAATGTTGCCAACTCATAAATCATTTCTCCGCTAAATTTTAGTTGAAAATCCGATAAATTACGCCAAATTTCTAAATGAAGCAAAATAACATATACCAGCTGTTTTAATAAGAAATTAACTCAACACTCACCAGTTTCAGAACAGGAGTTCATCATCTTCTCCTTACCGCACTGCCGTATATGCTCTGAAACAGATGTGCTGAGTTGAGGTCCTCTGGTTTCATATGAAGTCACATGTTCGACTCGTTGGCTGAATGGTCAGCGTACTGGACTTCGGTTCAGAGGGTCCCAGTTTCGATTCCCGGCCAGGTCGGGGATTTTAACCTTCACTGGTTAATTCCAGTGGCCCGGGGACTGGGTATTTTATGCTGTCCCCAACATCCCTGCAACTCACACACCACACATAACACTGTCCTCCACCACAATAACACGCAGTTACCTACACATGGCAGATGTCGCCCACCCTCATCGGAGGGTCTGCCTTACAAGGGCTGCACTCGGCTAGAAATAGCCACACGAAATTATATATGAAGCCACGTGGTACTATTCTTTTTCAAAGAATATGCTGGCAGTTCACAGCAGCAAAGACCATACGGAAATTTTTAAATCTATTTCGAAAGTTATTTTCACTTTCATTACTGTTTTCATTGTTTTTGATAGGTGCGGAAAGAATTAATGTCAAACAATTTCGCATTTATATTACACTGCCAATGGACGCACCGTTCGTATTTGGGATCACTGGTAAGCTCGACCCAGTAGTCCTTTACAGTTTAATTATTTAACCACTGTTTACGAAATATCTGACTACCTTTTTAACATTTTCTTTCGACATATTGACGTACCAAAAAGAACCTGATGTCAAAAGACACGATATCAAGCACGACACTACTCGGCCCATCAAGAGTACGGTAACGATTGTAACAATTACTGACTGAGGCTGTGGGCCAGAGCTGGACTAGAAAACGATTGTAGTATGCAGCATAACTTCAGGACAACGGGAATAAGTAGACTATTATGCCGTACTAAGTTTTATAGTATTTTTTCTCCTGGTGATGAAAGGTGATATCGTTACCGCTGAAAATCGCTAAAAGAAGTTTGAAAATCCGCCAAAAAATCCACTGTCCGCTAAATGGAATATTTATCTGCTGTTCAATTTAAAAATCCGCCAAAATTGGCGGACAATCCGCTGAGTTGGCAACACTGGGTTGTGCGTAGGCTACTTGTTTTAAACGGCCCCACAGAAAAAGCCCAATGGTGTTAATTCTGACAATCTGACGGGCTACGTTGCAGGTCTTCTCCGTCCTATCCATTGACCGGGGTGTGTAGAATTCAGTTGGTTGCGGACATCTGCTGAATTGCGCAGTGGAGCTCCGTTACGCTGAAACCACATGGTAACACGCCGTCCTGAGGCATATCCTCTAACAACAGTGGTAATTGATGGCAAAGAAAATGTAGGTATCAGGCTCCTGTCAAATGACCCTCAAATAAATGTGGATCAATTAGGTGATTACCCGAAATACCGCAGCAAACATTTACTCCCCACCGCACCTTAAGTGCTGCCCCTCTTATCCAGCGGAGACTGTCAATGCTCCAGTAACACATATTGTAGTGATTCACGGTACAGTTTAGTGTGAAACCGTGGTTCGTCCGAAACTAAGATTTTCGAAACGAACGCCCCATCATTTGCCTCAGTATTAATTCATAAAAGTTGACCCGAGCTCCAGAATCTGCACTGTGGAGCTCCTGGTGTAGTTGCAGGTGATGGGGTGAAAGTGATTGCCATACAAGATGCGTACTACATGAAAATGAAAACCTACAACCTGTTTTCCAGTCATTGACCGGGTCAGGGATGTAATGAATGAAGCATATATAGGCTGTTAGTACGATGGGGTCGCCACTCCCAAAGTGATTTATTAATGACTGATAGATGCTATGAAATTATATTGGAGAGTGTTGCTGGAATGAAAGATGACAGGGAAAAGCGGAGTACCCGGAGAAAAACCTGTCTCGCCTCCGCTTTGTCCAGCACAAATCTCACATGGAGTGACTGGGATTTGAACCACGGTATCCAGCAGTGAGAGGCCGACGCGCTGCCGTCTGAGCCACGGAGGCTTTATGCATACTACATATGAAATTAAATTAAATTGGAGAGTGTCGCTAAAATGAAAAATAACAGGAAAACCCGGAGTACACGAAGAAAAACCTGTTCTGCCTCGGATTTGTCGAGCACAAATCTCACATGCAGAATCCGGGAGCAGCCTGCGGGCCGCCGCCCTAGCCACGGATGCTCACGGGGTTCGGACCCCACCTTCGGCAGCCCTGCATTAACTCCAGAAGTCGCAGGTGCCTCTCCAACTGGAGGCAGTCGAGAGAGTGACCCTGTTGTACGCAAACGGCGTCCCACAGTACTAAAAGTAACTGCGGCCGGTAGATGTCCCTGTGGAAATCTCTCTTGATAAATGCGTTGTGCTTGTAGTACGTTCGCTCTTGATTTAACGTAAATTAGGAACATATCAACGTGCTCACCCGTTGATATATAGCAAAGGAACAAACAGCACTACTAAAACCGCACACTACGTATTTGAGTGGAACAGTTAATGTCCATATCCCTATAAAATAGTACCTTATTGGTTGGATGTGGCACGAATAGTCGCGTGTTTGATAGCTTAAGCTACGAGTGCAAAACAAAAACGACCCAAAGTATATTTTCAAGGAAAATTCGAACCGTTAGCGAACAGCGCGAGGGACACTACCCATGCTGTTTAGCCAACTGAGCCATGTTAATAATAATAATAATAATAATTATTATTATTATTATTATTATTATAAGTCCGCCTCTGTGGTGTAGTGGTTAGCGTGATTAGCTGCCACCCCCGGAGGTCCGGGTTCGATTCCCGGCTCTGCCACGAAAATTTGAAAAGTGGTACGAAGGCTGGAACGGGGTCCACTCAGCCTCGGGAGGTCAATTGAGTAGAGGTGGGTTCGATTCCCACCTCAGCCATCCTGGAAGTGGTTTTCCGTGGTTTCCCACTTCTCCTCCAGGCGAATGCCGGGATGGTACCTAACTTAAGGCCACGGCCGCTTCCTTCCCTCTTCCTTGTCTATCCCTCAAGGCCCCTGTTCAGCATAGTAGGTGAGGCCGCCTGGGCGAGGTACTGGTCATACTCCCCAGTTGTATCCCCCGACCAAGAGTCTGAAGCTCCAGGACACTGCCCTTGAGGCGGTAGAGGTGGGATCCCTCGCTGTGTCCGAGGGAAAAGCCGAACCTGGAGGGTAAACAGATGATGATGATGATAATAATAATAATAATAATAATAATAATAATAATAATAATAATAATAATAATAATAATAATGGAGCAAGTGGCCGCGCGTTTTCGGTCACTTATCTATCAACTTACATTCAGGAGACAGAGGTTCTTCCCCTGTGGGTGGGTGCGGTAGAATAACACCCACGGTATCCCCTGCTTGTCGTAAAAAGCGACTAAACGAGGCCCCAGGGGCTCTGAACTTTGGAGTGTGGGTGGCGACCACGGGGCCCTTAGCTGAGTCCTGGCATTGCTTCCACTTACTTGTGCCAGGCTCCTGACTTTCATCTATCCTATCCGACCTCCCTTGGTCAACTCTTGTTCTTTTCCGACCCCAACGCTATTAGTTTTGCGAGGGCTAGAGAGTCTTTCATTTTCACGCCCTTCGTGGCCCTTGTCTTCCTTTGGCCGATACCTTCAATTATCGAAGTGTTGGACCCCTTGCATTTTTTCTCTCTGATTAGTGTTATATAGAGGATGGCTGCCTAGTTGTACTTCCTCTTAAAACAATAATCACCACCACCACAGTCGGTTCGGACCCCCTTCTCGACAGCCCTGAAGATGGTTTTCCGTGGTTTCCCATTTTCACACTAGGCAAATGCTGGGGTTGTACCTTAATTAAGGCCACGGTTGCTTCCTTCCCATTCCTATCATTTTACCATCATCGATATAAGACTACGTAAAGCAAATTGTAATAATAATAATAATAATAATAATAATAATAATAATAATAACTGCTGTCATTTCTTGATGGATACAGTACTTTTGCATCCATCTCTTGGCACAGGCCAGAGTAAAGAGTAGCTTCCACCGAAGTCCCAATCAACACCCATGGCTGTGACAATATGGAAGTTGCTGGGGTACGGGTAGTGCTGAGTAATGACATTCAGAGCATGACTGGTGCATTTGAGTGTTATGAAAGGTGCAGCTCATAGGGTCAGTCGTGCTGCAATAGTACTTTCTGACCCAGTGAAGAAAGCAATGGCAAACTACCTCACTCCTCATTTTGGTGCTGCCATTGGTTTTTGGGGTTTCCTTATAACCGCATAACCTTTGGTGGTGCTATTTGAGTATCCAACCAGCCTCTGGGCTGATGACCTAACAGACAGACAGAATAATAATAATAATAATAATAATAATAATAATAATAATAATAATAATAATAATAATAATAATAATAATAATAATAATAATAATAATAATAATGTTTTATGCTGACACCCATGAAGTCACTAATGTATGCTTTGCATTCAACTTTCTTACGGTTTCCAATTTCATATCATCATTCTTTAACGAAAGTATTCTCGTGGTGTTAGTCTTTTAGAAAGAAATAACATAAGTGAAGAGGAAACTATAGAAAGAATGATTTTTAAAAATAAAGTTTTAACCCTTTGTTGCATTGTGTAACATATATGCAACATAGGTCAACAAACACTTTTGCACGCCTCTGGTAGGCACTTCATGAACCAATGCATATTCCACATGTGTTCCAAGGTGTTTATATAATACCCTTGACCTTAGTTACACATAGGTTGGCTGTACTGTGGCCTTAGAGTAGCATATGGTATGAGATGGAAGAGCCTACACCCACTGGCGACAAAGAATCTACTAGCAAGGCTCAATATGGCCATTCATAATTCTCAATATTTGTACTGCTTGAATGAAAGGAAGTCACTTAGGATTGTGATGCGCGAGGATATTTCACTGTAGAGGCCTCAGTATTGGGAATGTGTTGACAAATGCCAAAAGATGAGGAAAGGGGCAATTAGCCAGGGATTACTCAGTAGGGGGCCGGAACGTGACCACCGAGATAACGGGGTCCACAGCCAGAAACAGTTGAACAACATCGTGTCAGCTTTTGAAGATCAGTTCCAGGAAACTGGGGTTGTACCGTGGTTGAAAGATGTGCTGTGTTTAAGTTGCAGCGTTCGGAAGACTGTGACAGGATTGTGATCTGCACGTTAGTTTCTCATTTTGTGCCATATAATAACTTTATTTGTCACTAAGGGCAAAATAATGTGCATCCTCGGTAAGTTATGATTTTTTTAAAATTCTAATAGCAAGACAGATCGCAGATGCGTACCTTAGTTCTATAGGTAGGTCCATATATTTTGTCAAATGCCCGGGGACTGATTGGAACTTCAAATGGCACTGTACTGCTTGTAACTATCTTGTAATTAGCGGACGTGATAACTCAGTTCCAATGGTTCTATCTTCTCATCAAGACGGCCGAGGCTTGAGTCGCAGTCGATGCATGAAACATTTTTAAAATGGGAAGTCACGTTCTTTTGATACAGATTCTGCTTAAATAGGTCGCGTGTCTTACCTTTCTTTAGTACTTTTGAGTAATAACCGCATCATTTATGATGGTGTATTTTGAGTATCAACCATTCTTCGGGCTTACCTTGTACCTTAAATGGTGAGAGGATGCAGTGGCGTACCCACGAAATAATATCAGTGGCCAAGTCTAGGCCAGTAGCGTGGATACAACTTTTCCATGGAAGGGGTTGTGAAAAGATGTTTTATTTTGTACCGTATTTAGAATTTGCTTTACGTCGCACCGTAGGTCTTATGGCAACGATGGGAAAGTAAAGGGTTAGGTGTGGGAAGGAAGCGGCCGTAGCCTTAATTGTATGTTGTATGTTCAGTCTTCAGCCCTAAGACTGGTTGGATCCTCAACAGCTCCGCCATCAGCTGTCATTAAGGTGTGAAAATGGGAAACCACGGAAAACCATCTTTAGGGCTGCCGGCAGTGGGGTTCGAAGAGGATGCAAGCACACAGCTGTGCGCCCTTAACCGCACGGCCAACTCGCCCGGTGGATATGAAAAGAAAGCCGCTCCTACCGAGTGCGGTGACGGATCTTCTGTAGATATTGATGGTTTTGGTTGTTACCATGTAATTATATCCAACATTCGAAATCATAGCTTCTGTACTCTAAACCGGCTCCATTATTGAAACTGTTCGTAAAATTGATAATATCGTTCTTCGTTTGTGAGGAAGTAGAATCTTCATTTAATTTTTCTTCTAAAAAAAAAAGAACCACTTTGGTACTACGCCCCGTGAAGGTGACTACCTGCCAGGTCGTAGATATTTCGATCACGGGAGACTCATGGCCAAATCTATTGCAGCAACAAACAAGGCTGTATTTTCCCGATCCCATGCCTTTCTTAACTCTGTCAGTGGCGGGCATCGAATGCAGGATACCTTAAGTCTAATTCTAAAATAAGGTGACCTAAAAGTAACAAGCCGACCCCGCGGTGTAGGGGTAGTTTGCCTGCCTCTTACCGGAGGCCCCGGGTTCGATTCCCGGCCAGGTCAGGGTTTTTACCTGGATCTGAGGACTGGTTCGAGGTACACTCAGCCCACGAGCTTATAATTGAGGAGCTATCTGACGGTGAGATAACGGCCCCGGTCTAGAAAGCCTAGAATAACGGCGGAGAGGATTCGTCGTGCTGACCACAGGACACCTCGTAATTTGCAGGACTTCGGGCTGAACAGCGGTCGCTTGGTAGGCGATGGCCCTTCGGGGCTGTTTCGCCATGGAGTTTGGTTTGGAAAAGTGTACAGAGAAGGAAGCGACACCCCTGCAAGGCTCTTTAGCTTCCAGCTAGTTCTTCCGTCCGGTCTCGTGCATTTAGGACAGTTGGAAAACGTACGCTTTAATAAATGCTCTTCATAAAACCTGTGTAAACATACTAACTGAATATATTTATAACAATAATCACAAACGCCTCCTTTTCATGTGGTTCAGTTGGTTGAGTCGCTTTCCTTCTGAGTCCGAGCTCGCAGGTTCAAATCCCGACTTTGGTCGGTGGTCTTCAAAACGGTGTTGAAATGGCAACAGCTCCATGTCGTTGGTTTCTGGCACGTTAATAAAAATTATACATACGAATATTAGCGTCATAAAACTGTAACTTAATGCTACTATATTCTGCACCCCAGGCTTGCGAGGGAAACGAATTAACAATTTGCTTTACGTCGCAACGACACTGATAGGCCTTATTGTGACGGTGGAATAGGAAAGGCGTAGGAGTGGGAATGAAGCGGTCGTGGCCTTAATTAACGTACAGCCCCAGCATTTGCCTGGTGTGAAAATGGGAAACCACGGGAAACCATTTTCAGGGCTGCCGAATCCATTGACTCCCGGATGCAAGCTCACAACTGCGCTGCCCTAACCACTAGGGAAACTAATAGGACAAGGTAAACACTCTCTAGCATATGTTGTGACATATATTTTTCTTTACCAACTAACAAAATATTTATACACATACCCCTTACATTCTATATTTATTTATTTATTTATTTATTTATTTATTTATTAGTGCCTTTTTTACAGTGGCGAAGTTAGGGCTCGAGGCCCTCTCGTATACTTAACCACATACTAATCAAAATCGTAAATAAAATACTGAGATACGTAAAACAGCTGAAACTACATAAATTAATAGTTTTAAAAATAAATTTAAATACATTACTAACTAAATTAATATTAAAACTAATTAATATTGAAAAGTGCGGCTGCATGGCTAAATGGTTAGCGAGTTGGCCTTTGGTCACAGGGGTCCTGAGTTCGATTCCCAGCAGGGTCGGGAATTTTAACCATCATTGGTTAATTTCGCTAGCACGGGGGCGGGGTGTATGTGTCGTCTTCATCATCATTACATTCTCATCTCGACGCGCAGGTCGCCTACTGGTGTCAAATAAAAATACCTGCACCTGGCGAGCCTAACATGACCTCGGACACTCCTGGCACTAAAAGCCATACGCCATTTCATTTCAATATTAAAAACTCTTAAAAATGACATCCTCAGGCACGCACACATTCACATGTCAACCATTCAGTCAGCTGTCCTCAGCAGGTAGTCTCGGCAGGTTTAATTTAATTTCGTGTGGCTATTTCTAGCCGAGTAAGGCAGACCCTCCGACGAGGGTGGGCGGCATCTGCCATGTGTAGGTAACTGCGTGTTATTGTGGTGGAGGATAGTGTTATGTGGTGAGTGTGAGTTGCAGGGATGTTGGGGACAGCACAAATACCCAGCCCCCGGGCCATTGGAATTAACCAATGAAGGTTAAAATCCCCGACCCGGCCGGGAATCGAACCCGGGATCCTCTGAACCGAAGGTCAGTACGCTGACCATTCAGCCAACGAGTCGGACGTCTCGGCAGGTGACCTTAAATCTTAATAAAGAGCTAGTTTCTCTGACCTGAGCTGACAGGGAATTCCATAATGTGACGCCGATCACCACAAATAATCTATTAATTGTATTTGTGCGGTGCAGTGGAATAGAATGATAGGATCTAGAACGTGTAGTTAAGTTGTGAAATGATGATAAAAAGGTGAATTTAGAAGAAATATACAGTGGCTGACTTTCAGCTAACACTCCTAAACACCATCGTTAAAGTGTGTAGCTGCCGACGTTTATCAGGCTTCAGCCATGAGACAGCCTGATAGTATGGGGTGGTATGAACATCGTACCCGATGTTGTAAATAAATCTCAGGCAGGAATTCAGTGCTCGTTGAAGTTTAAGTGTTTCTTCTCTCGTCATATCAACTAATACAACGTAACAGTAATCAAGAATAGGGAGAATGAGTGTATTAGTTTTGCCTTTAGCTCAAATGGAAATATATCCCTCTGCCGTTTAAGAGGGTAAAGCACTCCAAAAGTTTTTTTTACGTATTTCTTTCGTGTGACCAGAACAATCAAGTGTTTCATTCATAATTAAGCCAAGATTTTTAACCGGTTTACTGTGGGGAATAATGTTCCCATTCAGTAGGATAGGCGGGATTGCGACATTGTTTGAGCAGCTCAGTAATTTTCGTGGTCCAATTATGATTGCCTGAAATTTTGTGGAGTTTAGTATAAGAGAATTTCGTTGTGAATATATACTGAGTCATCAGAGGTCATTGTTAATATCTTGTCTTGCAGTGTCGATATGTTATTTCCTGTTACGGATGGTATGTCACTGATATAAATACAGAAAAGTAAGGGCCCTAGAATACTGCCCTGCGGGGCACCACTAAGTTTCATTTTCCATTTAGAGGCCTTGTCGTTTACTGTTACACGCTGTTGATGGTTACTCAAATAATAACTAAGAAACTTAAGCGCAGCCAGATCGAAATTTAGCAGTTCCATTTACTTTATCATAATCGGAATTTCTATAGTGTCAAAGGTGCTACTGAAGTCAAGAATTATAAGTTTAGTGAGCAGTCGTTTCTCTATAGCGTTTCTTCTTACCTTCAAAAGTGCTGTCGCGGTACTGTGACCCCTCTTAAATCCAGATTGCAAAGGGTTCAAAGGAGCATTTTTATTTAGGTATTCCAGAACTTGCTCATATACTAAACGTTCAAAGGCTTTAGAAAGCGCAGGGAGTATGAACACATGACGAATGTCAGAGAGAGATTGTGGGTCTAAACTCTTAGGTACCAGTGTAATATTCAATACTGTCTGTTTTCCAGACAGTAAGGAAAATTCCTTTTAGAAAACAGTAGTTCAGAATGTGCGTCAGTATAGGCAGGACAGCACCAATAATGTTATGTATAAAAGTAATAGGATTATCATCTACACGCGTGGCCTTTGATTTAATCGAGTACAAAGCCTTTTTAACCTGATTTTCTGTGACACTGTGAAATGTGAATGGTGGATTGGCTGGAGGGGAGGGCGGTGATTCGGTGCAGTTAATTGGGGTAGGTTGAATATTTATTCTACTAGAGTAATCGTTCAGTTCGTCAAGTAGAATGGCAGGAGTTGTCTGGCTCTGTTGATGTTTTCCTATTCCCAGAGCTCTAAATTGGTCCCATGCGCGACTGGAATTAAAGTTGTTAGCTAAATTCCGGAAATATGCACATTTTTTAAAATTTCTGATTAACTGCTTTGTGCGATATCTTAAGATGCAGTAAGATTCGAAGTCTGTGTTATCTAAGGTTTGTTTATAATGTCGAAATAACGAGTCACGGTGGGCCATCATTCTCTTGGTTTCAACATCTAGCCATGGAGAAGGGCGAGAAACCTTTATTCGATGTGTATGTGTGTGTTTCTTTGCCGCATTAATCGTATAAAATGTCACTTCTTTATAGCTTATCACATGACCATTATTATAATAAAATTACCCTATTTATATTCTGGCTTGGGGACTTGGTGTTTGTCCCAACATTTTTCTCTTCATATTCAGACAACATACTACACTACCAAGCACCAAAGAGACACACAACAGTGATTACATCGCTCCACATAGGGTTGGCGTCGGGAAGAGCATCCGGCCGTAAAACAGGGCCAAATTCACATGTGCGACACAGTTCGCACCCGTGACCCCACAGATGTAGGAAAAACGGAATAATAATAATAATAATAAGAAGAAGAAGAAGATGATGATGATGATGATGATGATGATGATGATGATGATGATGATGATGATCACTATTAGCTTCCGGAATCCGCATAAATCCACCACTCTTACTTGGATCCAAGGACACTCATTTCCTTTTTAGGTATTCTATACCACCTAAACTCTGGAAGTTTGGTCACCTATCAAAATAAATGGGCCCCCCCAAACTGAAATCCTGGCTACGCTACTGCCTACACCCCTTTGTTGCATGATGTAGCATATATACAACATAGATTAACAAATTGATTTGCACGCCTCTGATGGGCATTTCATGAACCAGTGCATGTTCCACGTGAGTTCCAAGTTGTTAATAGAATACCTTTGACCTTAGTTACCCATTTGTATATATTGTATGTAGGAACTAGTTAAATGGCAACCGTATCAAAGAGAATGTTTATTCACGATGTAGCATATATGCAGCATTATTGATATTTTTTCAATATTTATCCCGTTCTATAAACCTTATGGAAAGTCTAAAAATAACTTTTAAACATGAAAATAAAAAATCATGCATCAAAGGGTTAAGAATGGAAGGATTCCAAGGAAGTATGAAAAGGAAACCCGGTCCAAAGTAGTCTGAGGAGAGGAAAATAAAACATGGTGCAATAATGAAGGAATGCTGGAAAGTACGGAAGAGTTAACAGCAAGGGTGGATGAATTGAAATTGACACGTGGTTCCTAGCAGGCCTCATTTTTAACAAAGTTCTTAACTATAAACAACTCATCAACATGCGAAACATATACAGAACATAATTTTTCTTAAACTGGATATCCCGTGGTTTCCCATTTTCACACCAGGAAAATGCTGTGGTTGTACCTTAATTAAGGCCACGACCGCTTTCTTCTCTTTCGTAGCCCTTTCCTGTCCCATCGTCGCCATAAGACTTATCTATGTCGGTGCGACGTAAGTTAAAGCCAATTGAAAAAATGTCGATATCTTTCTAGTAAACTGCGCCGTGACAAAGAAAAAGTTAAGAAAAAAAGGATGAACAATTTAAATAGGAAATACTAGGACACATAACCATTAGCCAGAAAAAAAAAAGACATCTGCATTGACATTAGGCTGTTACGAAGTAGTCTCAGGAACTGTGAAAGTCAAACAAATCTGGCTGTAAATAGAGGGTCGTGGAGATGCTTTGTTCGCTTATTAAAGCTTGCAGACTGAATGGTGTCTACAGCAGTCTACAATAATTGAAACATGGTGCAATGTTATTATTAGAACGAGTCTGAAGATCAGGTGTTGGTTTATATTTCCAGATGCATAGCTCACATGGACAGCTCGTGAACTAGTATAATCCAGATCTGCGACAGATTACCATAAGCCGGCCATGTCATCTGTTATATTTCGAGATAAGACCCAGACATTCCTCTGTGCTAGTTGCAGATTGTTCTAGTCACCGTCGAACTCTCGGTTAGTTGCTTTCTCAAGCCACTCTGATATTTCTTGCAAGTGACGATGGACGCACCTGACAGACGTTAATTACAAAGTATCACACAGGTCATGAAGTTCAGTTCTATGATATGTGCGTCATCTTTGTGGTAAATCTCGATGAAATGGAGTTCAGTTATTTGTAGAGGTGCTATAAAGTTTCTATTAGGTCTTATGTTAATTAAAATACGTCAAGTTATGGCAAGTTATATTCATGCAACTCTGGTAACGTTTTCTTTAAGATAATTAAGTAATTGATGAAGAAAAAATTGGATTTCAGCATCACGTGATCACAGTGGGTGTGTTGTTAATATTGTAATCATTTTGTTGAGTATTTCACAGTTTCAATAAGGGTAAAGTTTAATTATTTATATTAATGTGACTTTACCTTTTCATTTAATTTATTATACACGTTTTCTCTAACTGCCTGTTGAGTTATTACTATAAAAATGGACATTTACCTTACTCTTCATAGCCATTGAAAAACGTTATGGCTAGTAAGAATCGGCTCTCAAATTACATGTACATGTGAAAAGAATATAAATTTATAAAGAAGAATACACTACGATATTAAATGGTATTTGAATATATCCACGTCTCTCGCAAATTACTTAGATTTATCTTCTAGTTTAGATGTAGCAGTACAATTCCAGTACAAGTCCTTCCTTCCCTTATAAAGAGAATGATCTGTACACACGACATTTAAAAGTGAATTCATATCCGCAGTTTACAACTAGGAAGTCTGTTTTATACTCACCAGCAGGTATTAGGGGAAGCGATAAAGTTGCTGCATAGGGAATCATTCAGGTGAGATACAAGCAAATGTAATAATGTTGTCGAATTGTCACCTCTATAATGAATCACGTGAGGCTGCTAAAAGGGTCCCGAGAAATGCTACTACTATTGAGAGTGAAGTGGCCGCTATCACTCTAAGATAACAGTCCCCGGTACTGTGTTACTCTATCTCATTTCTCGCTCCACCACCGGCATGAGGAGGCAACGTGTGAGGGCATCTCTTGGACGACGCTTGTTCATCCTAGTTGCTCTGCCGGCGACGTACTGCATCTTCGCCGCCGCGGCGACCAAGTTTGGTCTCGTAGAACCTCACGGTGGACGATCAGCGCATGGAACAGGTGAGTCAAATATCATTAATTTCTCTCTAAAAGGTTGTATGTTTCGGAACGAGTGAAACGTTGTTATCGGAACTGGCAGTGCACCTTAGTTGCTGAGAAGATTTCCTGCTGTGCTGAAGGTTGTGGGATCGAATATGAACGTAGTCAGTTGGCATATATTTAAAATATTGTTTTAGTATCTGTGGATTATCCAACCTCAGTGGCGCGGAGGCCGGCTCCATGACTGAGTGATCAGCACCTTGACCTTTGGGCTTCGGGTCCCCGGTTTGATTCCCAGCTGTGTCGAGGGATTTTAATCTTAAAGGATTAATTCGTTAATTCCCTTGGTTTTGGGACTGGGTGTTTGTGCTGACACCAACATCCCTGCAACTCATACTCAACACACAACACTATTCTTTATCACATTAAGACGAAATTCCCTATACACAGGAGACATGTGAAGGTCTCCCTTACAAAAATTGTACCAGGCTAGAAATAGCCAAATTATTATTATGGTGATTATTATTAATATGAGCCGGCCCCGCGGTGTAGGAGAAGCATGCTTGCATCTTACCCGGAGATCTGAGTTCAATTCCTGGCCAGGTCAGGGATTTTTACCTGGATCTGAGGGCTGGTTCCAGGTTCACTCAGCCTACATGATTGAGGAGCGGTCTGATGGTGAGATAACGGCCGAGAGAATTCGTCGATTCGCCATGCTGACTACATGGCACCTCGTAATGTGCAGGCCTTCGGGGTCTGCAGCGATCGCTTGGTAGGCCATGGCCCTTCGGGGCAGCATCGCCATGAGGTTTGGTTATTTTTTATTATTAATATTTGTAATATAGTGACAATGCCAGTTAGACGTCCTTCTGTTATCAAGACAGCGGGTTCGATCACAGCTGACGTCAATAACTCCACAGAGGATCTCATTTTGAAAGCATGTGATGTTAACCACGATGTTCTTAAACGAGAATCTGACTTATGCCAAAATTCTCACCTGTATCTTGCCCATTTGAACTCTCTCAGAGAATTTTTTCTCCGCGCAATATTAAGTTCGTAAACCCTAAGAAGTCTTTAATTTTCACGCTTTTCAGAGCCTTTTCTTATCTTTGTCCGAAAGGTCGGGTCTCTTTCACGTACGATTACATGAATTTCCTAGCGGTTCAGGTAGATTTTCAGCACCGATAGATACGTAAAAGGTTAGTACTATGGAGGAAGTGGCCATGCCCTTAATTAACGTGCAACCCCATGATTTGCCGTTTGTGAAATTGAAGAACAATGAAAAACTATCTTCATGGCTGCCGGACCTATCATCTCCCGAAATAAACCTTTCAGCTCAGTTATTTGATTAGTGTTACTGCGTGAATATATTTTTATCTTTACCGAGAGAGTTGCTGTTTGTTTGCATTCGGACTTCCGTGGTTTCCCATTTTCACATCTAGCTGTACCTTAATTAAGGTCACTGTCGCTTTCTTCCTAGTCGTAACCTTTTCTACCCATCGTCGCATTAACTTTATTGATCCATTGAGGAAGACACTAAATACTATGCGTTTCACCACCGATCAAGCGGTTCCTGATTGTGTAGAAGAGTAGTTCAACCCACAACCAGTGTCCCGTTGTGGAGGCTATTGACAAACCAATTCAGGATTGGGACACATGTCTGTACAGTGAGGTAATTATCTGGGACTTCCTTGAACTGTCATCAGGATGTTGACATTATGATATAGTTTATACTAACCAATGCATACAATGTAAGTTTCTAGACACCAGTCTATGTTTCAGTTGAATAAGACATATTTCAAACATCAGGTTCTAAAAAAGGGAGCGATAATATTATGTCAACAATTGTGAATATTAGTTGATTTTTTTTTTTCCAAACATGAAATTTCCGGTGTCTCTCTTCAGTCTAACAGTGGGCCCGACAGTTGAATTGCCACATATTTCCTAGACGCTGGCGGCTAGTGCGTGTTAAGACACTACTAATGTTTTCATTCCTGCCCTGAAGGGGGAGGCGGGCTTCCTGGAGGGTGACGCCGTCTCTCAGATTAGTATCTGAGAAGGAGATGTGTGGAGAAGGCGAGAGGGTTGGCGGCCGTGGCCTATGCTAGTGCCTTAGTGCAGGAGAATGGAAAACCACGGAAAATCATTCGCAGAATAGCCGATGGTGGGGATCAGCCCCTCTCCGTCTTCCTATTACAGCCGCGTACAGTCACGGTAGAGCCGTGGCTACCCCTCCTCTGCTCGGTTGGTCGGTCGGAGTGCAGAGCTGTCGAACCACGGACCAGCCGTGGCCACTTGTGGACCGACATTCACTCTCCATCCGCCGACCGTGAGGCAGTTCAGTAACGGTGCACTACATGTGAAATAGAATTATTGATTACATAAACGCTGTAAACTGTTTTGTTTTTGTTTTGTTTTTTACAATTTGCTTTACGGCACACCGACACAGACAGGACTTATGGTGACGATGGGTTATGAAAGGGCTAGTTGTGGGAAGGAGGAAAGGAAGTGACCGTGGCTTTAATCAAGGCACAGCCTCTGAATATGTCTGGTGTAAAAGTGGAAATCCACGGAAAGCCATCTTCAGAACTGTCGACAGTGGGGTTCAAACCCACTATCCCCCGAATGCAAGCTGATAGCTACGTGACCCAAACTGCACAGCCAGATTATATTCTTTACTATTACTCTCTGTAAAGCACGTATCAAAGAAAACACCGCGAAGAAGGGCCATATTCATTAACAAGGTTTTGGAGAAGTGTTTTTCTTCGTATTTACTTGATCTCTCTGGCACCCTACTGTACCCGCATGCACAGAAATGGTATCACGCTATAACCAAACATGACCCCCTTCCCCCACCTCCTCGCTTACTGCATTGCTGCGTATAGACAGTCCACTACAAGACTTCGTTGTGAATGAAATGGGCATAGTGGCGGATATATTGAAGTACAGTGGTAGGAAGCCACTCTAATAATTACAGTATCAAGAGGTAAAAGGAGGTATTTAATCGAAAAGGATTTGATACTAGCTGGGGTTATATTGTAGCTGCGACATTTTGGGTCATAATTTGAAAACATCATTTACTGGTTCATAACTCGGTTCTACATTTTACTGAAGATAAATAATTATAATTTACCAACTCTGATATAGAATTACGATAAATTCTATAAATAGAAAATGAATACGGTAAAATAAGATTTTGATGTATAAATTATTCATCCTCCTCCTCCTTTCCCCTTAACCAGCTCCTGACGGCGCTTATCCACCTTCTTTCCTTCCACCATTCCTATACCATTATTATTATTACTTGCTATTTGCTTTACGTCGCACCGACACAGACAGGTCTTATGTCGACGATGGGATAGGAAAGGGCTAGGACTGGAAAGGAAGCAGCCGTCGCCTTAATTAACATACATCCCCAGCATTTGCCTGGTGTAAAATGGGAAACCACGCAAAACCATCTTCAGGGCTGCCGACAGTGGGCTTCGACTCCACTATCTCCCGGATGCAAGCTCACAGCTGCATGCCCCTAACCGCACGGCCAATCCGCCCGGAATACCATCATTTTGTCCCAGTCCAGAGTTCTTCTACTTGCACTCCTCTTCATTGAATGCACCCACGTTGTTTCAGGCATCTCTCTCTCTCTCTCTCTAAATTATTTTAACTATAATAGTATAAATATAATTGTTGCTTCTGTGTAAGTATTTCTTCATAAAAATAACTGAAATGAAATGTCGTATGGCTTTTAGTGCCGGGATATCCCAGGACGGGTTCGGCTCGCCAGATGCAGGTCTTTCTATTTGACTCCCGTAGGCGACCTGCCCGTCGTGATGAGGATGAAATGATGATGAAGACAACTCATACACCCAGCCCCCGTGCCGTTGGAATTAACCAATTAAGGTTAAAATCCCCGACCCGGCCGGGAATCGAACCCAGGACCCTCTGAACCGAAGGCCAGTACGCTGACCGTTCAGCCAACGAGTCGGACATAAAAACAACAGAAAACACATGAATACCTAAATCTGAAATGTGTTGTTTTTTTATCCTAAAATATACTGTACAACAAAAATGCTATTATTGGAACACCTCAACATACTGTATTTATGTATAAATATTATACATTTAACAATTTTTTACGGAAGTGTCTTATAATTGGAGACATGAAACTATCACATCCTTGTAGAAAATATATAAATTAAATAAACGTACGGTAAGCAAAATTAACATAATGCACTGACCGTAGTAACGTAATCAGAATCAGTAAGTTTTAAGAAAAGAAAAAAATGAAAAATAACTCAAAACTAATTGAGTCGCCCGTTTGCAAAGTGGACCAAATGACCAAAATTAGGCACAGTTTATTACTAGCTGTCAAGGCGATTATTTGTAAGGCAAAAAGTTCAGCTAAAAGTCCTTTAAAATGCATTTTTAAAACCCCTTGCGGCTGCTAAGTGGGACAAGTGACTGCTAACTGAGAGTGCAAAACGGGCTATCTTTCCATCATATTGTCGAGGTCCTCTTTTCAGGAAATAAAATGCAAATGTGAATGCTGTGATTGTAGATATTTAAGTTGTCAAACAAGAAGGCATGCCTTGAACACGAAGAGCCATTCTACAATGTTCAATCTGGAGGGCTCCAATTTCTTATCAAAAGAGGACCGAGCTCGATAGCTGCAGTCGCTTAAGTGCGGCCAGTATCCAGTAATCGGGAGATCGTGGGTTCGAGCCCCACTGTCGGCAGCCCTGAAGATGGTTTTCCGTGGTTTCCCATTTTCACACCAGGCAAATGTTGGGGCTGTACCTTAATTAAGGCCACGGCCGCTTCCTTCCACTTCCCAGGCCTTTCCCGTCCCATCGTCGCCATAAGACATATCTGTGTCGGTGCGACGTAAAGCAAATAGCAAAAAAAAAAAAAAAAAAAAAAAAAAATTATCAAAAGAGGTAAACGTTTGCAGAAAGATGCCATTCCTGATCTGATTCTGAACGGGGTCAAACTGAAGCCAGCTTAAATAAACGACATCAAGAAGCTTCTAAAGTAGCACTTTCCGGGAATCGAACTCGGGCCTCCGGGGGTGGCAGCAAATCACACTAACCACTATACCACAGAGGCAGATGATGATGATGATGGTAATAATAATAATAATAATAATAATCACCTTCTACCGCTTATCCCATACATGTGGGGTCGCGGATGCAAAATATATCACACATATGTGGATTTGACTCTGTTTTACGACCCGATGCCCTTCCTGAAGGCAACTCCGTATGGAGTGACGTAATCACTATTGCGTGTTTCTGTGGTGGTTGATAGTACAGTGCACTGTCTGAATATGAAGAAAAAAGAGTTGAGGCAAACACACACACCCAGTCCGAGCCAGAAGAATTAATCAAAAGCGATTAAAATCCGCAATCCGGCTGGGAATCGAACCCAGAACCCTCTGACTGAAGGCCTCAACGCTGACCATTCAGCCAATCAGTCGGAAAATAATAATAATAATAATAATAATAATAATAATAATAATAATAACGTGAAATCCGTCAAGACATGGCGGTCAATGGGGTAAATACTGTATTTATTGAAGACTTTCCTTGTATACGACATTCCTTGTATTTTTTTTTTTACAATATTCTTAACGTCGCACCGACACAGATCAGTCTTACAGCGACGATGGGACTGGAAAGGGCTAGAAGGTGAAAGAAAGCGGCCGTGGCCTTTATTAAGGTACATCTTCAGCATTTGCCTGGTGTGAAAATGGGAAACCACGGAAAATTATCTTTAGGACTGCCAACAGTGGGGTTCGAAACCACTATCTCCCGGACAGTGATTTTTGCACCTGAGTAACATTAATAGTTACGAGAAAAGAATTAGATATTCTTCCGAATATGAACATTAATTTTGTTGTGTGAAGAGAGATATATAGTCTAAACTAATTCTTACATTTCAGTGTGATACTTTACAATACGGAAATCTATCTTCAGATCTGCAGTAGAGTTCGAGCCCATAACTCCAGAATACAAACTCACTGCTACAACACCCGAGCTGGGGATCCAACCAGCTCATTCAATGAGATTTTCTTCATATAAGTCCTTAAGTAATTTCAGACAAAGAATCGTGTAAATAATCAACAAATTCTTTCTTTCTTTCTTTCTTTCTTTCTTTCTTTCTTTCTTTCTTTCTTTCTTTCTTTCTTTCTTAATTTGTTTATCCTCCAGGGTTGGTTTGTCCCTCGGACTCAGCGAGGGATCCCACCTCTACCGTCACAAGGGCAGTGTCCTGGAGCGTGAGACATTGGGTCGGGGGATACTACTGGGAGGAGGGCCAGTACCTCATCCGGGCTGCCTCACCTTCTATGCTGAACAGGGGCCTTATGGGAGGATGAGGAGATTGGAAGGGATAGACAAGAAAAAGGGAAGGAAGCGGCCGTGGCCTTAAGTTAAGTACCATCCTGGCATTTGCCCGGAGGAGAAGTGGGAAACCACAGAAAACCACTTCTGGGATGGCTGAGGTGGTAATCGAACACCCTCTACTCAGTTGACCTCCCGAGGCTGTGTGTGCCCCTTTCCAGCCCTCGTACCACTTTTTAAATTTTCGTGGCAGAGCCTGGAATCGAACCCTGGCCTCCGGGCGTGGCAGCTAATCATACTAACCACTACACCAGAGAGGCGGACCTTCAATAAATTCTACTGTAATATTTATAATGTAGAGTCCATTTAGTTACAAAAAATTAATTATTTTTGTTTGTTTGAGATTTTACAAGTAATTACTGAGCTTTATAAGAAATTTAATATTATTCCATGAATGGAAGTCAAGTGTGTAAAATTTTCTTTTGGCAGTACTTGTGCTTTCTAAGCTATAACTTTGACTCATTTTAAACTAGCGAGGAAAGTACCTCCCTTCTGAAATATTTCAAACCGTGTGATATGAACGACCGTACGTTGGACTTAATATTCACAACTCTGCCTGACATGCGCTGTGACTGTTCGAGTGCACCTGCACTGACGTCCACACGCAGCGCGGTCATGAATGAAGCTGACAACACAGAGTAGCTGTAAGTCGTTTCTCTTGCCTCATTACGTATTCATTGAGTTAGAGAACCATTAAAAGGAACGCGAGGACATTAAAGGTTCATGCACTCCAAGCTTCGTTGTGAATTTTACACCGTTTAACGAATATAAACATTTTCTGTGAACTAGTCCCCCACCCATCCTCACAATTTATTATGTGAACATACTAAAGTTAACCCATAGACATTCGTTGGTTATGAGTTGATATTCACTGGACGGAAAAACTGAACTGTGAACTACTGAGGGAAGTGGCTGCACGGTTTGTGTTACGTAGCTGTCAGCTTGCATCCGGGAGATCGTGGGTTTTTCCGTGGTTTCCCATTTTCGCACTAGCCAAATGCCAGCTGCTGGGGCTGAATGTTAACTAAGGCCACGTCCGCTTCCTTCCCACTCCAAGACCTTTTGTTATCGCATCGACGTAAAGTAAATATTGCATGTAATGAACTCTGAACTTAAGAAAAGTAAACGGCCTCTCACTGGTAGCTAATGTCCCAAACTGACTGAAAAATTACAGGAAAGTACCTATTTATTTCGGAATTCTCATCTGTATCGACCACGATTTGAACCACGGCTACCTTGATAAAAATGGAAGTCGGTGGCAACATAACTGATAAGGGCAGGCCTCAGCTATAGTCATAAATAAAAGGTAGAGATCTCTGCACATGGTTGTGAGGGTGTTTAGGGGTTGTAGTAAGAATGTAAAGGAGAAGGCATATAAGTCTCTGGCAAGACCCCAACTAGAGTATGGTTCCAGTGTATGGGACCATCACCAGGATTACTTGATTCGAGAACTGGAAAAAATCCAAAGAAAAGCAGCTCGATTTGTTCTGGGCGATTTCCAACAAAAGAGTAGCGTTACAAAAATGTTGCAAAGTTTGGGTTGGGAAGACTTAGGAGAAAGGAGACGAGCTGCTCGACTACGCGGTATGTTCCGAGCTGTCAGTGGACAGATGGCGTGGAATGGCATAAATAGACGAATACGTTTCAGTGGTGTCTTTAAAAGTAGGAAAGACCACAATATCAAGATAAAGTTGGAATTCAAGAGGACAAATTGGGGCAAATATTAATTTATAGGAATGGGAATTAGGGATTTGAATAACCAAGGGAGATGCTCAAAAAATCCCCAATTTCTTTGCAATCATTTAAGAAAAGGCTAGGAAAACAACAGATAGGGAATCTGCCACCTGGGCCGACTGCCCCAAATGCAGATCAGTAATGATTGACTGACTATTGATTGATCGATTTCTTTCAAGCTCTGGGAGAAAAATGCTAGAGGTTTCACATCACACTAACACATCGAAGGTTTTCGGCGACGCAAGGATGCGAAAAACTTAGGATTGGGAAGATAGCGTCCGTGATATTAATGAAGATTTGAAAATGAGAATCCACGGAAAAACCATCTTCTGGGGCTGCCGACGGTGGGATTCGAATCCGTCTGTCTTCCTAGTGCAGAGGAAGCAGCCATCACTAGTCATGCCGTAAGCCACTGAGCTAACCTGTTTTGTGATGATATGGCTGAGTTAATTTTAATTTTGTTGACTGACACAGAGTGCGCTACCGGAGACTTTAACATCATTCAACAACAATGACATTGGATGTCAAGATTTTTGATCGTCCTTCAGAAATCTACCACCTTAGCCACGAACTTGGGCTCATGAGTCGGACACTCTACCACCGTTCCACTAATTCCATTGATGAAATGGTACGGAAGAACACACTTTCAACGATCAATCTGTTAGAGATGTTCGACGAACAGCACACCACTTTCTGTCGTCAAGAATAGAAGACACTAACTTTATACTGTGACAAATACACGAATAATGTGATTATATCAAAAACTGTAGGGTGGCCGTGGTCTTAATTAAGGTACATCCCCAACATTTTTCTGCTGTGTAAATTGGAAACCATGAAAAACCATCTTCAGGGCTGCCGACGGTGGATTCGAACCCAACATCTCCCAAATGCATTTCAAATTTTAAGTGGTTCTTACGGCAATGCAGTTTTCCCTGTAGGATATATTGGAAATGTCCTCATGCGGCCTGCAGACATGTCTTCACACGACGCTGCATGTTGTTAAGAAGGCTCTCTGGAAGGTGGAGTCTTGTTGGATCCAGCCCTCTTGAGTTGAATTGGACCACGAAAGGTTCCAGAAATTCAGTGCGATAACGTTCTGCGATGTTGATGTCGTGAAAGAAAGTTGGCACACTAGCACGCTGCCTACTTTAGGAACACTATACCCCGAACTTCTGACCGCCTAAAGCATTTTCTTCTTCTCGTGAGCGTTGTCAGTACTCGAGACACGAATGCTCTGACTGTTAGCGTATCCGGATGCATAAGAGCACCATATTATTCGCAAATATTCTCTACACTGCACTGCACCGTTGCTTTTTGGACATCCTGTATATGAATTATGTGGGAATAAAGTAGTGTCTTTGTGCAGACTTATTTATCTATCCACCTAGAAGACATTAGGCTAACTTACTTTATGACTTACCTTCCTAGATCGTCTTGTTCCGCGTAGGATGGTACAGAACATTTCCATTCACCATTAAATGAAGCGCAGATCAGTGAATCAGCAAACCTCAATGGCTCAGTTGACAAGTCATTGTCCGTCACTTCACATGATAGTAGCTTTGATCCCAGGTGAGGTCTGATCATACAAGGATATATTTGAATGTAATAACTTTGAGTCGTATTTGGGCACGTTACAGAACTCACGGAACAAACTTCAGACACCTAGCAGTCTCCTGAAATCTACAGCAATCTACAACTATTAAAGAGGCATTGTACAGATAACATTATCAGATTTTTGCGATAGATGTCTGAAAGTCACTAGGAAATGTAAGGGATGTATTATGGTAGCACGAATAGTTGGTGTCTTGATACTTCAAACGACTGCATTTGTGGCTTGCTCGCGAATCACCGTAGATAACCTTTCATACAAAGATAGCTGATCATAGAAGAACATATAATTTGAGCCATTACATAAACTATATGACAGCACAATTGCAATACATACTAATATTTCTCATCGAAGGAAGAAGGATGTCTTATACCATACAGGGCTAATTTTTGGATGGCATTGCTTATTGTGCATGCATTTTAGTGGGCTTCACAAACGCATATGTAACAGTACCTTCTGACATGGTGAAAAAAAGCAAGGGATAGGCCTACTACATTAGTCCTCACTTCTCTATTACACTATTTCAGTGACGCCGAGGCTATCTATAACAGCTGGTGGCGGGTCTGTTCATGTACACCTCAAAATTATTTTTAATTTTTAATTTTAACATACTCTTTTACCGGATAAAATTACCAGGTTTAAAAATACTGACAAATCTGTACTCACCATGAAGGTACATTTTTGCCAGGTGTTTATCAACACAGCTAATATTCTACTGTAAATTATCTTTGCTTACAGTTTCTTGTTGCAATAACATATGCTGGTTTGCGGTTGGGAAGGGTCAGAATCTTCAAATCTTCCCACAACTTCTTCTTGGATTCAAAAAACTATTTGTTTCACTCATTTCTCCCATCTACGTACAAATCCCTGTCTTCATCAGTCCTTGTTGGAGCCATTCCTGATACGCCATCTTTTTACGTTTACAAGCTGCTCTCATTTCATCATTCCACCATAACTTCCGCTTGTTCCGATCTTTATACACAGTTGGTCCTAAACATTCCCTTTCTGTTTCTATGACAGGATCCCTGTATACCACCTTTCTATATCCTGAACCTGCTTAGAAATTTTCACTAATCGTATCCATGAACTTCTGTCTAATTTCCTAGCCTTATTCATCTGCGGACAGATTTCTCTTTCTCTATCCTTGACCTATAGATACTTAGTTCACTACAGATCAGATAATGGTCGGTATCATCGAAAAATCCCCGGAAAACCTGCATATTCCTAACAGATTTCCTGAATTTAAACTCGGTTATGATATAGTCTATTATGGATCTGGTGCCTCTGCCCTTCTATGTATAGCGGTGAATAGCCTTATGCTTGAAGAATATATTCGTAACTGCTAATCCCATAGAAGTCCGGCAAATGCTTCTCATTCCTACGTATTACCTTCCATATCTTTACATTTACCAATCACCCTTTCGTATTCTACAGTTCTATTTCCAATTCTCGCGTTGAAATCGTCCATTAACACTATCCTATCCTTGCTGTTGAACCTGTAGACTCCGACTGCAATGTCACTCAACGCTTCATAGAACTTTATCAACTTCATCCTCATCTGCACGCTCACTAGGAACATTCTAGTCCTAATACCTCCAACTACCAAACCTACCCACATCATTCGCTCATGTATGCACCTAACAGAAACTATGTTGCGTGCAATAGTATTCCCGATGAACAGTCCTACTCCACACACTGCCCTTCCTTTTATAACACCCATTAAGTACTCTTTATAATCCCCCATTTCTTCCTCGTTATCTCCCCTTACCTGAATATCATTAACTCCTAACACATTAGATGCATCATCTTTGCTGACTCAGCCAGTTCTACTTTATTTATTTCTTAAGCCCTATAAATATTGTTGGCTCCCCATCGAATTCCATTTTGTTCGCCAAGTCTTTATTAAATTAATGTAGTAATGGTCCACCTTTCAATACTATAATATGTAATATTCTAAATTACATTAATTAGTGGAATATGAATAAATTTGAAAATGAACTAGGTTCTAACATCTTGAGTATGTTCATCATTGAGAATAATTTCAAGTATTAAGTATTAATTTATATACACAGAACTGTTAGTTCTAATACTGCTGATCATTTCAATAGGAACTGGTAAATGTTGATCCTGTAGTTTGTCATCAAATCTATATGTGTGGTGTTAGCTATATGTAATCCATTGGACACTGCTGTAAATAACCACTAGCTGACAGGGAACTGTTAGGTGTTGTTTCATCTTCAATCAAAATAATAAATGAGATGCTCCCAGTTTTTAATGTCACTTTGTATATATTTGTTTTCATTTGTTTTTATGTCAATTGTGTGCATGTACATTTGTTTAGTTATTAGGTGTTTTACATTAAGGCTGAAGATGGCCAGCCCAGGCCGAAACTAGTCCCTAATTAATGTAATTTAGAATATCGCCAAGTCTTTCCCAAGGATGTAAATCTGAAAAATACAGATACTTTGTTAAATGTATGCAACATGGTCTAAGAAATGTTCCTTCGCAAAATGAAGACTTACCAGATATTAGGCAGGTCATCGAGGTTCAGGGATCACTCCGTGTGTATTTAAAACTTAAAATATCATGCAGCCTCTTGACAGGTGTCATGCTATCAGTGGTTCAGTAACGGTACATTCATTAAGATTTAAATAACAATATACAAACATGTCTATTCGATGTTTAAAGAATACGTATAGAGGTATGTATGTTGTAGTAAAAGACTTGAAATATGCAATCAAACTCTGCATAGAGACAATAGGATAACTGCCACCCACAGCAGCCGCATTTCCATGTTAGTAATTGTCACGCAAGTGTGGAGCTTCATGGATCAGATTACACTGCACTACACATTGTATTATGTAAAATAGGCCGAGCTTAATTAAATAACATCTCTTGTTCCTTAAATACATTGCACGCATTCACACACGTCTTTGCACTGATACAAAAGCCTTAAGTGTCCTTTTTAAACAATCCCTACCGGGCGAGTTGACCGTGCGATTAGGGGCGCGCAGCTGTGAGTTTGCATCCGGGGGATAGTGGGTTTGAACCCAATTGCCGGCAGCCTTGAAGATGGTGTTCCGTGGTTTCCCATTTACACACCGGGAAAATGCCGTGGCTGTGCCTTAACTAAGGCCACGGTGGCTCCCTTCCCACTCCTAGGCTCTCCTATCCCATCGTCGCCAAAGACCTACAGTATCTGTGTCGGTGCCAATTGTATATAAAAATCCCGCTGTGGGTGTGGGCGATAGAATAACATCCACGCTATCCCCTGTCTGTCGTAAGAGGTGGCTAAAATGGGCCCCAAGGCTCTTAACTTGGGAGCGTTGTTTGGCAACCACGGGACCCTTAGATGAGTCCTGGCATTAGGTTTCCTTGGCCTAGGGAGTCTTTCATTTTCACGCCCTTCGTGCCCGTTGTCTTTCTTTAGCCGAAACCTTCATTTTTCGAAGTATCGGACCCCTTCCATTTTTCCTCTAATTAGTCTTAATAGGGGATGGTTGCCAAGTTTTATTTCCACTTAAAACAGTAATCACCACCATCCCGTTTTAAACAATGAATTTAATCACTACAGCCTGTTTTTATTTATGTAATTTCATACTGGTGATTTTGATTTATATTTCAAAATCTCTTTAGTGAGCATTATCTTGTTATTACTTTTCATTCAACGTGCTTTATCATCTTCAAGGTAAATCAAATTAAAATGTGATTCTTTTAAATGTAGTATACCTAATAAACAGGTGTAAAAGATATCCGTTGTTACAATGTTATATTACAAAATCTATTAGAGTTACTTACCCTGAGGTTTAACTCTTTATTATTATTATTATTATTATTATTATTATTATTATTATTATTATTATTATTATTATTATTATTATTATTATCGGTATTATTATTGTTAGCGTGATTTTCGCGGAGCAGGGAGGAAAAGAAGCATGAGGAATGAATGGCTGGACAAAGATTAAACCTAAGTTTAAATCTTTATAACAGAATCTTCCAACAATTTCTTTTTTTATGACTAGAATAATTTGAGCAAAACAACAAAGATCAATAAGAAGAAAACGTAACAAAGAGAGGTTATGAGGTTAGAAAATTTACATAATGGGGACTAGTCTTTACATAACTGGGAGAAAATAGAGTCCATATAGTTCAGAGAAAGAAGCCGTGGCTTCCAGAACAAATTTACATCGGACGGGTGTCGAACCCTAGACCCCAGTTTAGAATTTCAAGTTACAAACGCCCTTTGTTAAGGAAAACGACTGACACTCGAAGCAGAAAAAGCATACTGCTTTAAAAATTAATAAGTTAATACCTTCGCTATTCATATGTTATTTCTATAGAGTAGTCACACACGAAAAAAGGGATCCAAAGATCCAGTTGTAAACAGAGGCCGAACAGTTAATGAGAAAGTCCGAGAACAAAATTAGAAACATGGAGGCTGCAAACACACAAGCACTCCAACTTTAAAGTGCAAAGAAAGCACCTAACAAGGCATAATGTCCGATGACGCAGCGGCTAAGCCATACTACTAGGTGACTAAGGGAAATATTTTGAAGTCCGAAAAAAAAAGTGGATGAATTTAGAAAAATAGACCGCTGGAATCTTCTCACGCAGACACAGTTTACATAGTTAGGTTAAAATTCTGCCTTTACTTGTTTATACCGCCTTATCACCCCAGACCCCGTCATAGCATTTCCCGAGGGAGAACTCCTCAGTCACGCAGAACACTCAAATATACATTGCAGCAAGACTACTTAGCTCAAAATCTCACAGCTTTATAGCGGACTGGCAGATAGTTCCAGAACAATTATGTCATATCGTATTTGACTGGAGGAAAAGATTTTGATATCAAAGCTTCTGACAGGCGCATTAATTCAGTGACAGTGATAACTCCAAAATATAAAATAATCTATTGAATGGTGATTTAGTTACCAAACCTCCAAACACAAATATTCTCGATAATTTATTGCAGTCCCTCAACACAAGGTAGCACTAGAAAGTATCTGCTAGGGACATCTGTTCTCGAAAGGTAAAACTTCTAGGATATAAAATAATCCAGTCACTTCAGTATAGATAACACCGCTTTCGGAGATACTGCGGCAGTTTGAACTTATGGAGAGGCCTAACTAGTGGTACAATTATTATTATTATTATTATTATTATTATTATTATTATTATTATTATTATTATTATTATTATTATTATTATTTGGAGGAAAAAGTTTGATATAAAAGCTTTTGATAGGCGGATTAATTCAATGACAGTGATGATAACTCCAAAATATGAAGTAAACCATTGAATGGTGATTAAGTTACCAAACCTCCAAACACAATAATAATAATAATAATAATAATAATAATAATAATAATAATAATGGTCTATCTCCACTCCTTTTCAATTGTGTCACGGAGAAAATTGTAATAATTTGGAATGAAAAACTGAAAGAATCTAAAATATTGCCACTCATGCTGGGGAAGAAGAACAAAGGTGTTGCAATAAATTGCCTAGCATTTGCAGATGACTTTGCCATACTTTCAGAAAGCCTTACAGATGCAGCAATGCAAGTCTATCTCCTTGAAAAGACAGCCAACATGACAGGCTTGAGAATCTCTGCCGAGAAAACAAAATTTTTGACGAATATAAAAAGTGCCCCAAAGATTTTAGTAACGGATATTGGTCAAATAGAAAAGGTAAAGAAATTCAAATATTTGGGTGAGACAATTCAAGAAAATGGTTTAGAAAAATCTGCTATAGAGGAGAGGATACAAAAGATGGAAAGAGCGTACGGTATAACTAAGAATACTTACAACAAAAAGTGCTTATCAAGAAAACTTAAAATAAAGCACTACAACACAGTAGTGAAACCAGAATGCCTTTATGCCAGCGAATGTTTAGCACTGAACTACAAGCTTGATAAATTAGAAATATTAGAAAGAAGAATTATAAGGAAAATATTAGGTCCTCTAAGAATTGCAGAGTTTTGGAAATTAAGAAGTAACAATGAAATTTACCAGAACGTAGAAAACATATCAGAAACAATAAGAAAAAGGAGATTGCTATTTCTTGGACACATTTATAGAATGGATGACAATAGACTAACTAAACGAATCTTCAAGTACCTTTGGGAAAAGAAATCAACTACCACCTGGATTCAAGAAGTCAAGAAAGACCTGGAAAGGGACAACATACGAGAAGAAGAATTATTGGAAAGAAAGATTTGTAGGAAGAAAGTCTTACAAATGGAAGGATTCCAAGGGAGGAAGGAAAAGAAGACAGGCACAAAGTGGACTGAAGACAGGAAAAAGAAACACAGTGAAACAATGAAAAAATACTGGAAGAAAAGGAAAGAACAACTAAGGAGGAACAATTGAAATTGTAACGTGCTCCTTAGAAGGCCGGAACGCTAGAAGAAGAAGAAGAAGAAGAAGAAGAATAATTCCCATTCCGAGGTAAGTGGCGCGAAACTCATTTTGACACTTCATTAACGTCAGAATACCGTACTAAATAAAAACTTTGCGAAAACTGTTAGTTCTGCTCAAATATTTCCATTGACTTAATAAACCATGCGAGTAAGTATGTTTGTAAATACATTCCATACTAATATGTTGAAATTCAATGACCATGATGATGGTAATGTCTAACGCCTTTCTGTAAGGCTGGCAGTGATGACATTGCATCTACAGGGACATCTTTTTATCTATTCAGGGGATTGCTGTTCGCCCGGTCGCCTGCGCTGCGAGCCTGTCTCCCGCCAAGCACTTTGCTGAAATGCGGCCAGCGCTCGCCCGGCACTGAGTCATAGTGTTTTTGCACAAAATGTCCTATACTTTATGAACGTATTATGTATGTACACACGCTCAGGTAATGAAAATGGCATTGGAACAACACACTGAGCACTAAACATGTGAACGCTTGACTAAACCCAACCTTACGTCGATAAAGCTCTCAGTACTTGGCGGAAGACAGGCTCTCAGCGCGGGCGACCGGGTGAGCGACAATCCCCTGAGTAGATAGAAAAAATGTCCCTGTATTAGTCTTACATTTCTGACAGATCTGGGAATTGAATAAAGGTCTCTGTGTAGAAGCGTATACCGCTAATTACCTCAGCAGACGATGTAAACCTACAAATATACTTAACCATCAATTTATTTCACGTGGGAATGAATAAATGACTTATCTGTCGATAAGGAACTAGTGCACTTGTAACACCACTTGATATATGTATACTGTAGTGGTATCATCATCTTAAAAACAAAGAATTCACAAGAGGTTAGATGAGTTAGTACTTTTCCATCAAAACTACCAAATACTTAACCCCGAACTTGTCGAGAGTTTTTCGGAACCATCAACATGACAAATATTGAGCAATCGAAATGCTTACAGCTACTGCTAATAAGTGCCAGCTGCCACATAAAAGTGATCATTAGACTTCCATTATATAACATGAAAGAGGACGCACAAAGGTGTAGTGCCCTAGTCTCTGTTAATCCAGTCAGGCGTCGCGGGACAGAAACTGGCGACTTTGGGGGCCAGTATGTTAGAAAAGACGCAGTAGCTGAGTTATAACTTTACTGTTGCTTTACCCCCACCTGAGAAGAAGATATGATCAGCTTATTACGTCCTCTAAACACCTTGTACTCTGATGGTGAAGGTTGTAAATTGTGTAGTGTTGGTGGTAACATCGGTGAAGTTCAGTACGGTACTTATTGTGAATAATGTGTCGGAAAACAGACTTCTTTAAACGTGAGCATTTTTACAGTTCAATATTTATTATATTTATTATATTTATTACTTCTTTCAACTAACGGTAGCCTATTTGCAGTGTGAAACGCAGTGAACTTACGGTCTCCTGAGAAATTAATGGAATGTGGATATAACCAAAGAATTACAATTAAGCGAATTTATTAAAAAACTAAACGATAGAATGGTTTTGAAGTGCCGAATAAATAAAACATGAGTAACAGTTCTTTTAATGTGTACATATTACTTTTATAACCATTCTTACAGTTTATCATATGGCATGTACAAGGACATGTTCGACTCGCCTAGCGCAGGTCTTCTTTTAACGCCCATGGGCAACCTACGCGTTTGGATGTGGAGACGATGATGATGATAATGGGGGTAGGGAGAGAGTGAAACCCGTTGTCGGCACATCACCTACTTCTGTCGGATAATATCGAGGGGTCTGCTCAAGGCTTAATGTTTCCATTCGGCGGACTTTCACTTGCTATTTTAAGGATTAAACCTACATCTCATAAGGCCCATATTGTAGGTTCATTTCTAAGAAGCTGTTTCTTCTAATACACCAGATTGTTCTTACCTTTTAACATCAAACTAGGAAAGAATATCAACTATCTACTACGGTATTCAGAATGCACATTCATGAGCTAACTACTGAACAGCGAGCAAGGGGCTGCCCGGGTTCGTCACGTAACTGTTAGCTTGCTATTGGGAGATAGCGGATCGGCAGCACCGAAGATGGTTTTCCATTTTCACACCAGGCAAATGCTAGGGATGCACCTTAATCAAGGTCTCGATTGCTTCCTTCCCACACCGTCATATCCCATCGCCGTCGGTGCGACGCAAAGCAAATTGTAAAAAAAAAAAAAAAAAAAAAAAAAAAAAAAAAAAACCTATTGAATGAGGGGATTTCAAATTAGGTACGCGTTGTAAATAAAATATACATTTTCACCCTTGGAAATGATCTTGTTCTATCTCCCGTAGTTGATCAACAGGGTTATAAATAGCAAATTATCAGTTTTATACATTTAAATTCTTGCCAGAACTTTAGTCACAATTTTCATATAAGATCTTATTTTATAAGTAATACTGTATTCTTTTCTTGTCCGACTCCTTGGTTGAATGATCACCGTTGAGGTCTTCGGTTCAGAGGATTCCGGCTGCAATATCCGGCCTGGTCGGGGATCTTAATCGCGACTGATTAACTCTTCTGGTTTGGGGATTGGGTGTCTGTGTTTGTCCTAACACTTTCCTCTTCATATTTAGACAACATACTACACCATCAACCACCAAAGAACACGCAATCGTGATTACATCCTCCCAGATAGGGTTGGCGTCAGGAAGGGTATCCGGCCGTAAAAGGGCAAAGTCCAAGTGTGGCTCCGGGAGCTAAGCGATATGAGTGGTAGTTCCGTCTGCTGGCGTGACAGAGAGAGCAGGGTGGGTATGAGAGTGAAGACAGCGAACGCGCTGTTGCCGACGTAGCGAAGCGTAACAGCCATAACTCAATCCAATGCAACATGATAGCTTTAGCTCGCTCCTCCCGCGTGGCGATCGACTCTAATCTACATCGCCTCCAACATGCTATTCGTTCTAAGAAGAAAGAGACAGCCGGCAGCACTAGCTATTTAGGCCTGATCCCCACTAGCGCACACCTCGGTGTTGCCAAGTCGTGCGCAGTAACAAAGAACGGAGCTACTACGCTTCAATGCTGGCTGAACAGAAACGTCTCCCGTGACAGCAGAGTGAGCACTGACCTGCGGTCACTATTCGAAAACATTGTGTGATCTTCACTTCCTTTGACTCGCGACGGGACACTCCTCTGTACAGATCACAAGACTGGCCTTTTCAAAATTACTAAATCTTTCTCCACTAATTTAAACCAAAATTCGAACTGTTTCTTAGAAAGAGAGATTTCCCCTCTATTCATCGCAACAGAGCCAAAATAATAAATATTTTTGCGTAGTGATGGGGGGATTCTTCTCTGATTTCGGGAATATATTTCCCAAGACAGATCGCTCTTCCCCCGCCAGTGCAATAACCTAGAGATTCCCCGACTCATCGGGTATTCTCGGAAACAGATTAATAAAAGTGCATAGTTTTCGCCCTGGAACTCTCAGTTACTCACCCCCCCCCCCCCCTCTCTTTCCCCAACCCTCAAAAATGACATGACTAGAACCAGAAGGCATGGACGTAGTTATCCAAGGTTTGCACATTTTCTTGCAGGGTGCACATGTTGAAGAACACCCATTTCTTTCATTTTGTTGTGGTATATAATATTGAATGTTGCTTTTTTTTGTATTCATTTTGAAGTCGAGTTGTTATCAGTTTTGAAAAAAATGCTTTTATTTAGTATTGGATACAGTTGTGATAAATATTATTACTGAAGAATGTATTTCAGCCCACTTTATTTAACTTAAAAATAAATGTTAAAGAGTATTATTCTTGAATACACATTTAAACTATGGTGTACTCTTACAAACATAATTAGTTAAATAATACACTGCATCTGGTTTAGTCTACTGATTGCATAAAACACCTAGGTCCATAAAAGACTCACTAACTTCTAGTGAACATATTTTCTATAGCAATTCGGTCAATTTGTTTTTTAAGTGTCCGGCCCCAGGCTAAATGGTTAGCGTGGTGGCCTTTGGCCACAGGAGTCCCGGGTTCGATTCGCGGCGGGGTCGGGAATTTTAACCATAATTGGTTAATTTCGCTGACATGGATGCTGGGTGTATGTGTCGTCTTCAGCATCATTTCACCCTCATAACGACGCGCAGGTCGCCTACGGGAGTCAAATCAAAAGACCTACATCTGGCGAGCCGAACTTGTCCTCGGACACTCCCGGCAATAAAAGCCATAAGCCATTTCAAATTTTTTTTGTTTTTTTAAGTGTGACTTAGGAAAGGCAAGACATTATTTTTTAGTTTTCAAGAAAGTGGCCTTTATGGACATAAATCCTTTCTGCAGTCATCGATTCACTTGTAAACAAATAAAACAATATTGCTGCGAGTAAATGACTATCTGTTTTATGTATCTAATTTAATTCAGGACGATCCAATTAGTACACACGTAAATACAGACACGTAATTATATTCAACAATGAATGACCACACTTCACTAATTGCTATCTATTAAGAAAGTATCTGTCCTCCTCACAGTAGGTGGTCCGGCTCACTGGTATTACTAGAGTGGCGGTAATCCTGTTTGATGGGCCTCTGCACTCCAAGTAAATCCGGTAACTCACACAGTCAGTTCAATTAACTCACAGACAAGGCAAACGCTCCACACAGTGAACTACTTAACACTGAGAATTAAACAACGGTCATACAACAGCAACAGCTCAACAGTGCTAACCAGCACTACAATACACCTCACAACAACGACAGTTAACACTGTTCAAATTCTACTCACACCAATTATTCCACACAATGTACTCCACTCAGTACTGCAACACTCCAACACGACGATACTCTGACACCACACACTCGACACTCCAGCACAACAACACGTTGTTCGCGGCGGCCTTGTGTTTATATCTCGGATGATGAAGTACTGGAATCCTCGAGGTACGACTTGAGAAGGAATATTGCTGTTTCAAATTCCAGAAGGTCTACGGAGAAATCGGACGAAAACAATACAAGGAAAGGCCGGCTACGTCATCCGGCAAGCTGGGAGGTCTCCGGCCTGGCTTACTCATACCTTCCAGGAAATACCAAAGTGGGCTTCCAGAGGACTGGCAGTGCCTGAGCACATAATGATATTTAAACAATGTGCAACTAGTTTTTATCTATGATGAAAATCAAATACAAAAAATCAGAGTTCAATGTTGTTCATAAAAGCTATTCTGTATATGTATTTCTTTATGCAAGGTGTTTCAAAATGAATATCGGGGTTTCAAGGCTCTGCAGTGTTTATTTGTAAATAATTCAAGTGAAAGAGCAACTCAAATATTTTGTCCTACAAGTGTTCAATGTGACCATCATTTGTCACACGGCACATATCGAGTCGATAGCCGAGTTCGTACCATACCTTGCTCAGTGTTTCTGGAGTAATTGTTTCAACAGCTGCTTCAATTCTGTTTCTTAAATCGGTTAGATCAGCTGCCAACGGAGGTACAAACATACGATCCTTGACGAATCCCCAAAGGTAAAAATCGCATGGAGTCAGATCGGGTGAACGTGGAGGTCATGCGAAACAAGCTCTGTCATCTGGCCCCTTGCAGACAATCCAGCGTTCGGGTACAACGTCATTTAATCAATCGCGTACTGTGTTATGCCAATGAGGCGGCGCACCATCTGGTTCCGCTTCTTGTAATTGAAGAAAGAGTCATTGTTCAAGCACATTGAGATAAGAAACACCAGTTACAGTTGCTTCAGCGTAAAAGAAAGGCCCATGAACTTTCCGCCGGGATATGGCACGAAAAACATTCAATTTAGGGTAGTCACGTTGCAACTGTACCATCTCGTACGGATTTGCTGACCTCCAGATGCGCACATTATGAGTGCTCACATGTTCACTTAGGTGAAATGTTGATTCATCACTGAACACGACACGATCCAGAAAATCCTCATCGTCATGCAGCAACATACCGTTTACAAAAATTTTGGCACGTAAATCGTACTCGGTATGCCTTAGAGCTTGCCTACTGTAAACGATAAGGACGCAGTTTTAAGCGCCTCCTTAAAATTCTCCACACTGACGTCACCGGAACTGCTAATTCACGGCTAGCCCTTCGAACTGATTTCTTGGGGCTATGCGTGAAGGACTCTCTCACTCGTCCAACATATGCTTCCTTTGTTGGTTTTTCTTGACATGGCATAAGCCCAAAGTCTATATCATGTCTATAAGTACAGGCCGTGAATGCATCAATGGCAGCAAAGAGCTCTCTGTTCTCCAGTCGCCATCTTTGCTGCTAGCGTTACTACAGTAGAATTCCATTAGTCCGGCATCCAACAGTCCGGAACGCCCGATGGTCCGGCACCATTCCACGATTTTTTAACATGTTGTTATCTCGTAATAATGATCTCTCGAAAACAATTTGATGCATTATTTGTCGAAACCAATCGAAGTGTATTTTTTTATTATTTCAAAGTTAATAGTCCAAATGTATCTGATACAATCCATTTGTTATGCATTGACTTACTTAAATATCTCTACAGTATCTCTGCAAATATTCAGCCTAGAAGGCTGTGTGCTATACTGAGTACTGGAAAGCCAACCATATGATAAAATAAACAGATTTCAAAAATTGAATGTATGGGCCACGTTCAAAAACGGATGGGGACATGCCTTCAAAAATTGAAACGGACAGAAGGAAAAGAGAAGTTGTAGATGGAAAGACTCTAAATGTTAAAGGAAGACTTACAGATAAAAACATCGGTGAACTCCGGCATTATTATGGAATAGCAATAAGAAACAACACGTTTGAAAAGAGGAGTGTGTTATTAAACTAATGTTTCTGCTGATCAAGATTTTACTGCAAAACGCCGTGTTACAGCTGTTTTCGCTGTACGCCTTAACCTATATCGTAGTAAGAGGTAGCGCCCGATAGTCCGGCATTTTCGGTAATCCGGCACCGGGCCGTTCCCGAACGACCCGGACTACCGGACTTCTACTGTAACTACTAGAAACAGGAACCAGAGTATGTGCACAGGTACGAAAGCGCGTTCTAACGGAAGACAGAGAAACCAGTGCATGTACACAGGAACGAGCACTTGTAGGACAAACTATTCGAGTTACTCTTTCGTTTGATTTATTATTTATAATTCAGAAATCTACTACAAAGCCTTAAAACCTCGATATTTTTAAATTTATTTATTTATTTCGTAAAGGTCACCTGAGCCATGCATTACATAGGTGCAATACATATCTGATATACATGTAGCATATTTAGGAGATAACACAGAATCTTAAGTACAATGATGCTTTACATGAGAATAGACAGAAAGTGAGTTAAACTTATTATAGAGGTACGAAACATTTAACGATGTTCATAGCATCTTACGGAAATATTTTGCAAGTTTCTGCTTAAATAAAGAAAATGAAGCAGCCTGTCGAATATGTTCAGGAAGTGAGTTATACACATGTGCAGAGTAGTACCATACAGATGTGTTGCTATATTTAGTTGAGTTAATTAATTCAATGTGAATTTTATTGATACGCCTTGTATTGTATGAATGAATGTCAGAATTTGTCACACAAAAAGTATTGGAGTGAACCAAATTATTTATCAGTTTATAGAGCAGCCCAGCTGAAGCTTTCTGACGTAAAGCCTCAAATTGAAGAACATTACAATGTTTGTATGGATAAGCTGTTGGTGTTAATGTAGGTAGCTTAAAAAGTATTTTAATGGTCTCTTGTGTAGAATTTCAACACTCTGAAATAGATCTTTACTGCAACATGCCAGGATATGCACCATATAAAGTAGGCTATAGGAAATGCCCTGTAGTAATATTATTATTATCAATGTACATTTATAAACTAAATGATTTAGAGGTTAGTTTTAATATTTATCTGTAGGTAAGTATCCTGCGATGTAACCATTGCCAGCTGTTAGAGAACTACTGTCTTATGTGATTGGTCTCGTGATTTCTTCTTGGTAGAAATTGATGGTAAAGTGCTCCTTATACTGTAGTACAGGTGCTATAGACAAGTTGAGAATTTTACTGGGACTGACTTCTCGTTGTTACGTTCCTCTTAGATGAGGATGGCGTTTAGAATAGCGCCAGAAAGATATGCAAGCAGTCCCTAGCAAGCAGTGCGCACTCCAAGGTTTAGCCTGAAACTAGAAACTCCACTGCAAGAATGATAATATTGTCATTTATATATAGTTTTACAGGAAATGAACTTACATAAGCACAGACTCATTACTGCCACAATAATAATTTTCATGATGCAATAGTCAGCCCATTATTTTTTACGTTATGTAGCATAGAAATAAAGAACCTCCGTGGTTCAGGCGGCAGCGCGCCGGCGTCTCACCTCTTGCTTCCGTGGTTCAAATCTCAGTCACTCCATGTGAGATTTGTGCTGCACAAAGCGGAGGGAGTACAGAGTTTTCTCCAGGTACTCTGGTTTTCCCTGTCATCATTCAGTCCAGCAACACTCTTCAGTATCATTTCATTTCATCTGTCAGTCTTTAATCATTGTCCCAGAGGAGTGCGTCAGGTTTCGGCAGCCGTCACAATTCCTATCCTTGCCACCAAATGTGAGCTTCATTCATTCCATCCCTGACCCAGACAAATGACTGTAGACTTTCATGTAGCACAAAAATAATAAAACAAGTAAATCAAGCAACAATTGCATTACTACTGTAATATTATTAAGGTAAGTGCAAAATCTAAAGCGTATAAACGCTGAATGTCACACACTGTTTTTACAAGAAAGCCGACCCATCATAAAAAAGCGCACGCTGAACTATTGTTTTTGGGAAAGTTTATTGAACAATCCATCCAATCAAGTCAATATCATTATCACCAATTTTAATCTGAAATATTTAAGACACAATCTTAGCAAAACAAGAAAAAGTTATTTCCTTGGTCAGGAACAATAGTAAATAGAGGGTTGCATGGCATCTCGCCTTCCTAGAATCAATATTTCTGTCATGTGGCCGACAAAATTGTGATAGCTGTTGAAGATCTTTGTATTCTTCATTGCAATCGGTCGCAGTTATGCAGCATTAAAATTTGTAACAGTGACAGGCATGTAACTGTGACAAAGTAACTGCTACGTTACTTTTCAGCCATCTCTACTCGGAACTAAGCATGCGGGAGATGCGTAGACTTGTGACAGCAACCGATTGGTGTATCGACATCACGGTTTCCAACATTTCCTGTGATGAGCAGTTCTCCTGTTCATTAACAAGGGTCAATTCCACGTCAGG
The DNA here is from genome assembly GCF_040414725.1 of Anabrus simplex. Taxonomy (NCBI): domain Eukaryota; kingdom Metazoa; phylum Arthropoda; class Insecta; order Orthoptera; family Tettigoniidae; genus Anabrus; species Anabrus simplex. The sequence goes on along the minus strand of NC_090270.1, from coordinate 221,683,429 downwards.
CTTGCAAATATTTTCCGGGCCAGATTTATTATGCCTACCCGATACAATTAGGGAACCACCTCATTAACTCCAATCAAAGTGGAAAAAGAAAAGGGCCGACATTTCAAAGAATGAAGATATCGGCCAAAGAAAGGAAAGGGTCACTAAGACGTCGAAATTAAGGCTACCTAAGCTCCGCAAACCTAATACTGTCGGGGTCGGAAGAGAACGATAGTTGCGAAGGAGAAAAAATGTTGGCATTAGGAAGGTATAAGTGACAATCTACGTAGGTCGAGTCATAAGTCATGGCAACTATTTTTTTTTCTCGCGAACAGGAGACAACACGGAAAATCTAAGATATGCATTTGGAAACGTACGGTATGTACTTGCGAATGATGCCACTAGATGGTGTATGTAAACAGCAGTGTGAATCTAAGCATGGCCCCAAGTTCAGTGTGTGAGTGACAACGTCACAAAATGGAAGTCAACGAGCAGGAGGAACGATCGTATATTACCATAGAAGTTCTCCGCTGCAGAAATGCACGCCAATGCCATGCAGAGCTGCGGGAAGCCCATGTGACTACGATCTAATCCCCAAAGTCAAGAATCCATTACGTGGACAACGGATTGATAACAAAGAGGACATCGTAACAGCATTTCGGAGAGAGGTGTCACACGTTAGCGATACACATGCAGCGAATGGTATTCAGCGCCTGCCCCACCGCTGGCAATGCACAGTGCAAAGCTTGGGTGATTATTTCGAAGGTCTGTAACCAGTGGAGACCTGTCCTTTGTACGTAGTCTTGTGTATTTGCTGTCTATACCATAATAAAACAATGTTTACCAATGGTCTGTGTTCTGTCACTTTCCTACCAGAATCTCCTAAAGTCAGAATTTGTCTTCAGGCACTATGCATAAGTACATGCCCTATATTTCCAAATGCATATCTTAGATTTTCCGTGTTGTCTCCTGTTCACGAGAAACAAAATAGTTGCCATGACTTATGACTCGACCCTGTATGTTTGCAAAACCGGAGTCCAGAGGGCCGCTCACATGTCTAATTACGAAAGTTCAGAAAGTTCACAGGATATTGAAATTTGATTTTAAAATCGGATCAAATATTTGAAATTCCTAGATACACATAAGACTAGCCCCCTGGTGTACAGGTCGTGCGTCTGCCTCTTACACAGAATAACCTGTGGGTGGGAGCGGTAGAATAACACCCCCGGTATCCCCTGCCTGTCGTAAGAGGTGACAAAAATGGGCCCCAGGGGTTCTTAACTGGGAGCGTGGGTTGGCGACCATGAGGTCCTTGGCTGAGTCCTGCCATTACTTCCACATACTTGTGCCAGGGTCTTCACTTTCATCTACCCTATCCAATCTCCCTTCGTCAGCTCTTGTTCTTTTTCGACGCCGATGGTATTACGTATGAAGACCTAGGGAGTCTTTCATTTTCACTCCCTTCATGGTCCTCGTCTTTCTTTGGCCGATATCTTCATTTTTCGAAGTGTAGGATCCCTTCCATTTTTATCTCTGATTAGAGTTATATAGAGGATGGTTGCTTAGTTGTACTTCCTCTTAAAACAATAATCACCGGGCGAGTTGGCCGTGAGGTCAGGGGCACGCGGCTGTGAGCTTGTATCCGGGAGATAGTGGGTTCGAGCCCGACTTTCGGCAGCCCTGAAGATGGTTTCCGTGGTTTCCCCATTTTCACACCAGGCAAATGCTGGGTCTGTAACTTAACGAAGGCCACGGGCGCTTCCTTCCAACTCCTAGGCCTTCTTTATCCCATCGTCGCCATAAAACCTATCTGTGTCGGTGTGACGTAAAACAACTAGGGAATAAACAATAATCACCACCACTACCTCTTACACAGAAACCCAGAGTCGATCCTTATCTCGTCGAAGGACCTAAATCCCGGACTGAGGGATGGAATGGGGTTGAGTCAGGCCTGTAAAACCATCGGAGTATTTGTTTTATATTGGTGGTGTTGAGTAATGCCAGATTTAGAGTACGAACAGTCGGTGTTGGTGTTTAAGAGATATGACTACTGCTGCTTACAGGGTCAGACGTGCTGCGATAACATTTTCTGGTCTGGTGAGGAAAGCAATGACAAACTACCTCATTCTTCATCATGCCTTGTACATCTCATTACGGTCCTACAATAACGTTTGGCGGTGCTATCTGAGGATCCAACCAGCCTCCAAGTTGAGACAAACAAACACACAAAGATTGTTGTAACAAAATATTACAAACGTATCATATTGATGCATGTAATGTTTATCGCAGAAATCTGTTATGTTTATATAGGCCCATGTATTTTATCTACGGTACATTGTTATATCTTCATTGACATAAGATACGTGTTATCTCTGCGAGCCTAGAGTTCTCCAGGAAGTAAATTCAGATCTGTGTTTGTTCCGTAGAAGGCTCCAAGATATTTACCTCATACTGTAAAACCTCGAAAACGTGTGCCCGTGTGATTCACTCTCCTGCTCTTTGCTACTAGATGACAGTACTATATCGGAACGTCGGAAATGGCATGCAGGTCGCCCGCAAGGCGAATCCTTTGAGGGTATGGGTCCTGCTAAATGAGGCCATCGATTATTATTATTATTATTATTATTATTATTATTATTATTATTATTATTATTATTATTATTATTATCGTCAAATAATAAGAGAGGTGAGTAGCGGACCCGGCCAAGGATAATAAGCTATACAATTTATGATATCGCCGCGTTGACCAGTGACACTCCCATATTTACAGGCCATCTGGTTAAGCTTCAGGTCCTGAGAGATGGCGTCACCGTCTAAGAGGCCCACCTCCTCCTTCAGGGGAGGAATGAAGACGATTTTTGTGGTAGTAGTGGCATCTGTCCTCTTGGCAGATCAAAGTCCTTAATTAGCTGTATAAACCACAGGCTATGTTTCATTCATTCATATCATTTTTGCCCTTATGGACAGTGTTTGAACTCGAATACCTCATGATGACACAATTTTCACTTCTTTCCCTTCTTCCTCTCCTCTTCCCAAAATCTCTTCATCCTTTGGCTGTGCTCCCGTTTCTTTGTTCTGTCCACAATGTTTCTGTCTTCTTCTTCTTCTCATTTACTACAAATTTTGTATTCCTAATTTTGTTTCTGAATTATTTTATGTCTCCTATCATTTGCCTGTTGATCCCCACCTGCCTTAAGTCTTCCTCTATTTCATGATACCAATTTATTTTCTTGTTTGAACTGTTTAATACATCAAAGACTTTCTTTGTAAGTCTGTTGTTGTCCAGTCTCTGTATGTTCCCATAGAAAGTTAGTCTGCGTTTCCTGATCATGTCTATGAGTCTGTCAGTGTGCTGGTACAGCTCTTCGGTAGGTCGTTTCATCCATATGCCATCTCTGTGTATTGGTCCAAATATTTTTCTGAGAATCTTACGTTCTATTTTTTCTGTCTCTATGATGCCTGATGCTCCAATTGTGGTCGTTTCTGACGCATACAACGCTTCTGGTAATAAGACTGTTTTGTAGTGTCTAAGTTTCGCCTGTCTTGATATGCTTTTCTTATTATGATGTGATCATGTGCGTTTGTATACTTTCAATCTATGTTTAATTATTATTATTATTATCATTATTATAGGGCCCAAACTCATATGCACTAAAAAGTCCAAAAATATGCATGCATATATGCACTAAAATGTTGAAAATATGCACTAAAAATTGAAGAAAATACACATCTTCTCAATGTAAAAGGAAATCATCCTGGTGGTGTTGCGAACAGCCAAGCTCACGAGGAGGAGGAAAATGATGTCGGTGAAATTACGCTTGAGGAAGTGGAGAGGATGGTAAAAAAAACTCCATTGTCATAAGGCAGCAGGAATAGATGAAATCAGACCTGAAATGGTGAAGTATAGTGGGAAGGCAGGGATGAAATGGCTTCATAGAGTAGTAAAATTAGCGTGGAGTGTTGGTAAGGTACCTTCAGATTGGACAAAAGCAGTAATTGCACCTATCCATAAGCAAGGGAACAGGAAGGATTGCAACAACTATCGAGGTATCTCATTGATTAGTATACCAGGCAAAGTATTCACTGGCATCTTGGAAGGGAGGGTGCGATCAGTCGTTGAGAGGAAGATGGATGAAAACCAGTGTGGTTTCAGACCACAGAGAGGCTGTCAGGATCAGATTTTCAGTATGCGCCAGGTAATTGAAAAATGCTACGAGAGGAATAGGCAGTTGTGTTTATGTTTCATAGATCTAGAGAAAGCATATGACAGGGTACCGAGGGAAAAGATGTTCGCCATACTGGGGGACTATGGAATTAAAGGTAGATTATTAAAATCAATCAAAGGCATTTATGTTGACAATTGGGCTTCAGTGAGAATTGATGGTAGAATGAGTTCTTGGTTCAGGGTACTTACAGGGGTTAGACAAGGCTGTAATCTTACACCTTTGCTGTTCGTAGTTTACATGGATCATCTGCTGAAAGGTATAAAATGGCAGGGAGGGATTCACTTAGGTGGAAACGTAGTAAGCAGTTTGGCCTATGCTGACGACTTGGTCTTAATGGCAGACTATGCCGAAAGCCTGCAGTCTAATATCTTGGAACTTGAAAATAGGTGCAATGAGTATGGTATGAAAATTAGCCTCTCGAAGGCTAAATTGATGTCAGTTGGTAAGAAATTCAACAGAATTGAATGTCAGATTGGTGATACAAAGCTAGAACAGGTGGATAACTTCAAGTATTTAGGTTGTATGTTCTCCCAGGATGGTAATATAGTAAGTGAGATTGAATCAAGGTGTAGTAAAGCTAACGCAGTGAGCTCGCAGTTGCGATCAGCAGTATTCTGTAAGAAGGAAGTCAGCTCCCAGGCAAAACTATCTTTACATTGGTCTGTTTTCAGACCAACTTTGCTTTACGGGAGCGAAAGCTGGGTGGACTCAGGGTATCTTATTCATAAGTTAGAAGTAACAGACATGAAAGTAGCAAGAATGATTGCTGGTACAAACAGGTGGGAACAATGGCAGGAGGGTACTCGGAATGAGGAGATTAAGGCTAATTTAGGAATGAACTCGATGGATGAAGCTGTACGCATAAACCGGCTTCGGTGGTGGGGTCATGTGAGGCGAATGGAGGAGGATAGGTTACCTATGAGAATAATGGACTCTGTTATGGAGGGTAAGAGAAGTAGAGGGAGACCAAGACGCCGATGGTTAGACTCGGTTTCTAACGATTTAAAGATAAGAGGTATAGAACTAAATGAGGCCACAACACTAGTTGCAAATCGAGGATTGTGGCGACGTTTAGTAAATTCTCAGAGGCTTGCAGACTGAACGCTGAAAGGCATAACAGTCTATAATGATAATGTATGTATGTATGTATGTATGTATGTATGTATGTATGTATGTATGTATGTATGTATGTATGTATGTATGTATGTATGTATGTATGTATGTATGTATGTACACTTACGAAACGCATTATTTAATTTCAACTCTGTTAAATTGATAATCATGTTTCATTCCTTGCAAAATGATCCATGGCAGTAGGTTATGTACATTTTTTCAATGTTTTCAGGTATCAATGACTATCTGTTGTTTATAAGCTAGAAATGATCGTTCTACGTCGACGGACGTAACTGGGCAATGCGCGTACACTGGCACTGACTGCTCTCAACATTCTTCTGGCAAAGACTGCCTGATTCCACTTTATGTAGTTGCTTATGGATCGAATCTTCTTCAGTGCTGGGTTTGACTCCAACACCGCACTGAGTTTCCTTTTAAAATTTTCTCCAGTTTCACCACCGGACAGCATTTGAAAAACTAATAGGTGTTTTGAATTAACTGAAGGGATTCGTGTAGAGATGCACCGCGAGTTTCTAGCCCATTAATCGCCTTCGAAAGTGACGAATAACGCACATGGACGAAACTGATATCTTTATATTCAGTTTCAGATTCAAATGTGCACTTTGCTTTACGAACACACGCAGTATGACTATCATCAATACTTTTAACTACACCTTTCACTTGATTTCAGTTCTCCTGCTAGAACGATATTGAGGATAACCAAGTTCCCCATCTTGTTAGAACAGGTTCCGGCGGAAGAGAAACCTGAGGCAGATGGGTTTTGTACAACTGTATACGAGCCGGTAAATTTAGGAACAGTTTCTCACCACTTGAAATTACTTTGTTGACAGATGGAAAGAGGGTACGTATTTCTTCTGCAATACATGGAACAAACATGTGACATTGATGCGATTTGGAAAATATACTCGAAGAAACTGACCAGCTTTCATCATATACGAAGCTGACTAAAAGGCGTACTTTGTAACAATCACTCTCCGATTCACTAGGCCACAGAAGTCGCAGGGAATCGTTAACAAATCTTGTAACTGTAGCGTGGTTTGATTTTTCTAGCACTTTATATGGAAGTAAATGAGGTTTGCTGGGTTCTTCTGGACATAATTTACCCACTATGAAGTTCGCAGTGTATGGACCACACGAATCGGTTGTTCCATTTACCGATATCCAGACACAGTTCTCTCTTATGTCAGATCGTATAGAATCCACGACGGGAGCGTGCATTGAAAGTAAATAGTTCTTCCTAAGGGTAGATTCACCTGGTATCCTTTGATTAGCACAATACTTTTCGAGAAACGAACATAGATGTGGATTATTCAACCTTCATACAAAAGTTTTCCAAACATCAGTGGAAAATGTACTTGCTTCACACCGTGTTTCCATGTCAATTAAAAGTAGTGTTGCGTATTCTTACTCTGTTCTTTTGATGTGAGATGTGAAGTTGTTTTTGAATGCTTGCTCGGTTTGAATTCTTTTATCGTATTTTACACTCTTGTTGCATCACCGTAACTTGTATAGTCACTACTGCCTGATATCCACAGTTTAATTTAAAACGACCTAGAGCTCTTATCTTTAGGCATTTTTATATTTTAATTTCATATAAACACTGCAATAGACGAAGAGCAAGTTAACAAATGAACGCACTTGTTAAGCAAACCTTGGGAGGCTACTGTAAGGAGGTAGAAATGTCAGAAAGAAGGACATAGAGTATCTGTTGTGAAAAGGATCATTATCCGTATACCTACTTGTAGTACGACACTTAAAGTATTTTCCTTGATCAGGGAAGGCTTCTCGTCTTGCCAAGGGATGTACAACATGTAGAGTTCATTAGATTTTGATTTCGTTCAGAAATTTTCGATCACACATAAGAGAAAAATATATCCGTATATGCACTAACGTTCAAAATATGCATCTGCATATGCGCATATGCATTTTTAAATAATCCGGCCCTAATTAGCATTATTATTATTAATTCGTGAGAGGCTTTGGCAGAGTGTTCTCTGAAAAGAGCTTTCCTTTTTGTTTTTCGTTTAAAGTCGCACTGACACATCGAAGGGCTTTTCCATCAACCGAGGGATGAGAAAAGGCTAGGATTGGGAAGGCAGCGGCCGTGGCCTTAATTAAGTTACAGCCCCAACATTTGCTTGGTGTGAAATGGGAAACCACGGAAAGCTACCTTGAGGGCTGCCGACGGTGGGATCGAACCCACTATCTCCTGAATACAAGTTCACAGCTGCGCATCCCTAACCGCACGGCCATCTCGCTCGGTTGAAAAGAGCTACCGAAGAGATTAGCTTAGTGCGTTGCAGTACGGTCAGTTATTGTTGCTAGCTCTGTACTCGGTAGATAGGTGGGTTCGAATCCCCCACCGGCCATCCCTGAAATGGATTTACATTATTTTTACATTTCAACTTTAGGCAGATTCTGGGATGGGACCTTTCTGAAGGCCACGTCCGCTTCCTCCCCATTCCTAGCCCGTACAATTCTACCTACAACCACACGCAACAACCTCACCCAGCGGCACATAACAGCTTACCCCCAGCGAAAAGCAACTACGGAACTAGCGAGTCGAACATGACCTCGGACACTCCCGATACCGTACTAATAGCTATACATTAAGAAAAGAAGAAATTATGAAGAGCTTCCAGTCCATCTTCAAACTTCCTCAGTGGACAATGTGTATAAATAACTGTTCTTTTACTTCGCATCCACAAGGAACACTATCTTTAAATCCCCACTTCTTCATTAAATAGACGCACGTCTTATGGTCCGTTCTTATTCAGTTGAGTTTGAACCGCTCATGTCGAGGAAGATAGAATTCCTCAACTCTTCGAGTAGTATGTTTGACCATGTGAGTATTATGTTAAAGGGGTTCATTCCAACTCTCTCTCCATCTGATGTAGCACTGAATGTTTCGGAGGATTGTAGATCAGCCTATGGTGATTTATGGAGTAATTTCAACGCTTTACTGGTGAATCCTGTAGAATTCTGTATAAGAATGAGTTTTTTGTAACTCGGTCTTCTTTAGTAAAAGTACCTTCTAAGGTCTGTTGTTGAGTGTCCCATCAAGAATGTATGATTCTTATCACCAGATACCTCCATCTTCCTGTGATTCGTGAAACACATGAATACTGTATTAACAAAATCTTGGCAAGCTCTTGAAGAAGGCTGCATTGAGAGTCCTGTCTCCGATAGTACCAAGATAAGACACTACCCTCTTTAGGTGGTAATGGGAACGTCGAAGGTCAATTATGATCAACATTTTCGTAACATTCTACTCCTGTTACATGAGCATTTTTATCTTTGTCCACGATCAACTGTAAGAGCCTATGATTATCAGTACATTTTACTCCTTCTACATAAACATCTTTCTCATTCGAGTGCACACTAACGGTAAGTCACGTACAGTGCAAAGCTCATGATGAAAATCTTATATGTACTTCAGCGAAAGATTTCACCATTCCCTTTTGAAGAGCTTTGGTACGTCCTCCACGTATTTAACTACATTAACGAAAACGACGTCCATTCCAATCAGCCCAGAACTTTTGACATGGTATTTCCACCAAAAATTGTGACCGTTATATAACATACCCAAGATAGAAACACTCTATGAGTCGAAAAGTAGAAATATGCAGAACAGAAAGATGATTTAGGGTTGTTTTTAGAACGAAAATAAGGAGATACGTAAGAAAATAACTAGTTGAGTGAAAGATATTGAGAAGCAAATCACGACAGAATGTAAGACCAAAATAATATTATTAGAATTCTGAGAAATTATCCAAAAGTTGACAGTAAAGAAGAAAGGCTTACGAATAGAGAAGTACGAGATGCAGCGTGGTGGTTATTGGGTATAAATAACAATAATGGTTTAAGAGAGAACCATGGACGAAAATCGTTGTTTATTCTGTGGAGGCCAACGGCCGTAGCCATGTTGAAACACCGGATCCCGTGAGATCTCCAAAGTTAAACAACACTGGGCGTGGTCAAGAATTGGATGGGTGGCCACGCGCTGTTGGTGGGGGGATAGGGAATGGAGGAGCGGAAAGGAGTTGGCCACCCTACTGCACATAAACTCCGGCTCAGACACACCTCTGCAGAAGTTCGGACCTGCCTTCGGGTAGAGCACACTCTTATTATTCTGTGGAGAATCAATGGGAGAGGCTCACCTATTTAGAGTATGTAGGGAGGCTGACTGAGTGAGGATTAAATATCTGGGTAGTGAATATAAAGCAAAAATATAAAGAAAGAAAGAATTACATACAATTGTAAAATTGTTAAATGAAGAGTGGATTGCACCTGGAGAAGAGCATTTTTTCTGTATTCTAAAACATATGTGTCAAAAGAAAATTAGAAAAAACAAAACATGCACTAACTTAAGCGGAGAAGGGTAGGACACGTGCTTTTCCGAGAATATAAAACATTGTAGATCCTGTAACACCTAATATAAAAAGAAAAAAGTAATAATTAGAAGAGGCAATAAACACTGTAGGGTTTACAGTAAGTATAATATAATATAGCGCATGTCCAATCCTTGTTCCGTTTATCTACAGAGTCGGGTATGAAGTAAGATGTTCTTAGTAGCAAGTTTTAAGACTGGATGCCCTTCCTGACGTCAACATCATCAGAGGAATTAATGAGATGAAATGAATGGCGTGATATAAGATAGTATGAAGGGAGAGGGTGAAACCCGGTGCCAGCACATAGCCTACTCCTGTCGAATAGCACCAAGGAGTCTGCTCAAGGCTGTACGTCCCCATCCGACGGACGAATCACCATCAACAGCGCCATATGCCCTCACTCCATATGAGCACTGCAGAGAGATTTGGAATTGAATCCAGGCTTTTGGCACGCAATCTAGTGATTATAAATTGTATAACTGTATAATTAAATATAGTAATAGATAGTAAATGTAACAAGGAAAATTCAGCAAAAGCATCTGCAAAAAAGGTGGATTGCAGTAAATGAATGCTCTCTCCCCAGTTTCAGATGACCTGGCATTGGGGGATGGCAAGTATTCTACTAGCTGTTTTTTAATTTGTTTTACGTCGCACCAACACAGATAGGTCTTACGGCGACGATGGGGCAGAAAAGGCCTAAGAGTGGGAAGGAATCGGTCGTGGCCTTAATTGGGGTACAGCCCAAGCATATTCCTAGTATGAAAATGGGAAACCATGGAAAACCATCTTCAGGGCTGCCGACAGTAGGGTTCGAACCCACTATCTCGGGTAAGCGATTCGGTAAATCTACCGACATCCTAGTTCTCACGTAGCTACTGACAAAGTAAGTGCCGGTTTGGCTTCCAAGGATCTAACAAAGGTAAAACGGTCAATTTTCCTCAAATGTACCGGCACTTGCGTTTGATATTGCAGAGAAAATTATGTTGCCACATAACCTCAGTCACTACCAAGGTCTGGCAGGTGAAACATGGTCTTTTATATTCATGGGAATTGGTTAAGTAGACAGCCTGCAGCAACTTACATGGCTCGAGCGAAAATATTCAATGAGTAAAGGGGGGACTTTCATGAAATGGACCCAAAATGTCAGTTTTCAATTTATTTTTTATAGTAGAACTTACTGACAACATGTTCCCAAAGTTTCAAGGATGAAATCGCATCCGAAGTGCCCGAAAAATAATTAAATGTGCGACGCCACCTTACTGCCACGCCCACTTTTGAAGCATCACTTCAATACTAGCTCGATGAAGAAAGATTCCGTGGATTTCTTTCAAGCAAACTTGCGCGGGATACATCTAGAAGGCGGCGATACATGCTCTTTGGTTTTATATATCATCTATGACTGTGTTCCGCACCTTAGAAACAGCTGCTTTGTTTATGAAGAAGCAAAAAATTCTTTGTTTTGCCTTCTGCTACTGACGGTGATTTACGCAAGTATTCAATTCCTTCATCATTCAATAATGCTATGATCACAAAGAGTGTATAGAAGACTTGATGAACTGAATTTGCGGAAGTTAGTGAACGCAAGACGGGAGAAACAAACCAGGAATGAGGTTAGGTCCGAAGAAAGAACAGTATGGAGACATATTTTCACATGGATTCAATAGATGAACACCACTCGTAATCTGTGCCACATCATCTGCTGTAAATATCTACAGGCTCAGAGGGATAATAACCCCTACATCCACAAACAGAGGCTTACAAAATGTATCCTAGATGTTGGCAAGCCCACTTAAAGGTTTCTGGCTGATCCTAAACTTCTCAAAAAGTGTGTTCTTGGCAAGACCCAAATCCAAATGAAACTCTAAATTGACTTGTATAGAAACGATGCCCTAAAACCACATTTTCATCTGCTACATTTATCAGAATTGCAACGTATGATACAATTCTTGTATTTAATGGCGAAAACTTAGTGAGAATGAAGGTATTAGAGATAATGGGCTTTAAGGTAGGAATTTTCACTCAAGACATCTTGAGAAATATAGATTTACAGCGCCTCTCTGCAGCTGAAAAGTCAGTTGAAGAGCTGGTAAAGCAAAGAAGGCAGAAAACAAGAAACCAGAAGAGAAGTCTTGAATGAAAGGAGGACACTCAGTACAGTTCTGGAGCCTTTTAATACGCAGAATTGCAAGGAAAAAGTAGGTTCAACTTTAAAGTGCATTTCTCAGAATCACCATTTCAATTATTAAAGTACACCTTTCTCAGAAACTAGAGAAGATAGAGCCATGATTTTTGGCCAATTGCTGTGTGTATAACAAACATATACACAGGGCCAAATTTTAATGCCATTCCTGTACGCCGAGATATACAAGAAATAATAGAGATTTTTTATGGAAATTTTTCAGTTTACAAAATAATTAAACATAAAATTAATTAAATATCGTTGTATTTAAACATGCTTCTGTGGAGTTGTTTCCATACATATTGAGGATATACTGTGCAATTTTCATGAAAATTTGTTGAAAAGTGTATGAATAAGTGGTACCTTTGTTAAACACGGGGTCATAAAATTTATAAATTTGAAAGCAAAGTCACCTCCGTATAGGCCATGAAGGCCCTTGGAGGAGTGGAAGGTAAAGGCTTCCACCACTGTTAACCTCGGCACGTGATGGGGTTGAGTGGTTAGCTCTACGCCCGGCCGCCTTTGCCCCCAGGAATGTCATGTGATGTCATCTTATGTCCTACATTTGAACTTCAAGCTAGTTGACAGCCAGCAGAACTTTGTCCTCCATTGTGTAAGGATGAAACATCAGTGCTTGTGTTGGTTAATCACCAGGTGTAAAAAAGGCCATAGACGAAATCACATCTATTTTTGAAGTATTTTCTTGACATTGTTATTGTTCTTATTTTTATTATTACACTAATATTATTTGCAGTCATTTGTGTTGCAATTGCATGTGCAGAATTTTTCTTCTCTTGTATACAAACGTAAGAGATGCAGATTATTTTCCACTGTATCACTTGCAATTCATGTATTATTTTTAAGACTTAAGTTATAACAATAAAATATTGTTTTAATAGATGAACTCATTTGTACACTTGAGTATGCAAAGTAGTATAGAGGGGCTGCCTGGCCGAGGCGGTAAAGGCGTGCTCGGTTCGCCCGGAAGGACGTGGGTTTGAATCCCCGTCAGGAAGTCGTAAAATTTAAGAAATGAGATTTCCACTTCCGGAGGCGCATATGGTCCTGAGGTTCACTCAGACCTCACCCTACACCAAAAATGAGTACCAGGTTAATTCCTGGGGGCAAAGGCGGCCGGGCGTAGAGCTAACCACTCTATCCCATCACGTGCCGAGGTTAACAATGGTGGAAGCCTTTACCTTCCACTCCTCCAGGGGCCTTCATGGCCTGTACGGAGGTGACTTTGCTTTCAGACCCCGAAAATAGTTTTCTTCTCTCCTAAAAAAATACTGATTTGTTGGTTACGTGCTTATTCAGGGGAGGTCTTCAATTCTCATTTGATTTTGCTCACGTTAAGTGGACTCTTCAGCAGATCTTCAAGCTATTGTTAAAATCGTGAGCCAAACTGAAATATTCAGACGATGGAGCGCAGGCCTTCTGAGCCCTACTTGACGTGTTTAATCCCGGCTCAGTCCTGTACTGTTCGAAGGTCCTTAAATACGCTAACCCTGTGTCAATAGATTAACCATTTAATAACAGAATACCTGCAGGACCAAGAAAATCGGAATCTCGGCGTCTCTGAAAACGACAAAAGTAATTAATGCGACAAAAAGCATTAACATTTTAAACATTAATATTATTAAAAGTTCATCTCTGTGGTGATAGTGGTTAGCTTGATTAGTAGCCGTCCCCGGAGGCCCGGGTTTGATTCCCAGCTCTGCCACGAAATTTGAAAAGTGGTGTGAGTACTGAAACGGAGCCCACTCAGCCTCGGAAGGTCAACTGAGTAGAGGGCAGTTCGACTCCTTCCTCAACAATCCTCAAAGTATATTTCCGTGGTTTCCCACTTCTCCTCCAAGCAAATGCCGGGATGGTACCTAAATGAAGGCCATGGCCGCTTCCTTCCCTCTTCCTTGTCTATCCCTTCCAATCTTTCCATCCCCAAAGGCGCCTGTTCAGCATAACAGGTGAGACCGCCTGGGCGAGATACTGGTCCTCCTCCCCAGCTGTATCCCCCCGCCCCAAAGTCTCCTGCTCCAGGACACTGCCTTTGAGGTGGTAGAGGTGGGATCCCTCGCTGAGTCCGTGAGAAAAACCAACCCTAGAGGGTAAACGGATTAAGAAAGAAAGCAAGAAAGAAAGAAAGAAAATAATATGAAAATCGTGACAGTGCCGGAAAACGAACTCTATCCAGCCAAGGCAGAAGTTACAATGGTGGCCTTCAAAAACGGCGGTAAACAATGGCATCTCTGTTCACTGCTTGCAAGTATTAAGTGGGATAGATGCCGTAGGTCAGCTAACTCAGAAATTCATAATATGTGATTCCATCTCCCGGACACGAGATCATATCTTTCAATTTTGACTCTCTAGTTCTCTATGAACATGTCTACTCAAACAGGGCTGAAAGAGCAGGTGTACTCTTCTTTTTCTTCCTGGGATTTTTCCAGTTTATTCGTATAGGCCCTTCACGTTAATTTGGTTCAGTTTTACGGATGGATGCCCGTCGTGACGCCAATCTAATGTTGAAGGATGTACTCACTAATTCGTGTATCTGTGGTGATTTGCAGTGTGATGTGTTGAACACACGTAGTAAGACGATCACAAACACCCATCACACTAGCTAAAGGAATGGAGGGTAAGAGAAGTAGAGGTAGACCAAGACGAAGATGGTTAGACTCGGTTTCTAACGATTTAAAGATAAGAGGTATAGAACTAAATGATGCCACGACACTAGTTGCAAATCGAGGATTGTGGCGACGTTTAGTAAATTCACAGAGGCTTGCAGACTGAACGCTGAAAGGCATAACAATCTATAATGGTAATGTATGTATGTAGTTAAAGTCCACGATCCGGCCGGGAATCGAGCCCGGATTCCTCCAAGCCGAAGGGAAGGCCAGTAAGCTGACCATTCGGCCAATAAGGCAGATGTACTGAGCGCTTTAAAGAAGGTAATAGCAAACTAGAGCGTGACAGACTAGGGCATAGTCAATTACTTCTCCCTAAGGCGACTGTAGTTCGAATCCCATCAAACACATGAGAGATTTCTGAAAAGAAAAGTCACGCCCCTGTGGTTTAGTTTCCTTGTAGAAGTAGAGGCCCGTGTTTATCAACATATTATCAACTTCATGTAAAATTGCAAAGCAAGACTAACCAAATCAAAGTATCTCCGTACAAAGCATGAAGACCCCTGGAGGAACAAAAAATAAACGCTAGGTACCACTATTCGTATCGTCAGAAGTAATTCAATCAATCATTCACTACTGATCTGCATTTAGGGCAGTCGCCCGGGGGGCATAGAAAACTTAGCTCTAATAATGTTATTGGTGTACGGTTCCTTACCTGAATGGTCAGCGTAGTCACTGGGTTCGATTCCCGACCGGGTAGGTAATTTTAAACTCAAATGATTAATTCCCTTAGTTCGCAGACTGTATGTTCGTATGGTCCCCAACATTATTGCAACTCGTACATAGCACAAAACACTATTCTCCACCACTAAAACATGGAAACAAAATGAAATGGTGTATGGCTTTCAGTGCCGGGAGTGTCCGGGGACAAGTTCGGCTCCCCATGTGCAGGTCTTTTGGCTTGACTCCCGTAGGCGACCTGCGCGTCGTGATGAGGATGGAATGATGATGAAGACAACACATACACCCAGCCCCCGCGCAAGCGAAATTAACCAATGATGGTTAAAAATTCCTGACCCTGCCGAAAATCGAACTCGGGGCCCATGTGACCAAAGGCCAGCACGCTAACCATTTAGCCATGGAGTTTCACATACATGGCGATGAGGGTCTGCCTTACAAGGCCTTTACCAGGTATTATTATTATTATTATTATTATTATTATTATTATTATTATTATTATTATTATTATTATTATTATTATTATTATTATTATTATTATTATTATTATTGGTTTTACGTCTCACCAACGAGTTGCATGGTTTTCGGAGACACCAAGATGCCAGAATTTTGTCCCGCAGGAGTTTTCTTGAGTGCCGATAAATCTAACGACATGAAACTGGCTTATTTGAGCACCTCCACATAAAACCAGACTGAGCCGGAATAGAACCCAACCCACCAACTGATGCTCAGAAGGCCAGCGGTCATCCGTCTGAGTCTTTCAGCCCATCCATCCTTGCTCCTTCGGGTACTCATTTTTGGTATAGGAAGAATGATCATCAGGGCCATGTGTCAATCCAGAACTGGGAATCTCGATTCAAAATATTTCGTCCTCCTGCCATTTAATAGAACCCACGTACTTCTAGTGAACCGAGCAGGCCTTTCGCATCTTCTCTAGGCAGCCTCTGTAAAACTACAAGCTTGCTTGCCTCAGTGGTAGACTTGGCAGTTTTATCAGATGATCAGAGCTATGTGGACTGTCAGGAAAGTGATACATGATCGATCAATACAGTAGCAATCTATGAAGAGTACGTGTCAGGCATTTTGAGAGGCTGTGACAAACAGTTCACCTGCTTCGTCACCTCTCTCACGACATTCTGTGACCCCCTGTGACGTCAAACCAGCAGAGAGTGCAGCCGTCCTCGGATAAGTCACTCGTACTTAATAATAATAATAATAATAATAATAATAATAATAATAATAATAATAATAATAATAATAATAATAATAATAATAATAATAATAACTGCAGTGCGTAATAAAAGAAAACCATTCACACAACATACGCACGCTGACTCACACAACTCACTTATATGTGCCCAGGAAAAAACTTTCTGCAGGCAGATTTGAATATATGAGATGAATTCAAGTGCCGAATTAAAAGTACAAAATTATGCTAGTGGCTTTACGTCGCACCGACACAGACAGGTCTTTTTTTTTTTTTCCTTACGTTGCACCGACACAGATAGGTCTTATGGCGACGATGGGACAGGGAAGGGCTAGGAGTGGGAAGGAAGCGGACGTGGCCTTAATTAAGGTACAGCCCCAGCATTTGCCTGATGTGAAAATGGGAAACCACGGAAAAACATCTTCAGGGCTGCCGACAGTGGGGTTCGAAACTACTATCTCCCGAATACACAGATAGGTCTTATGGCAACGATGGGATAGGAAAGGCCTAGTCATTGGAGGGAAGCGGCCGTGGCCTTAATTAGGGTGCAGGCCAAGCATTTTCCTGGTTTGAATATGGGAAACCACGGAAAACCATCTTCGCTAGTTTTTGCTAGTTGTTTTACGTCGCACCGACACAGATAGGTCTTATGGCGACGATGGGATAGGAAAGGCCTAGGAATTGGAAGGAAGCGGCCGTGGCCTTAATTAGGGTGCAGCCCAAGCATTTGCCTGGTGTGAAAATAGGAAACCACGGAAAACCATCTTCAGGGCTGCCGATAGCGGGATTCGAACCCACTATCTCCCGGATGCAAGCTCAAAGCTGCACGCCCCCAAAAGTACAAAATTCCAAAAATTCCAAGTACATGATAAAAATGCATGTATACAAGAAAAGTCACACAGATTAACAGGGGCCCACTGCATTTTTAATAATAATAGTAATCGTATGGCCACAGCTACCGTGTGTAGGCATTTTGATTTAACGCTATCTAGACTGCATGAGTGTCAATTTCAACGTTCATTTTTACTCTACTAGACGGCAGAGTAAACCGGATGTCTCTAGAGTAATATCTGGCTGTGTTTTAATTTTGTTGGGCTATCACCAAATTTATCACCAGAGATTCTCTGCATGCCGACATCGTACAAGGAGTGTCGAATAGGCTTCTTTCCACCCTTCTAAACTCTGACTACATCTGTCGGAGTTTGAACTCGAGGTCTTGGTATCCGAATGCCAACACTCTTCCACTGACACACAGAGCGACGAAGGCACGAGATTGATTGAACAAAAAATCGTAGAAAAGAACATGGTCAGCTTCTGTGGTGTAGTGGTGAGTGTGATTAGCTGCCATCCCTGGAGGCCCGGCTTAGATTCCCGGCTCTGCTATGAAATTTGAAAAGTGATACAAGGGCTGGAACGGGGTCCGCTCAGCCTCAGAAGGTCAACGGAGTAGAGAGGGGCTCGATTCCCACCTCAGCCATCCTCGAAGTGGTTCTCCGTGGTTTCTCACTTCTCTTCCAGCCAAATTCCGGGATGGTACCTAACTGAAGGACACGGCCACTTCCTTCCCTTTTTCTTGTCTATCCCTTCCGATATTCCCATCCCATCCCAACCCCACCCCACCCCCACAATGCTCCTGTTCAGCATAGCAGGTGAGGCCGCCTGGGCGAGGTGCAGGTCCTCCTCCCCAGTTGTTTTCCCCCGACCCAAAGTCTCACGCCACAGGACATTGCCCTTGAGGTGGTAGAGGTGGAATCCATCGCTGAGTGCAAGTGAAAAATCAATCCTGGAAGGTTAGAGGATTAAGAAAGAAAGAAAGAAAAAGCGAAAGAAAGAAAAGAACGTGGAAATCAGAGAAGAATATCAAAAGTTCTACAACAACAAGTTTTGTGAATTTAATGTGTCGCTATCGTGGCAAAGCACGTGATTCTTCTTCGTGATCTAAAAAGCCATCATCGGCAACATTGATTTACTCAGAAGACAACCGTTATACTCACAACTGAGTAAATATCTATGATGATGCCGAGTGAGCTGGTCGTGTGGTTAGGGGCGCTCAGCTGTGAGCTTGTATTAGGGGGATAGTGGGTTGGAGCCCTAATGTCAGCAGTCCTGAAGATGGCTTTCCGTGGTTTCCTATTTTCACACCAGGCAAATGCTGGCTGGGGCTGTACCTTAATTAAGGCAGCGGCCAGTGCCTTCCCACTTCTAGCCCTTTCCTATCCCATCGTCCCCATAAGACCCATCTGTGTCAGTGCGGATGATGATGATGATGATGATGATGATGATGGTATTTCTTAGTTTTTTATTTCGAATGAGACGTAAATAGTGGCGTGTCCAGTGACATGACTGATATCGGAATAGGTATAAAGGAACGATGCCCGTAACGAGCGAAGGGTACCTACAGCATGGGCGAAGACTCCTATTTTTTCTTAAATTGAGATAAGGTGGGTTTTCGACGTGCACTAAAATAACATCTATTGGGTTAGAAATGTTCCCCTCACCGGAGTAGTACATTAGATGTATGGATGACAACAATGTTTTATTTCTTTTTTTCCAATTTTAATTATACTTGTATTTGATGTTAAATGTGTTCGAACTCATGACCTGTTGCCAGCGATTAAGACACTACCCCATCCAGTCGGCTGATCTTTTAAGTTAGCGGGCCGTGGAGCATTACGTGTCGAGTTAAGCCTTAATATTAATCCTGTGGAGCAATTGAAGGTGAGTGTGGGTAGATCATAAAGCAGTAGCCAAGTAGGGTCACAATTAGTGCGGCTCATTAGTATCGTGTCGTCACGTCACTACCGGCCTGCCCACTGGAGGGCTCAGCTCTCTCTACCCGGGCTGAGTAGCTTGGAACTTTCGACATTGGTTCAGTCGGGTGGTATTTGAAGGTGTTCAAATACGTCAGCCTCGTGTCGGTAGATTTACTGGCACGTAAAAAGTCCGCAGTTCTAGTCCTTCATTCAAGCAACACAATCTTGTAAACATCCTAGAGATTTGAGCTACGAAGTTTAGGTAAATAAAATACAAGAATGAGAATATGTTTTTTATTTATTTCTAAAAATTACAATTATTTTCATAATCGTCGCAATTCGTTCGATTAGATTAGCAATTTCCCTTTTTCACCACTACGAGCGCTGTGAGTCACTGCATTGTTTCACTTAAGCACCACTGGGAGCGCTGATGTGAGTCAATGTAGAGTTTCACTTAAGCCCTTATAACTACATTCGGTGTGGACATTTTTCAAAAACTCAAAAGATGCCTGAAGGTATTGAACCAAGGAACACACTACAGAAAGAATTATGTAAATAAGTTAATTTGGCTGAGATATGATTTTTATTTTAAAAAAAGAAAACTAGTAAATAAACAAGCGATTTTTGACTGTTTTCCAGAACTTCATTTTGGCCGGGAGTGATTTTCGGAATTTGTTTTATTTTAATTTTATAGAGCTATCTAAGACTCACAATCTGAAAACTTTCCGGACCCTTTATCCCTTCAACTTTGGGCACAACTGAGGAAACTGCTTTTGTTTTTACGTTTTTCGTAGTATAGGTGCCCTACTTTGTCTGCAAAGAAATATTTCAACATTAAAACTCCTTCGGAACAAAACTCGGTCACCTCAGTGTCTCCGAAAACCGTAAGTATAGATAGTGGGACGTAAAATCAATAACGTTATTACTATTAGTATTATAGTCATCATCATCATCATGTCCGACTCGGCTGAACGGTCAGCGTACTGGCCTTCTGTTCAGAGGGTCCCGGGTTCGAGTCGATAAAGTTTTAGGGGGTCCGCTGTCTGTAATTTCGTTTGTTTTGTCAATTTTTTCACATATTTATCCGTTTTAGGTCAACTCAAGACCATATCAGTGGTTTTTATTTTTCATGTCTGTTTGTCTGTTTTTTCCACCATCACGGCGAAACCAAATTAATTGGTTAATTCCAGTGGCACGGGGGCTGGGTGTATGTGTTGTCTTCATCATCATTTCATCCGCATCAAGACGCACAGGTCACCCACGGGTGTCAAATAGAAAGACCTGCACCTGGCGAGCCGAACCCGTCCTGGGATATCCCGGCACTAAAAGCCATACGACAGTTCATTTTTCATCATCACTATCATCATTTACCACACACCTCACGACCCTCGCGTGATGATAATATTACTGCAGAATTTAGACTACATCGTTCACTGATACTGCACTTACGAAGGAAACAAATGGAGACGCCAATACGTCAGGAACGTCAGTTTTGCGAACTATTTTGCAGTTGCTTATAGCCTTCGTTGTTCATGCAATATGAGTCGAAATGAAGGTCAGGTTGTAAGGACAACAACAAAACAAAGCTCGTTTACGATTACCGGAATTTTCCCCTGAAATCGTTTTTTTTAAGTACTAGTAAATGGACTGGTACAACTCACTCACATTTAACTACAGGTACTGTCAAGTGCACTTCGAACGTGCCGGTATTGTATCTTACAATGTAAGGCGCCGCCTCTGTGGTGTAGTGGTTAGCGTGATTAGCTGCCACCCCCGGAGGCCCGGGTTCGATTCCCGGCTCTGCCACGAAATTTGAAAAGTGGTACGAGGGCTGGAACGGGGTCCACTCAGCCCCGGGAGGTCAACTGAGTAGAGGTGGGTTCGATTCCCACCTCCACTCAGCCCCGGTAGGTCAACTGAGTAGAGGTGGGTTCGATTCCCACCTCAGCCATCCTGGAAGTGGTTTTCCGTGGTCTCCCACTTCTCCTCCAGGCGAATGCCGGGATGGTACCTAACTTAAGGCCACGGCCGCTTCCTTCCCTCTTCCTTGCCTATCCCTTCCAATCTTCCCATCCCTCCACAAGGCCCCTGTTCAGCATAGCAGGTGAGGCCGCCTGGGCGAGGTACTGGTCATTCTCCCCAGTTGTATCCCCGACCAAGAGTCTGAAGCTCCAGGACACTGCCCTTGAGGCGGTAGAGGTGGGATCCCTCGCTGTGTCCGAGGGAAAAGCCGACCCTGAAGGGTAAACAGATGATGATGATGATGATGATGATGATGTTATCCTCTAAGATGTCATTGTTCAAGGAAGGAGATGAGCCTTCAGAGTATAATAATAATAATAATAATAATAATAATAATAATAAAAGGAAATGTGAGCGTGTGCGTGTGAGTGCGCAATGTCCAGTCAAATATACGGCACGCGGAGATCTGAAATTTTTAACATAGACAGATGGAAGGGAGTCCGAATGCACCTCGAAGCCGGATTTTTTTATTTTCGCTTTCGTTGGTGAGTTTTGAACGAAAAACCGTCGGCAGACGTGTGTTGGGATATAACAATCCAACGTGCTGTCACCAGGATTAAAAGCATAGGTTCACTGTTGCTAGACAACGTACATAATGTGTATATAAATAAAGTTTTAGGGGTCCGCTGTCTGTAATTGCGTTTGTTTTGTCATTTTTTTCAGATATTCATCCTTTTTAGGTCAACTCAAGACCATATCAGTGGTTTTTATTTTTCATGTCTGTTTGTCTGTTTGTTCCACCATCACGGCGAAACGGCTGGATAAATTTCAACCAAACTTCATATTTGGAGTATGCCCATCCCACGGACGGTTTTTGATATGATATGATTTTAATATCTATGAATAGACGGGGGTTTTATAGGAAAACCAAAACAGTTTTCATCCATTTTATACTATTGATTTTCTGTAAAATCCGTGGACTATATGTGAAACGTCCTTTCATTATAAACAACTTTTGTCATGTATTCGTACATAATTTCGCTTACTCTTCAAATGACGGGGAAAATTACTATTTCCTGCGGATCACATGCTCTGCATTGAGTGACTGACAACCGAGCTCGATAGCTGCAGTCGTTTAAGTGCGGCCAGTATCTAGTATTCGGGAGATAGTAGGTTCGAACCCCACTGTCGGCAACCCTGAAAATGGTTTTCCGTGGTTTCCCATTTTCACACCAGGCAAATGCTGGGGCTGTACCTTAATTAAGGCCATGGCCGCTTCCTTCCTACTCCTAGCCCTTTCCTGTCCCATCGTCGCCGTAAGACCTATCCGTGTCGGTGCGACGTAAAACAACTAGCAAAAAAAAAGTGACTGACAGACCGACAATGAGCCTGCAGGTTGCCATGGCAACGTCTCTGCTTTCCAGCAGGGAAGTAACATATTGCAATTTTTGTCATCAATCCTGTAAACTTGTGGTTGTTTCTTGGGCAGAAAGCAAGAGAGACGTCAATCGGCCATTCTGCGGTATACGAGCGTATTGGCGGAATACCGTTGGAGGTTGCAATCATCCTTGGACAGCACTAAGTGGCGCTGTTAATATTTGAACAGTACCGCGGAGTGTAGCCCATTATTTCACACCGTAAGTTGTTTTCTGGCATTTGCTTGAATTTTTACTGTATTTCTATTCCACTTCTGTTTTCCGCTTTCATTTCTTGCCTCTCCCTTGCCTCTTTAGGCTTAAGTAATAACATCATAGGTCATCTTCTTATCTGTTTACTTAAGAATCCCTGCGCCTAAATTTATCTTCTGTATCGCCTTCTTATAACCGTAATTCATACCATCACAATTTACTGAGGGGCATTTTATTTTCCAATACATACACTTGGTATTTACGCATTTCGTCCTATCCGGCTGTCCTCAGTTATAATCCTATGTTCTGTTAATTTCAACTTCCTTACCTGTATTACTCTCTCCCTTAATTACTCCGTATGTATGCGAGTGCTAATCCCGAAATCTGGACATCCTTTTCTTTGACGAAAAATTCCAAGTTGTTTGTCCCCGGAAAATATGGTTGCAGTTTTAATGACGATGTAGACCTTCGTTTCGGAGATGGTGGCTAAACGGTAAGTCGTATTACAAAACAGATAGCATGATCGGTTTTCAATTTGGAGAGATCTACAACTTTGGTCCTATGACTTATTGTCGTGTCTTGCATTTCTGCATTTCCCCATTATAATCAAATCTCTCCAACTCGATTGTGACTGGCATTAGGAAAAGGGACCTGTCTTTATAATCAAAAATCTCCATCTCTATTGTGAATGGCATTTGCCAAGTGAGCCTGCCGTTATAGTAGAAACTCCCGTACTCGATTGTAATTGGCAGTAGGAAATGTGGCCTACCGTTACCCCAAACCTTCCCCAATGCCTACCTTACATAGGAAATAACGTATGGCGTCCTCCCTGTTTTGTTTCTCGGACAGTGCTAAGAGACATGCAGTTTAATAGAATCTTACTCACTGCCTTTTTAGTAATTTATGGAGAAATCCGTAATATAGAATGTAGAATACCGTAGCGAGGCACGGGTATAATTGCTAGCAGGCAATACGAGTCAAGGAGTCATTTTAAGTCCATGTCATTTTCGGTCCCCGAAACGAGAAGCCATATTCAGTAGATAATATACGGAACTGTTTGCGTACGTGTGCGATGCTCAGCCATATCGGTACAGCACTTTTACGCAAAAGTACGTTGCATTTACGCAAATGGGCAAGGTTACAGTAGCGCAGAAGTTGACATATCATTAGCGCACATGAGCATTGAGAGCATGTGCACCGCCACGATACATTTCCAGTACTCATGACACGTTGTCTACAGTATTTAAAATTATCCCAGATTACGCATTGCACTCCACGGTTGGTCACTGTTTTCACAAGCTCCATGTCGGTATTAGTATTGACAAACTGAAGAACGTCTACGTATTCTGATTTCTTTTACAATAATGGCCTTTGTTTATACAACATTTGTCCAGCTGGTAGTGATAAGGATAGGGATGATGCAATGTCTTCTCGCCATGAGGCCAGTCATGGCATTGTTACAGGGTGGGAAGGCCATGGTAGAAAGCTAGTAGTTAATGGGGTGTAAGAGTTAGGAGATAATCTTTATTAACTATTTCAGTTGGAAACTTCTGCATCGGGGAATACATAGTTAGATTGGTGTTTTGTAGAAACTGCATCAGTGCTTATCGTGGTCTTGAAGAATAATGTTGACATTTGTGGGGAATGGGATATGTAGTGACCGAAGCTGTGCGAGTAACTTTGTCCATTGTTGCTCATACCTGGAACAAGAAAATAATAAATTATTCAGATCCAACTGATCGTAATCGTCATGTGGAGCGGCCCAGTGGTGTAGGGGGGCAACGCGTCCGCCTGTCACCCGGCGGCCCCGGATTCGATTCCAGTCCGTGTCCAGGGCTTTTAATTGTAAATGATTAATATCCCTGGCCTGGGGACTGGGTGCTTGTGTCGTCCTTAATGTTCCTTTCCTCACATTCAACACTTTACACTTCCGCAATTTCCAAATACACGCAGGTTCATAACATATGCTGCAAGTAGGGGCAAAATATCTTTTTTTTTAATCGTCATGTGAGCAAATTTTCGAGGTAGTCACTCCGATGCGATGGAGGTGGTGAGGGTAGCATCCGTGACCAAGTCTCATCCTGATGATGGTTGTTGCATGTCTCCTTGCAATACTGTATTTCCAGAACCAGTGTTTTCCGGTATTGTTGTTTGCAGTGTTGCATTATATGTTCCTCGTTGGTGGCTAGTTCTTGGCCATTCATCTTTCCACTGGGCAGAGGCTCTTCTTTTAACTAGCGAAATAAAGTGAGTATGTGGAAACTGTATCCCTTGAAACATACCACTGATTACACTTCCTTTCGCGAGGTGATCTACAACTTCATTGTCCTTATTCCACTGTGTCCTTTTACAAAAGAAACTGCATTTGACTTCCGGATGTCTTAGATTCTTGAATCTTTTTGAAGTAGATCGCAAATGTAAGGGTTTTTGGTACTGTTTTGAGTTGGGTGTTGTAGCTTTTGCGAGGCACTTCTCGCGTCGGTGAGTATGAGTACGATCTGAAAAAAAAATTTAAAGTAGGACTATTAGGCAGTACCATATAGCTGATAAAGTAGGCATGAAAGAGCTTTTTAAAAGTAACTATGATCGGTGGAAAACGATAAATAAATATGTAAACAGATTCTCAGATGGGTTTAAAGCAATTGTTGAGCAATGTGAAAACAGGTTTTTACTTTTAAAGGTGGTAAGGAATGGTAATGACCCACTTCATTACAACAGAGAAATAAAGAGACTGAGGTGCAGATTGGAAAGAAATAGAGTTAGAAATGGTTGTGAAAGTAAGTAGAAATTGAAGGAACTTACTAGGAAATTTAATCTAGCAAATACGTCAGCTTTTTTTTTGTTTTTGTTTTTTGTTTTTTGTTATTTGCTTTACGTCGCACCGACACAGATATGTCTTATGGCGACGATGGGATAAGAAAGGCCTAGGAAGTGGAAGGAAGCGGCCGTGGCCTTAATTAAGGTACAGCCCCGGCATTTGCCTGGTGGAGAAAATGGGAAACCACGGAAAACCATCTTCAGGGCTGCCGACAGTGGGGCTCGAACCCACTATCTCCCGATTACTGGATACTGTCCGGTCCGCAATTAAGCGACTGCAAAATACGTCAGCTAAGGATAACATGATGGCAAGCATAATTGGCAGTCATACAAATTTTAGTGAAAAAATGGAAGGGTATGTATAGGTACTTTAAGGCAGAAACAGGTTCCAAGAAGGACATTCCAAGCATCATTAATGTACAAGGGCAGTGTGTATGCGAGGATCTTCAAAAGGCAGAAGTATTCAGTCAGCAGTATGTAAAGATTGTTGGTTACAAGGATAATGTCCAGATAGAGGAGGTGACTAATACTAAAGCAGTATTAAAATTTACCTATGATAACAATGACATTTACAGTAAGATACAAAAGTTGAAAACTAGAAAAGCGGCTGGAATTGATAAGATTTCTGGGGACTTACTAAAGACAATGGGTTGGGATATAGTGCCATGTCTGAAGTACTTATTTGATTATTGTTTGCATGAAGGAGCTATACCAAATGAAAGGAGAGTTGCTATAGTAGCCCCTATGCACAAATGAAAGGGTGATAGACATAAAGCTGAAAATTACAGACCAGCTTGGCATGCATTGCATGTAAGCTTTTGGAAAGCATTCTTTCTGATTACATTAGACATGTTTGTGAAGTTAATAACTGGTTCGATGGAAGGCAGTTAGGGTTTAGGAAAGGTTATTCCACTGAAGCTCAGCATGTGGGATTCCAGCAAGGTATAGAAGATATCTTGGATTCAGGAGGTCAAATAGTCTGTATCGCGATTGACCGGTCTAAAGCATTTGATAGGGTGGATCATGGGAGACTATTGGCAAACATGAGTGCAATTAGACTAGAAAAGCGTGTAACTTAATGGGTTGCTATATTTCTAGAAAATAGATATGAGAGAATTAGCGTAGGTGAAGCTTTATCCGACTCTGTAATAATTAAGAGGGGAATTCCTCAAGGCAGTATTATTGGACTTTTATGTTTTCATATATATCAATGATATGTGTAAATAAGTGGAATCAGAGATAAGGTTGTTTGCGGATGATGTTATTTTGTACAGAGTAATAAATAAGTTACAAGATTGTGAGCAACTGCAAAATGACCTCGATAATGTTGTGAGATGGACAGCAGGCAAGGGTATGGTGATAAACGGGGTTAAAAGTCAGGTTGCGAGTTTCACAAATAGGAAAATTCCTTTCAGATTTAATTACTGCGTTGATGGGGTGAACGTTCCTTATGGGGATCACTGTAAATACCTAGGTGTTAATATAAGGAAAGATCTCCATTGGGGTAATCACATAAATGGGATTGTAAATAAAGGGTGCAGATCTCTGCACATGGTTATGAGGGTATTTAGGGTATTTAGGGGTTGTAGTACGGATTTAAAGGAGAAGGCATATAAGTCTCTGGTAAGACCCCAACTAGACTACGGTTCCAGTGTATGGGACCCTCATCGGAATTACTTGATTCAAGAACTGGAAAAAATCCAAAGGAAAGCAGCTCGATTTGTTCGATGAGTGATTTCCAACAAAAGAGTAGCGTTACAAAAATGTTCTAAAGTTTGGGCTGGGAAGACTTGGGAGAAAGTAGACTAGCTGCTCGACTAAGTGGTATGCTCCGAGTTATCAGTGGAGAGATGGCGTGGAATGACATTAGTAGACGAATAAGTCTGATTGGTGTCTTTAAAAGTAGGAAAGATCACAATATGAAGATAAATTTTGAATTCAAGAGGACAAATTGGGACAAATATTCGTTTATAGGAAGGGAAGTTAGGGATTGGAATAACTTACCAAGGGAGATGTTGAATAAATTTCCAATTTCTTTTAAATCATTCAAGAAAGGGCTAGGAAAACTACAGATAGGGAATCTGCCACCTGGGCGACTGCCCTAAATGCAGATCAGTAGTGATTAATTGAGTGATTGTATCCTCATTTTGTTTTCACTGTAGCTGATGAGGAGCAAGGAAAGTCGGCGTGCTTCGGACAATCGACCGTCAGCGATGACCTGTGTTAAGCTCTCCAATTTGTTCTGTAATGGGTGTTCTGTCACGGAAGCTGTACGAAGTATTAATACGTCCATAAGGACCTGAAGACGTAGAGCTAGAGGCATTTCTGTGCCCTCAATCAGCAAAGCATTTGTGGTAGTCGACATCATTGCACCTACATATAGCCTGATGGATCGATGATGGGCTACGTCCAATTTCTGCAAAGTGTGCTTTGGTGCGCTTCCGAAGAAAGAAAAACCATAATCAAATATGCGAATCAGACTCCTGTAAATAATTAATAATGTCGTGGGATGGGCTCCCCACCACGTACGTGTTACAGCCCGTAACGCATTCAATGTTTTGTTAATCTTCGTTAGTATATGTTCGATGTGTCGTCTGCATGTTAATCGACTATCGAACAATAATCCAAGCAGTTTTTCTGACGAGACAATAGGAAAGGTATGCGGACCGCATCGAATATTTGTTGCCTCAAATGTACGCAATTTTATGATGAAAACAATGACCGAGTACTTTGATGGGGAAAGTGTCAGGCCAGGGTCTGAGGACCACGAAGAAAGAGCTATCACAGCATCATTTAGCCAGTGTCTTGTGACTCAGAAGCATGAAGGTTTAACGTAAATGCAAATATCATCGGCGTATTGGAGTACTTTAATTTTTGGCTGGAAAATATTTTCAAAATCTGAAGTGTATAAGGTATACAATAACGGACTCAAAATATCCCCTTGTCGAAGGCCTCTTATTGCATAACGTGGTCCAAACAGTGCTCTAGAACATAAATTATTCGATGGCGATTAGATTATAAATGCCGAAATAGTATCGAGGAGGAACTCCTAAGTTCTGAAGTTTGTCAATGAGGACCTCGATAAGAACGCTGTCATAAGCTCCAGAATTGGCAAGAAAAGTTGCTGTAAGTTAATCTTTCTCCAAAAACGTTCTCTCGATGTCGGTGTGGTCATGCCGCTAAGATGATCGAGTGTGCTACGGGACTTTCTAAATCCGAATTGGGTTTTTGGCATCAGTTTGTTATGCTCTAACCACCATTGTAGTCGTAGTTTTATCAGAAGCTCGAAAGGTTTAACGACGCATGATGAAAGTGCTATGGTGCGATAAGATGCTGGATCGTTAGGGTCCTTTCCTGGATTCAAAATGTGAACGTAATTTTGTGTGATCCAGTCTTTTGGAAATGTTCCATTAATCCAAATGTCATTGAAGAGGTTCAGGAGCAACTTCTTTGCGTTCAATGGGAGACATGAGATCATGCCGTAGTGTATGTAGTCATAGCCCAGTGCATTTGAAGACTTGTTTTAAAACAGTTCCGAGTTCATTCAGTGTGAATGGCGCCATCAGAATTCCTTGTGTTTTGCCGGTACGAGTCGATGGCGTTATATGATATTGAGGGTCAGCAGTAAGAGGAGCAATGATGTTCGCAAATTCTTCCGTTCACGAGTGGGCTGCTCGAGGCGTTGGTGGTTTATATTTTAGTTTAGTTATCATGGTCCAAACTTTCGAGAGGGGAGTCTCCTCGGAGAGAGATTCACAAAATTGTTTCCAACTATTCTTCCTCCGTTTTATCAGAAACCGCTTTATTTCAGCATCTTGTTTCTTGAAGGCTATGAAATCGTCCCAAGTAGGAGATCTTCTATAAGTACTAAAGCAGAATTTTCGCTTAGCTACCATTTTTGAACATTCAGGGTTCCACCAAGGAACCGTGTACCCCCGAGGTTTGCAGATGTTTCTTCTCTTCGGGATTTCTATTACAGTATAATAATTTCGTATGGCTTTTCCTAGCCGAGTGCACCCCTTGTAAGGCTGACCCTCCGATGAGGGTCGGCGGCATCTGCCATGTGTAGGTAACTGCGCGTTATTGTGGTTTAGGATAGTGTTATGTGTGGTGAGTGAGCTGCAGGTATATTGGGGACAGCAAAAACACCCAGCCCCCAAGCCATTGGAATTAACTAATGAAGGTTAAAATATCCCGCCCAGCTTGAAATCGAACCCGGGACCCTCTGAACCGAAGGCCAGTACGCTGACAATTCAGCCAACGAGTCGGACGGGATTGCTATTGAAGCGGCTACATTTATGCGCTCAATGAAATGATTGTATTTGTCCAAGACAGGAAGAGTAAGTGGAGTAGTATCTAACAGGTTTTCTACTTTGCGGCTGTAAGTTACCCAGTTCGCTTTCTTCACGTTCCATTTTGTTGTAGGATAATAAGTGATAAGAGTGACTGTGTTGGTGGGATTTATTTCAATGTAAAAATGATTGGATCCCATGGGGTAAGGACGAACTCTCCAGATCAATTCTGTTGAAATTGGTGAAGTGCCCAACGTAAGATCAATAGCTGATTTACGTTGTTCGGGAACGGAATTAAAGCTGGGAAGCTGTCATTTAATATGAACAGTTCCGAATCTTCTGTGTCTGTTAAGAGATCTCTACCGCTTGCATCCGTATATTCACAACCCCAGGTGGTATTATGAGCGTTTAAGTATCGCCCAATAAAATGGGTTCTCTGAGCTGTGTCATGAGCGCATGCCATTCTCGTGAAGTAATGATGTTCCTAGGTGGACAATATATTGATAGTATGATAATTTCTTGACGGCATAAGGCGACTCTGAGTGCTATGACTTGAAAATATATTTCACTGTGGTCGATATAGATTACATAATGGGGTCAATTGATTTTAATTATAATGGCGACTCCACCCCAACCATCTTCTCGATCGTTACGATATATTAAATGGCCTGAAATCGATATATATCTTGTTTCAACCATGTTTTAGAAAGTACAGCAATAGAGATGTTCCGTTGAGCGATTTCATGTAGAAGTGAGGTTATGTTTGCATTCAGAGAGCGTATATTCCATTGAAGAATTTTTCCAATTTTCTTAATTTTGTAATAATTTTCTTGTTTAACGATTGTTTTGTTTCTGCCAAAGTAAGTAACAATTGATAAAGAGGACCTAGTTGAATGTCACTGGAAGGGGATGTTCGGACTTCAGATATCATACGAACTATAAGCTGAATTATTTGTTCAAATACTAGGGAAGAAGGCGATTGTAGGGGAGGCTGAATATCGTGGTCTTGGGGGGATATGGGTTATGGATAATCGGTGTAATCGGGAGATAGATACATTCTCTGTTGAATAGGTGGGTAATTAGGTGTTCGTATTATTGGGTTCCTTGTCGGTAGTTTTGGTCTTTAAGTAAATGTTGACCCTCGCTGAGAGCTATTTCGAGTAATTTTTTTTTTCTATTTTGATTCACTGTTGCTGATAACCTGGTGGCATGATGTAACTGTTAGTCGGCGTAGGATTCTGTTCAGCTGGCAGTAAAGCCACTCTCGGTAAGGGAGGGAACGATAATGGGTCTTTATAGTTAGGTATTGTGCTGGCCCCGTGCTGTAGGGGTAGTGTGCCTGTATCTTACCAGGGGTTCCCGGGTTCGATTCCAGGTCAGGTCAGGGATTTTTACCTGGAATAGAGGGCTGGTTCGAGGTCCACTCTGCCTACGTGATTAGAATTGAGGAGCTATCTGACGGTGAGACGGCCGAGAGGATTCGTCGTGCTGACCACAATTCACCTCGTAATCTGTAGGCCTTCGGACTGAGCGGCAGTCGCTTGGTAGGCCAAGGCCCGTCAGGGTTGTAGTGCCATGGGTTTAGGTTAGTTAGATAGGTATTGCACCAGCCACTAGTGAATATGATTGAGTCATGTACCGCATGTTGTGCTTAGCGAATATTTGTTTGGCTTCCTGTCGTTGTTTGTAGCAGGGCAGGTCCGGTCTGTGGCGAGATGCGGACCCATGCAATGTACACATTGCGGCTCGGTTGTGTTCGGCCAGGACTTCATGGAGTGAGGACCTCCGCACTTGCTGTAGTGGGTGGCACTACGACATTGTAAGTGACGATGTCCGAATCGTAAACAAGTTCCACATACCAGAACTCGTGGAATTAATGGTTCTACAGGGCGTCGTGCTCCGAGCAGTGCCACATGAGATGGAAGCCACTGATGTCGAAATGTTATTGAACATACTGGTAGTGGTGTGCGTTCATTAGGATGTTAAGTATTGGGCCGCGTGAAGCATTTCAAAGTGACAATCGGAATGTCACACTGTATGTAGCTTTTAATTTCCTCTTCGGTTAATGTTGTGTCAACATCTCTCATTATCCCTTGATTATATATCAGAAAATTGGGAATATGCGTCTCAAGGTTATTGGTTGTAAACACTGGAGATGTAACTAGAATGTTAGCTGCACCACCTGACATGGTTTCCACTTTTATCTTATTACGTCCAGAAGGTATTGTGTCAACTGTATCCTGTTTGTAGGCCTGATTAGTGGAACATAACAATTTACATATCACCATAGGGTGGAGTCTGCCTATGTTCTTGTTGAGGCTTTCGACAATCACGTAAAATGGTCCTTGATCCGTGCGTCTATATATGTTATTTTTGCCACGATCCTGTAGGCCTACTGGTAAACGATTGGTAGGAGCATCCGTTTGATTGACTGGATTTTTCAACTCGATAGGTAACGGACTTTGATGTGAGGCATCGTTACTAGTGCTCATAATGTTTACAAGGACAGTTGTATCGTTTCCTTAGTCTCCTGTTCTACGTCCATGATGTTGGTTATGCTACGCAAACGTTTAGTACTCCTTTCACCTAGTTCTATGTCTGAAGATGAGTCAGTTAATTGAGATTGAGTATTACCTTATTGATGATGTTGAGTTGTGATTGAATGTTGCTGGAGTTCCATTAGTGAGTCTGCGCTCAGGCTCGGCGTAGTAGAATATTCCGGAAGTTGATAGCATGTCTGAAATGCGATGTTGATGAGTTGCCCTGTATCGGGCGGGTCCGCCATCACCGTAGCACTTTAATATTAAATAGATATTGGTCCAAATAATTAGCACAAATTAAAATTAAGCATTTAGTTCACTATTAAATAATGGTCCGAGTATACGAGTACACTGATATGAAGCGCTTCTTAGTCTCAAAAGACTGAAATCACGACATCCACCCCTTTGTGATGCTGCTCTGAAGACGTCCACCAATACTGTGGAGGAGTGGAAAGGCCGCTGGAATAACTCTCCCAGCGTGCCCCTGCATAACATCTTCAGAGGGGAAAATATTGCAAATGGATCCCAACTACCACGTGCAACTTGGTCCAGACTGAACAGGATCAGGACAGGTCATGGAAGGTGCAGAGATTCTCTCTACATGTGGAACTTTGTACCATCGCCAGACTATTCCCCACACTGTAAGCGAGTGTCAACTGCGGGCTTATCCAGGTAGTTTGGAAGACTTCCTATCTCCAACAGCGGTAGCACTACAGTGGATTGAAAAGTTGGACATTCAGATATAAGAGATAACACTAATGCCTGAAGTGAATCAATGTTTCTTTATTGTGTATATATTGTATATTATGGATATAATTTCCTTGCCATACGCTAATAATAATAAACTTGTTGACACGACTCACACGAAAGAGCTGTCCAAGCACGTCCTTATGCTAACTGACGGAGCGAGATCGTCCACGTATACTGTTACATTGGCAATATATACCGTTCAGCAGTACTGCCAAAACAGCACAATACATGCTGTGTTCGTAATACTGTTCATCAGTGCTGCCACACCAGTACCATATGGGCGTGTACGTAAATTCAGAAATTAAACGACGGCTTGATAAATTTATGACAGACTCAATCTTCCGTTTTGCGAACGATTTATATGCCATAGTTAGAGCTCACAGCCATATAATCACTTTCACTCTGTGATTAATTTGTCACGTTCATTTGCGGTACTGTAAACTGAATTTTTGCGGTTATGTCACGGTATCCCACGGTCAGTTTTGCGCAAATGGCATGCACCCAGACAAATCCATGGCAAGCAGAGATCTTAAATTTTTAACAGAGGCGTATTCTTAGATGATCATACAGTTAAAAAAAATTAAATGGCGTATGGCTTTTAGTGCCGGGAGTGTCCGAGGACAAGTTCGGCTCGCCAGGTGCGAGTCTTTTGATTCGACTCCCGTAGGCGACCTGCGCGTCGTGATGAGGATGAAATGATGATGAAGACGAAACATACACCCAGTCTCCGTGCCAGCGAAATTAACCAATTATGGTTAAAATTCCCGACCCTGCCGGGAATCGAACCCGGGACCCCTGTGACCAAAGGCCAGCACGCTAACCATTTAGCCATGGAACCGGACATACAGGTAAAGACATACCTTCATTAATTATTTTATTACTTTTTATCGTTTCAATTATTTATTTTATGGGTGAAGCTCAATATTTAGCCTTCACGCATGGCTGTGTCAAAGGACAATTCTTGCTCCGGGAAATGAAGCTATGAACGTCATCAACAGCAACTTTTACAAGAATGAACCAGTGTTCTACAAATGTACAACTCTATCGACACGACATGTATCTAGGATATAAAATAAGAGTTTTGTCTGTACATTGCTCAGAATTTTAAAAAATGTGGTATTTCTGTATCAGTCGTGTCCACAGGAGCAAGGAAACGCAATTCTTAATTTTCCGTAATTTCCGTCTGTCTGTATGTATGTACACGCATCACGAGAAAACGGATGAAGAGAATGAAAATCGGTATGCAAAGTCGGGGAATATGTCTCTACAATCTAGGCTATAAATAATTGTATTCACGCTGAGCGAAATGGTAGTTTAGGGGAAGGCCTAAATGTAACTCTCAAATATTCATGTTATTAGTGGTCGTATCTTAATGAAAATCAGTATGCAAATTCGGAGTAATAAGTAGATATAATCTATGCCATAAATAATTGTATTCACGCTGAGTGAAATGGTAGTTTAGGAATGCCTAAAATTTAATTCTCAAATATTTATGTCATTAGAGGTCGTATCTTAATGAAAATCGGTAGGCAAAGTCGGGGAATAAGTTGCTACAATGTAGGCCATAAATAATTGTATTCACGCTGAGTGAAATGGTAGTTTAGTGTAAGGCCTAAAATGTAATTCTCAAATATTTATGTTATTAGTGGTCGTATCGATAAATACTACATAACTAAAGTTATACAGTATTAAATTTCCGATCATTTATGTCTTATACATTGTTACCATACCGGCTATGATTACAGAGATATTCATGAATTTGTATTTTTGTCACTAAATCAATATCGAAGCCGAGTCACGAGGAAATGGGTACACAGAATTTAATGAAAATCAGTATGTAAAGTCGAGGAATAAGGAACTACAGTCTACACTACAAATAATTTTATAAAACGCTCTAATATCACCGAGTCGAAAGAAAACTGAAATGTGGAGGCCTACAATACAGAAAGCTCATGAAATTGATCAACAATAACATTACATTGACCATTGTGTGTCGTGATGTGCTTTGTGTCTTCTGTTGCCACTCATCTCCGATAGATAGGATTACTGCTGCGTACCGAGTATACTTTTTAAATTTGCTTTACGTCGCCCCGACACAGATAGGTCTTATGGCGACGATAGAATAGGAAAGGGCTAGGAGTGTGAAGGAAGCAGCCTTTGCCTTAATTAAGGTACAGACCAAACATTTGCCTGGCGTGAAAATGGGAAACCACGAAATACCATTCTCAGGGCTGCCGCCACTGGGGTTCGAATCCATTATCTCCCGGATGCAAGCACACAGCTGCACGTTCTTAACCACATGGCCAACTCACCCCGTCGTACCGAGTATAACAGCCTGCCTGAATATTGGCGGGAAGTAGCTGGGGAGTAAGATAACTTTCTTCTTTAGCATGCCATTTCTCTGGTTCATAAATTTTCTGATACTTCTGGTACATAACACACTGGTTCATCATAGCAATCGAGCTATTCAATCCCTACTCTGAGGCACTGATTAGAATCAGCAGTGTGCATATTTAACGGAAGAATGGCAGAGGAGTGTTTACGGCAGTCTGCGGCCTGGTCATTCCAGCTCTGGAACTAGGACGGTTAGATCGGCACCGTAGTACTGTTCGTTAAAATTGAGAAAATGTGCGGTTTTTCATTTCATCGAGTATTTCATATGATAACATTGCTTTTAATCGCTACATTCCTACTGACATTTTTGTAATGACCTACGTTGACTTCAGTTAGTGAAACCACAAAGTCAGTCTTTTCTAGAATCCCGTAGCGAAGCACGGGTACATTAGCTAGTTACAGATAAGGATTTCACCTACACGACAGAGCTTTTGAACAACTTGGAGTCACCTGAAGTACCCTCGAACATCTTGGAGCTGAATATTGCTGTGGTTTCATCTCCCGAATGAAAGCTCACAGCTGCGTGGCCTTAACCACACGGCCAACTCGCCCGGTTCTACAATTTCTAACCAATTTGGTATAAAGTAGTCTAACATGGTTTTGGTACAGAGAAACTATGGAATTATATCTGGAGACATTTATCAAAGAAGACCTTTGGTTTTGGGAAGACCAGTGTGTCATATACTGTATATGGATCTAATCTCACTTTCTTGTTTTCTTGACAGCCTTGAGAAAGACCAAGCTCGTGTAACTTTCTCCACATGCATCTATTCATATGAAAGAAGCGTCCGTTGGTTTAGAAAAGCTGGAAAAATTTATGATGTACAGAAATAGGTTCTACTTCTAAATCAGCATTGTTTGCGAATTGCGTTTTTTCTTAATCTCCGAAAGTCGGTGCTTATAATGTTGACCTGTGAATTTCTTTGTAATCTTCTAGAAATAAAACTGGTTTTGTTGTTTATTTTCAGTATATTTGAGGATGATGAAATGGGACAACTCCATATTGTTGACTTCCGATACAATCCAGACAGACCTCGCTCAGGTCCTATTGCCCTTTGGCTTGTTTGGACCTTAACTCCTCTATTGATAAATAATTCTTATCAGTGAGAGAATATTTGATAACTCCGTAACAAAATGAGCTCAGATATTATGCAGTTCTTCCAGATCTTCTGTGTTTAATGTCCGGCTCCATGGCTAAATGGTTAGCGTGCTGGCCTTTGGTCACAGTGGTCCCGGGTTCGATTTCCGGCAGTGTAGGGAATTTTAACCATCATTGGTTAATTTCGCTGACTGAGTGTAGGTGTCGTCTTCATCATCATTTCCTCATCATCACAACGCACAGGTCGCCTATGGGAGTCAAATCCAAAGACCTGCACCTGACGAGCCGAACATGTCCTCGGACACTCCCGGCACTAAAAGCCATACGCCATTTCATTTTTTCTGTGTTTAATATTTATTTATTTATTTATTTATTTATTTATTTATTTATTTATTTATTTATTTATTTATTTATTTATTATATATGCCTGTAACAGAGTTGCACCCTGGTTACGAAAGCATTACGTAGTTGACATTACAATAACACAGTTTGGATAAATAACACAGAAATAAATAATAGATTTAAAGAAGTTGGCATACACAGATCAAGATAAGATTTGACTTTAAATTTACAACTATTGACTAATACTTCTATAAGTTATATAAATATGTATATGTGCAGGCACGGACCTTTAAAGACAATTAATGAATAATTAATGTTATTTGCTTTCCGTCCCACTAACTACATTTACGGTTTTCGGAGACGCCGAAGTGCCGGAATTTAGTCCCGCAGGCGTTCTTTTACGTGCCAGTAAATCTACCGACACTAGGCCGACGTATTTGAGCACCTTCAAATACCACCTAACTGAGCCAGGATCGAACCTGCCACGTTGGGGTCAGAAGCCAAGCGCTTCAACCGTCTGAGCCACTCAGCCCGGCGTTTAAAGACAGATAAGGTGCATACTTGATTAATTTAAATAATGTACTGTGACCGTTCGTGGACGCCGTGGTTTGTAGATAACCATGAACTATCAAATTATTTGCCGACTAGTATTCAGAAGGTTCGCATGATACTCCACTCAGGGCATGGCCCTTCGAAGAGTATTCGGTCACATTCAGATAACGACGACTGAGCTATAGATACTGCCAATCATAAAATGTAAATTCTACACTAAGGCAAAGTTTTCAAATAAATCGCAACAGAAATTGGAAGGATCACATTTTAATAAAATAAAAAAAATCAATTGATTGAATATGAACAACTGAAATGAACAACGTAAAATAAATCATATGCATTCATTAACATTAAATAAGGACCGAGTCCATCTTGCATTGTCCATCATAAACCGGAAATAATTATTTAACACAAATTCACAGAAATGTAGAATCTTATGGATATACCAAAGTCTATCGGGTCATATTATGTCATTCACTCGCCGTCGCAAATGTTAATTGTACCTGTCTACTCCGCCTTGCCTTTCATAGTTATCATTGTTCCTATCTGACTAACTAAATATCGGTTAACTTGAACCCCCCCAACAGATTTCAGCATTTATAAATGATCACACATGGCAACACAATACACATAAATGAGTAAAATGCACGTCGTTTCCACCCATCGAGCTGCTGGGCTGCACCTGAAATGAATCTTTATCTACTGGCATGGTGCCGTCTGGACTACGTCGAGGTCTGCCTTCACCATCAGCTGAAATGCTACTACAGCATGAATCTACTATAAGCATCTACTATATGTACATCAATCGCAATAGGTGACTCTGATCTTAAACATAACTATCACTGAATTGCATTTTAAGACCCTAATCGTGCGCATATTCCAACATTTCATTACTTGCAACTACGAATCTTAATTTATTAATTCATGTACTTGATGACTCTCTTCAATACCAATGCCTAACGCTGGACTAGCTTGTCAACCATCTCACAAAATATGCGGCGGAAATTCTATTAACAACACCATTAACAACTTAACACGTCTCGAAACTCAATATAATTCGACACGCAAACCATAAAAATCAACCTAAATTATCTCGTGTCCGCTACGCTTTATGACGACCCTACGCTCGTCATCTCATTGTATACCGCACAAAATCATCACATCCTAACTGCACAAGCAATATTAAGGAAGAGTCTTATTAACATTATACATGAACATTACCTAATACACCTTAATGAACATCCATATCACATCATGGAATTATACCAAGATCACGCACCAATATTTCACACACACTGTCACACTGCAACTTACCTGTAGTAAATGATATTATTTTTGTTTCACAGCGATAAATAATACGGACACAACGCAGTAAAACGTCTCATCCACGGTAATTGACGGCATACAATATTTACCCACGTATGATCAATCGCAACCCGACAAATACAACCGAAAATCTGTTAGATCGTTCAAGTTAACACACCCTTGTCACCTACGTGACATTGACAAAAGGACTAACGCTACTAAAGCATTCTAGGAAAGCAAAAGATAGACAAGTACAATAACTTATCTGGCTTCTTCATGGTAATTCCGCAGCGGTTTAATCATCATTTTTGTAATTCCGTCCATTCCGGCAGAGGCCTGAGTCCGCCAGGGCACTATATTGGTTTAGCACTTCATGTTGTTCATTTACATTCCCTGGTCAGATAGTGATTTAACATCTCCGGCCGCCACCTGAAACTTGTACAATATAATTAGGAATACAATTTCACACTAATTGTATCTTCACTATTCCAGTTTGATACTGGCCTGAGGAAACATATAATTCGAGGTTTGCAAATGATTTTGGCTATTATATAACTTATATCTGGGCTTATTCTTTATGTTTATCAATTACAGAACCAGATCTTTCAGCTTGCTTCAATTATCTTCCTTCATACAGTAATCAGTAAGTAAAACACGAACTCCTTCCATTATTATTTACAATAATAATCAGTTGCTTTCCATAAGCAGAGAAATCCTATGCTAGCTATACATGTGTTTTTGACATTTGAGGAACTGAATAACAACTCTAACCTTCATCATAGAAGTTGCTAAAGGAAAACACACACTATTGTTCTTCTTCTTACTATGAAACACGTCAGCACGGGCCCATTAGATGATTTGCCATATGAAGTTTCATGCTAATCCATGGCCCCCTTTACAACTTCAAACTAGATATCATGTCTAGCCACATTCTTCTCCGCTGATGCTGACATTGTACTGAGCTCTTGCTTGTAGATAAAGCTGATCTTGACGTAATTCGACATATACCACGGGGTCTTGAGTTCGATCCACCAGCTCTCATCCATTATGTCTATTCTACACTTACGAGTTGTATCGGTTCTTTTATAAATATGCGCGTAAGCCGCACATTGACACGTTACACCTTTTTCCAAGTCATTGATACACATTTCATTTCACTTATGACTTTCAATGACCGGCCGACATATTGCTACAGGTCATTGAAAGGTCATAGTACCAATGATTACATACTGTTGAAATTCATTGTGATGGTTCTGAATGAGTTTGCATAATTAATTCTGCGAGTATTAGCTTTTGAATCTATGTTGCTTTTGTAAGCCTCTCGAGCTGTCCTCTTCGTCCTGATACATACACTTCTTCACTTCTCAGTGTGCTCCTTCGTGTTCTCTACCGTTGTGATCCGTTGTTATGAATGTGTCATTGTCTTCACTTGCCAATCTCCCATCACATTTCTTCGAAATTACTTTCAATCAAACGTCCGTGTTAGTGTTTCCCAGCATTTTCGGTGAGTGGAATTACTGTCAAGTTAGGAGCAACCACTTCAATGCTATACAACAATATACACGCAACGTACAAAATGTTAGTCACCCTAGTGCGCACTCACAGATGGATCGTTAAGCCTGTACAGATGGCGCAGCGAACGAATCCCGTGCTCAACCGCAAGCGCACTACCTCTACGCGAGCATAAGCGATCAGGAGACATTGATGTTTCAAACGGACAGTGTACATCAACATGGGTGGATGTAAAGATTTGACAGAGTGGCAAAAAGGAGTAATCGTGTTTGGTCGTACCCATGGCCGTACGGTGCGTGAAGTTGCTGGATTTGTTGGTGTTTCGCAGCGGACTGTTCAACGTGTAGCAGCGGTGTACTACATGTGGCCATAAAACACGACGTAAGAATTGTGGTTGGAAAAAAAGATCCTGACTGAGAGGGACCGGAGACGCGTTTAACTGCGTGTGAATCAAAATTGCTCCCAAACCCGACAGGAATTGCTGCAGCCAGTGAATGAAGGTCCATCCCAACCTGTTAGCGAGAGATCATTGCGACGGGAACTGCATGTAATGAACATTTGAAGTCGGTCATTTGAAGAGGCCATTGTTCACACAGACACACAAAGCTGCACGTCTTCAATAGGCTAGAAATCATCGAACGTGGACAGTACCTGACTGGCGGAACGTAATGTGGTCTGAAGAATCAAGTTTTAGCTTTTATTCCAATGACGCACGTCGTCGAGTGCACCGAAGGCCAAATGAAGCATTTCATCCTGGATGTGTGCAAGGTCAAGTTCAAGCCGGAGGTGAGTCTGTGATGTCTTAGGGATGTTTTCCGTATCATGGATTGGGTCCGCTCGCTGAGGTGATCACGTGTTGCCTTTTAGTCAACATCTGCATGATGAGTATGCTATTGATACTCCAATTTTCAAGATGGCAACAGTTCATCGGGCTGGACGCATATGTGACTGGTTTTATTAACACTCCCCCCACCCTATTTCATCTCGATTGGCCTGCAAAATCACCTGACTTGAACCCCATTGAAAATCTGTGGGACATGTTGGAACAGCCGATATCAGTATCCCCGAAATTTGATGGAATTGCACGATCAAATCCTCAGCGAATGGCTTGGCCTGGATGCGACGTATCTGTATAACCTTGTGGACTCACTTCCTAACCGAATCCAGGCGGTTATCAAGTTAAGAGGCGGAGTTACACGGTATTAAGTCATGTTTGTAATGATTTCTCCAGGGGTGACTAGTTTTTCCTCCGGTGGGTTTAATTTCGTCAGTTTTACAAAAAAAAACGCGACAAATAAGATACCTAACGATTCAGAAATGTGCGATCACCACATTATGGTAAGCTATTCAGGTAACAGGTGAGAAGGGGCATGATTGTTGAGTGTCTTCGCCACTGGTTTCTCATCAAGGTGGCTACGTTTTGAATCTCAGTCAATATATGAGAGATTTTGGAAATGAACAGTCACATCCCTGTTGTTCGGATTCCACGTTAAGATGGAGGTCCCGTACCATGATATCAACATTTACGTGAAATCACCCGCCTGTTGTCCGCCTCCGTAGCGTAACGGTTAGTGTTATTAGCTGCCGTCCATCGGGGCCCCTGTTCGATTCCCGGTACTGCCAGAAAATAAAAGAATGGCAGGAGCGCTGGTAAGTGGTTGAAATGGTACATGCAGCTCACCTCCACTGGGGTGTGCCTGAAAAGAGCTGCACCACCTGGGGATGAGGACACGAGTTTACTTACTTACCCGACTGTTTCGTAAATGTGAGATTGGTAGGAAGCAAATTCTAGGTAAATTGTAATCTCCAGCTGTCGACCCAATGTGCTCTTAATTAGGTTTGCTGAGTATCACAGGACCAGTCTTTTAGTACCGGAAAGCAGGGTACGATGATCAACCTAAGCAAGCTACTTTCTTTTAAAACGAACTCCAAAAATGAGCTTCTGTCCCATTTGAGGTATCGCGGGTTTGTCGCTTGTCTCCATTCTACAGAGCGAGTGGCTGTGCAGTTTGAGTCACGTAGCTGTCAGCTTGCATTCGGGAGGTAGAGGTTCGATCTCCGCTGTAGGCAATCATGAAGATGGTTTTCTGTGGTTTCCCACCTTCACACCGGGCAAATGCTGAGGCTGTACCTTAATTAAGGCCATGGCTGCTTCCTTTCCACTCCCAGACATTTCCTATATATCGTCACCATAAGATATATCTGAGTCGGTGCGACGTACAGCAAATTGTAAAATATTGTTTCCATTCTAAAAATATCTCAGTAGCTTACCTCTTTCAGACCAATCAGTTTGGATAATCTCAGTGACATAGGTGATTAGGCCTTGTCCATTTGTTCCTGAGATAGCAGGTTCAAATCCGACTGAAGTCGTCACATGAATGTGTGCAACAGTGCGGTTGTTATGCATCCGGTGTTAGTGGTGATTATTGTTTTAAGAAGAAGTACAATTAGCCAACCATCCTCTATATAACACTAATCAGAGAGACAAATGGAAGGGATCTGACACTTCTAAATATGAAGACGACGGACAAAGAAAGACAAGGGCCACGAAGGGCATGAAAGTGAAAGACTCCCTAGGCCTTGACTGCTCTAATGCCGTCGTGGTCGGAAAGGAACAAGAGTAGAGCGAGGGGGATGGGATAGGATAGATGAAAGCAAATACAGTAGAGACAATACGCGACACTCAGCGAGATATCGAGGGACAGCTATTAGAGCTCTCTCTAGCGGGTAGACCTGAGAACTACTGATTCTGTCATAAGAGCACGTGTATTTGTGTGTGAAGTTTTTGGTGTTATTTTTGCGTTTTTAGTGAGTTGAATTAATTAAATAGTAGCGTGTGTCATTCCTTGATATCTCCTCTCAACATGAGGGGAAAGGTATGTGCTGTATTTGGCTGCAGTAACTATGAAGTAGAGACTAATGCGCGGTCTTTCTTTCGCTACCCTCGTGACAAGAAAATGTAAGTAATATTGTGTTTGCATAAATATTCTTCCAGTGACAAAGAGATTTGTATAGTACTTCATAATTTTCTGACCTGCTCGACCCATATTTTAACTGGCTTAAAATATAATACGCATATTTTATTGTATAGTGCAGCAGTTAACCTTTAATACCGATGTGTTGTAGGTGTGATCTGTGGGTTTTGAAATGTCACAGAAGTGATTTGGATAAGGTGTACAATAAAGAAGGGACGTTACGCTTGTATAAGAATTATAAGACCTGTTCAGTTCATTTCCAGGCCAGTGA
Organism: Anabrus simplex; assembly: GCF_040414725.1. Taxonomy (NCBI): domain Eukaryota; kingdom Metazoa; phylum Arthropoda; class Insecta; order Orthoptera; family Tettigoniidae; genus Anabrus; species Anabrus simplex. Next base: position 221,639,759 of record NC_090270.1, on the reverse strand, counting down.
CTTTAAAAATCCTCGACTATACAGCCAAGGGTATGTTACATTTTTACTCTAATTGCACGTAAATATTCCTCAAAGCATCACTATCGACAACATTTTCATACTTTTCATTATTTTATCCCTCTTCTTAGATTAAAGCCGAGATTTTATAGATTTCCTTTCTGTTAGTAGGCTTCATGTTCAGAGGAAAATTGTCCAGATTTTAAATGTTAATTCATTGCATCATGTGTGTAAGGAATGTGCCGATATGTTTATTGACAAGTGTCTTAATGTGATTATACAATGTTTTTTAAATGAGAAAATAGACAAATCTAACCGTAAAAGTTCAGGTAGGAATGCTAAAGCAAAAAATGCAATGCATAAATGAAAGATCAACCCATTTCACAGCAGTCCATTTCACATCTTGTTTATATGTCTAATTTCAGTCTTTAAGTAATAACCTTTTAAATAATTCCTCATTCATTTATCCAGAATTGCTTTAGCAACTTCGAAGTTAATATCTCAATAATACTTTCTTTCTAGACGTAATTTATTTATCCATTTTTGTATATGCATTTCCATTGGTATTTGAATTTAGCGCGACTTTTCAGGTCAAGTCACTATGAGCACCACCGTCGAATTGTCTCCCATTTTAACAAGGCTAAATCCGTAAGTGTTGCGTATTGTCTCTACTGTATTTGATGAAAGTGAGGAGCCAGACACAAGTAAGTGGAAGCAATTCCAGGACTCAGCTAAGGGACCCGTGATCGCCAACCCACGCTCCAAAGTTCACAGCCCCTGGACCCGTTTTAATCGCCCCTTACGACAGACAGGGAATACCATGGATGTTATTTTACCGCCCTACCCACAGGGTGTTATTATGAACTCCATTGAGCTTGAGTCATAGAAAGATGTATTCTACGCCATAAACCTTGCAACCATGCCTCCGACACGGTGTATCTGTCTCTTTTACTAATAACGTCCATGCTATATCTTTCAAACAAATTCGTCATTTGAAAAATCCTTTACAGTAAGCTCGAAACTTCAAAAGACGGGGGGTGCTGTTAACTAGGTAAAACAGCCCCACGCACATACAGTTCTACCTGCACAACATGTTATGAGTGGCTCAGTCGAGACTGATCAGCTTGTATACACGTCCGTCCATGGAGTCTCCGTGAAAATGACAAGATGGCCGTACCGAATGGCTCTATTCAACAGAATCACGGGAAAATTGCGGTACATATATTGGTGAAAATCAGTATTTAATATCAAGATAAAAGGGGAAAGAAACTAAGCTGAAAATTATTTTTAGGAACTCAAGGGGACTGGGGTTTAGAGGAGGCTCATTTTGGTTTTAACAGCAATATGGAAAAACAATGTACTTAAGAAAAAACAGTTCAACAACAAAACCAAGCATAGATAAAAATCATAGCGAATTTCTGTATCAGTAGAAGACATGCCATGATGTATCGCTGCACACCACAGAATTAAAATATTCAGTAACAACTGCTGCACATTACAAGATTATTAGATCACACGCACAAATAAATAAATAAATAGATGATTTCTCTACGACAGTGATAATCTTCCAGTAATTCACAAAATAACGGATTACGAGTTACATGTATCAGAGCAACTCAGAAGGAAGATGAACTAAGGCAACTAAGCGATGGCTGTTCCCGCCATTGCGCTTCGTCCCCGCGAATATATTTATGAAGCAGAGAATGTTAAATGATTATTTTAATAACATACGAACAAAAAAATATGCCCCATACAGTTTCTTTCTTTCATAATACAATATAAAGTACATTATAAAGCAAGCAAAGTCATCTCCGTACAGGCCATGAAGGCCCTTGGAGGGGTGGAATGTAAAGGCTTCCACTATCCGTAACCTCGGCACTTGATGGGGTAGAGAGGTTGGCTCTACACCCGGCCGCCTTTTCCCCCAGCAATTAACCGGTACTCATTTTTGGTGTAGGCTGAGTGAACCTCAGAGCCATGTGCACCTCCGGAAGTGGAAATCTCGTTCTTGAAATTTTACGACTTCCTGAGGGGGATTCGAACCCACGTCCTTCCGGGCGAACCGAGCACGCCTTTAACGCCTCGGCCAGGCAGCCCCTCAAATTACATTATAATATTCCTTACTTACGAGGAATTATGGGTGTCTAAGAGAGCGTGTGTTTACTCCTTGTAGGTTCATTAGAGCATTACTGTTTTCTTAACATGGGATGATCTATAGTGGTAAGTAGTATATTTTTGTTGGATTTCTTTTTGGGTGGGGGGGTAGTGGTTTAACGTCGCACTAACACATTGGAGGGTTTTCGTGACGCAAGGATAGAAAAGGGCTAGGATTGGGAAGGTCCGTGGTCTCAAGGTACAACCCCAGCATTTGCCTGATGTGGAAGTGGGGAAAGCACGGAAAACCATCTTCAGGGGTGGCGATTGTGGGATTCGAACCCACAATCTCCCGAATGCAAGCTCACAGCTACGTGACCGCAACCACACGGCCAACTCTCTCGAGACTTCTTTCTCTTTTTTAAGTAACCCTGTAGAGTGTAGTTAAATGTTATGTAGTGCAGGGTAAGGTTCTTCTTCTTTTCCTTATTCTTCCTGACCTCTTTTCTCAATTATCTAGGCTCGGCACTAATGTTACGTTAAGTTTTACGGCCGGATGCTCCTCCTTAGGCCAAACCTAAATGGAGGGATGCATTCAGTACTGTGTGTTTCTATGGTGATTATTGTTTTAAGAGGAAGTACAACTGGGCAACCATCCTCTACTAACACTAATCAGAAGGTAAACAGAAGAGGTTCGATGCTTCGAAAAATGAAGGTATCGGCAAAGGAAGGAGAAGGGCCACGCAGGGTGTGAAAATAAAATACTCCCTAGGACTCGAAAACTGGGGATCGAAAAAGAACAAGACTTGACCAATATACTGTAGGTCGGATAGGAAAGATAAATGCGAGGATCTTCACTTAAGTGGAAGCAATGCCAGACTCAGATAGAGGAACCGTTGTTACCAACCCACGTTCCCAAGTTGACAGCTCCCGGTTCCCCCTTTTAGTTGCCTCTTACGCCAGGCAGGGGATACCATGGCTGTTATTCTACCACCCGCACCCAGAGGCGTAGGTGTGTTGAGTTGTCAATGATGACGCGTATTAAAACAAACACAAACACGCAGTCTCCGAGTTAAGTAAAATAATCAGGTGTGGTTCAATCCCTGGCCTTGATAAGAATCAAACCCACGATGCTATAAACGAAAGAGCGCTACGCTGACCGGAGTCGGACAGCGTGATTAGCGAATATTTTCACAAAAATCAGTAGCGTCATACACACGTGGTTAGGCTGTGTTTATGTTGAGTCTCAATTTCCCTGAGATACACAGTCTACCTAACTTTGCTACCTCGAAAGTTAACACTTGCGTCGCGACGGGCGCCGGCTATTTAAAGTAGCTCTACTCACTACCCGTCAGCTAATAGTTTGTAATCACGAGTCACTCGGTATGGCCGGCACGTACAGCCCGGTCATTGAGTGCCAGAGGTCACTTGGGCCTGGGAACTGGCCGGTACAGTTCACCACATCCCAGCAGCAACACTCGGAGCTCTCCCTGAATTCCGACATTACTGATTAATTGCTCGACACGAAGCCTCACAAGTTACAACATACCTCTCACTAGACCAATAATAATGCACGGTGTCTCATAAAACACTACAGCAGGGTTTCCCAACCTTTTTGTCTCTGAGGCCCCCTGAGCATATCTTATTCATATACAAGGGGCCCCTAGCCACGGAACATAATACTGCATTATTATTATTATTATTATTATTATTATTATTATTATTATTATTATTATTATTCTACTACTACTTCTTTATCTGTTTTTCCCTTTGACTCAGCGAGGGATCCCACCTCTTCCACCTCAAGGGCAGTGTCCTGGAGCTTCAGACTCTGAATCGGGGGATACAACTGGGGAGGATGACCAGTACCTCGCCCAGGCGGCCTCACCTGCTAAGCTGAACAGGGGTCTTGTGGGGGGATGAAAAGTTTGGAATGGATAGACAAGGAAGAGGGAAGGATGCGGCCGTGGCATTTGCCTGGAGGAGAAGTGAGAAACCACGGAAAACCATTTCCAGAATGGCTGAGGTGGGAATCGAACTCACCTCTACTCCGTTGACCTCCCGAGGCTGAGTGGATCGCGTTCCAGCCCTTGTACCACTTTCCAAATTTCGTGCCAGAGCCGGGAATCGAACCCGTGCCTCCGGGGGTGGTAGCTAATGACACTAACCACTACACCACAGAGACGGACGGGTCACAATTCTTTATAGAGTTATCCTTCACTTACAACATACATTTTAAATGAACACAATGACTAATTACATGATTGAATTGTGTTCATGCATCAATGAATGAATGAGTAAACACTCACCGAGCTCGATAGCTGGAGTCGCTTAAGTGCGGCCAGTATCCAGTATTCGGGAGATAGTAGGTTCGAACCCCACTGTCGGCAGCCCTGAAAATAGTTTTCCGTGGTTTCCCATTTTCACACCAGACAAATGCTGCGGCTGTACCTTAATTAAGGCCACGGCCGCTTCCTTCCCACTCCTAGCCCTTCCCTGTTCCATCGTCGCCATAAAACCTATCTGTGTCGGTGCGACGTAAAGCAACTAGGAAAAAAAAAAGTAAACACCCTTCGCACCCAGTCACGCATAGCCACCAACTGGAGAGAGAGAGTATTGGTTAATGAATGAGTGATTAAATGAATGAATGGGTGGATGAATGAAATGAATTGAATGAATGCTCTCAGTCCATCGCTGTGGAACCGGGTAGTTAAGGAGGGAACATTCCATTTTGTATGAATGAATCAATGTATGAGTGAATGAATCAATGAAAGCAAGAATGATTGAGTGGATGAATGAATGGACTGAATTCCTGTTTTTAAAAAAAGCCACGGATTGTTCATAATGTTTCTGAAGTTATGGAACATGTTGATGGACGAATATAAAATAAAACTCTTCTATCTTCTCGCGTAATTCGGGAATGTATGTCTTAAAAACTGTTTCTTTCAACATGCCCCATATGCGACCTGTTGAGCTGAAAAGGACCCAAAGTCGGCAATGGAAATTTCACAGTAGTGCTGAACAAAAGTGTCTGATGTTTAAAAATTGCATTTCTGTGTGTTGATTTTTCGCACTACTTAGGGTTTTCTTAACAAACTAAGTTACGCAACAATTCGAGCATTCACCACTCTTTCTTTGCCCCTCCAGGATTGGTTTTACGTTCGGACTCAGCGAAGAATCTCACCTCTACCACCTCAAGGGCAGTGTCCTGGAGCGTGAGACTTTACGTCGGGGGATACAACTGGGAAGGAGGACTAGGTCCTCGCTCAGATGGCCTCTGCTGAACAGGGGCCTTGTGAGGGGATGAGAAGTTTGGAAGGGATATGCAAGGAAGTGGAAAGGAAGCGGCCGTGGCCTTTTAGGTACCATCCCGGCATTTGTCTGGACGAGAAGTGGGAAGCCACGGAAAACCACATCGAGGATGGTTGAGGTGGGAATCGAACCCACCTCTACTTAATTGACCTCCCGAGGCTGAGTGGACCCCGCTCCAGCCCTCGATCATTTTTTCAAATTTCGTGGCAGAGTCCGGAATCGAACCGGGGCCTCCACAGGTGGCAGCTAATACCACTAATCACTACACCACAGAGATTGACCTTCACCACTCAATGTCTTACGATTGGTAAGAAATTTAGTGAAAGCTGTAACTGCGTTTTTCTCAAAATGCAACTTCCTTAATAGCAACAGTCAATAATTAATACCTTCTGAAGTATTGCACCTAGAAGTATGAACTCTCTTTTTTTTTTTTCACTTCTCAGCATCTCATGCCAATTTTAGAACCATAACCTGCTCAAAAATGAAAAATCCGAGTTTAGGTCCTTTTCCGTGCAGCGGGTCACATTATGTAGGCACCTGGGACCGTGAGATCCGGAGAGCAGTAACAGCACGGGAACAAAGTTCCAGAAAATTACGCGTTCTCCAAAATGTTATACCAGGAGGGTAAGTGACTCCTCCCGCGATGTGAGCTGTAGCTCTATCTTGCTGTATCTATTGCCATTGGGGCAAGGCTGAGTAGCTCAGACAATTGAGCACTGGCATTCTGAGCACAGCTTAGCATGTTCGATCCTGGCTCAGTCCGGTGGTATTTGAAGGTTCTCAAATACGTCGGCCTCGTGTCGGTAGATTTATTGGCACGTTAAAGAACTCCTGCGGGACAAAATTTCGGTACCTCGGCGTCTCCGAGAACCGTAAAAATTAGTCAGTGGAACATAACAAAATAAAATTATTATTGTCATTGGGGGTAAGTGAGGCGTATAGTTTCAAACATGACCAAGTCCGTTGAGCTGTTTTTTCAGGAGAGCAAAAAAACTCGTTTAGGATATTAATTCATATATACATTCAGACACCTTATTCTTTATGTTGCTTTGCAGAGGCTTCTAATTCATTACCGTACTTTACTACGTAACATTCGGGGCCTTTATACTGCATTTGAGTTTGTAAACACTAGAAAAGCCTGTGTGCTGGATGTTATTTCTGGATTTAACTCTGGTGTAGGTCTATTCTTTGTTCTGAATGTTACCTTTTATCATCAATTTTTTTAAGTTGTGAGTCAATATTGAAATAGCTCGTTGTTACATATCGTCGTTGCGCCTCGAAATATCGCCATGTGGCCATGTTGAGGGGGTTAAATACAGACCCGCAGCACATGTATCACTTGGAATGAAAATTCGTCGATATAGGCCTACTGTAGTTCATGCAAAACCGAACTTTAAATGACAGAACCTTTCAGGTCAGAGTTTTAAGCTGAAATATTATCACATAGCTGTTTTTCTTGGCTTGTTAACGTGCTGTCTTCTTCCCTCTTTATTTTGTGCATTAAGCTGTTAATAAAAGTGTAGTTGTAATCATTAACAGCTGGCAGGTAGGTACACTTCCTGGCATACTTGCAGGCGCTGGGATATGAAACGGCTAGGACTATCAAGGAAGGGACCGTGGCCTTAATTAAGGCACAACTCCAGCATTTAGCTGGTGTAAAAATGTGAACCATGGAAAACCATCTTCAGGGCTGCCGGCAATAGGGTCTGAGCACATCATCTCCCGAATGTGTGCTGACAGCTCCTGGCAAAAAGAAAAACATATTCAGCGGACTCTTGTACAAAATAATTAGCATGGCACAAGAGTCCCGAAGTGCCATGTCCTAACAAGCGACCGCTGCTCAGCTTGAAGGCCTGCAGATTACGAGGTGTCGTGTGGTCGGCACGACGAATCCGCTCGGCCGTTATTCTTGGCCTGCCATCTCACCGTCAAATAGCTTTCAATTGTAATCACTTACGCTGGGTGGACCTTGAACCAGACCTCAGGTCCAGGTAAAAATCCCTAACTTGGCCAGGAATCGACCCGGGGCCTCCGAGAAAGAGGCAGAAAGAGGCAGGCACGCTACCCCTACACCGTAGGGTCAGCCCTTACTCTTTAGTAATAAAATATGTCTTTTTTTCTTTATAAACATATATATATATATATATGTGTGTGTGTGTGTGTGTGTTGTGTGTGTGTGTGTGTGTGTGTGTGTGTGTGTGTACACAAGCCTCCGTGTTTCAGGCGGCAGTGCGTTGGCCTCTCACCGCTGGGTTCCGTGGTTCAAATCCCGGTCACTCCATGTGAGATTTGTGCTGAGCAAAGCGGAGACGAGACAGGTTATTCTCCGGGTACTCCGGTTTTTCCTGTCATCTTTCGTTTCAGGAGTGCGACAGGTTTCGGCAGCCGGTACAATTCCTATTTTCGTCGCTAGATGGGGGCTTCATTCATTCCATCCCTGACCCGGTCAATGACTGGAAAACAGGTTGTAGGTTTTCATTTTTTTTTGTTTTTTCATATGCAGGCATATTGCTACTAAAATTAAGTAGTTCTGTTTAGAAAGGTAATGGTAATTTTTGGTTAATGTTATCATTTAAGCTCCTTCCAAAAGCATGGAACTGCACCCTTTCATCGGCTAAGTGTAGATAAATCTTTGTATATTAACTGATCTAGAAATCTTCCTTTTCGGTTGTGCTTGTACCCTGTGACTTAAAGTGTCCAACCGATCATCTTTTGTGTGGTTATAGAGGCTTGTTTGTATGCTGCAGCCATATTGTGCATTCAAAGGTCAAAATGTAAACGATGCTAGTTTTGGGGCGAATGAGCTTTAAATATTTGAAATATTCTTTGAATTAACATTGTTTTCTCAAGTGAATTTATTTTTTGTAATATGAAACGAGTCCGCCCCTGTGGTGTAGTGGTTAGTGTGATTAGCTGCCACCCCCGGACGCTCGGGTTCGATTCCCGGCTCTGCCACGAAATTTGAAAAGTGGTACGAGGACTGGAACGGGGTCCACTCAGCCTCTGGTGGCCAACTGAGTAGACGGGGGTTCGATTCCCACCTCAGCCATCCTCGAAGTTATTTTCCGTGGTTTCGCACTCCTCCTCCAGGCCCCTAATTTAAGGCCACGGCAGCTTCCTTCCCTCTTCCTCGTCTATCCCCTCCAATCTTCCCATCACCCCATCTCCGTAGGTCCCTGTTCAACATACCAGGTGAGACCGCCTGAACGAAGTAGTGGTCCTCCTCCCCAGTTTTTATCCCCCGTTCTGAAGTCTTACGCTCCAGGACACTGCCCTTGAGGCGGTAGAGGAAAAAACAACCCTGGACGGTAAACGGATAAAGAAAGAAGGAAAGAAAAATTACACTATAAAGAAATGCGTGCATTTTACGTGTACACAAACATAATCTCGGGGTTAAGTACTAGAGACAATGTTTGCTTTATTATCTTCTTGATTTTACGTTTCGGTGGAATAAAAAGTACTTAGACTGTGTGTCAAATTCAAGATCATTCAATATCATTCTCATTATCTTGATAATTACCATCTTCACCTCACTTGGCCGGTATGGTTATGTAGAAAATTATATTTTCAATCTCTGGCACTTACAACAAGAGTTGGAGGTTATCGTCAACTTTCTTTTAACAAAAATGATAGTAACAGACACATCATTGTTTTATACCAGGTGTCAGCTGCTGACAAGACCGTTCCCAGAAGATTTAAAAGAACTTCATTAGGTTAATTTAGTTACCATCAAAATCTATAAATTGCTGTTTAAGTTATTAAGGCAAGGGTTATTCTGCCCGAAGGCAGGTCCGAGCCTCCACCGAGGTTTTCCCGAGCCGGAGTTTACGTACGGTAGGGTGGCCAGTTCCTTTCCGCTCCTCCATTCCCTTACCCCCACAAACAGCGCGTGGCAACCCATCCAAATCTTGACCACGCCCAATGTTGCTTAACTTTGGAGATCTCACGGGATCCGGTTAGTCTTAATTCAACTCGAGCTGGACTGAGTGTTTCAGATCGTAGTTCATTGGATTTTAACCCCAAATTCGCGCGTTCGATCCCAGCCCAGTCCTGAAGCACTGAAGATGCTTAAAATGAGAACAGAAGAAGCATATTACACCTTTACGTAAAGAGACCTAATGCTAGATGTGAAAAACTAAATAGTTAATTGTTATGTGTTACTTTATATACTCGTATGGTATATGGACTTCCACCCTGAACATAGAGCACGATCGAAGTCTTTGATATGTGGATATATCCATATCTGACTATTGATACCAAACCAAACCCCACGGCACTTAACGCCCTTGAAAGGGCTTTGGCCTACCCAGCGACCGCTGCTCAGTCCGAAGGCCTGCAGATTACGAGGGGCCGTGTGGTCAGCACGACGCATCCTCTCGGCCGTTATTCTGGGCTTTCGAGACCGGGACCGCCATCTTACCGACAGATAGCTCCTCAATTCTAATCACGTAGCCTGAGTGGACCTCAAACCAGCCCTCAGGTCGAGAGAAAAATCCCTGAGCTGGCCGGGAATCAACCCGGGGCCGGCTGACTATTGAATAACCTAGAAGTAATGAGCTGAATGAGTAAAGATAAAGAACGACTAAACGCTATCAAACAAAAGAAGCTATAATACTTCAGGCATATCATGAGAAATGAAGAAAAATACTGAATATTCCAGCTCGTCAAGCAGGCAAGAGGAAATTGCAAGAAGAGAGGCAGAGAGTGCTGACCGATTTCCTGGTTAGGGAACTTCACAGATTGGTACCAAATGTCTTCAGTAGAGCAGTTCCGAAACGCCATCGAAATGTTTAAAATTACCATGATGTTAGCCAACATCCTGAACGAAAGAGACTCAAGAAGAGGAATGCAGTTCTGAAAGTATGTAGTCGCTAAGTAATAATAATAATAATAATAATAATAATAATAATAATAATAATAATAATAATAATAATAATAATAATAATAATAATAATAATAGTCCGCCTCTGTGGTGTAGTGGTTAGCGTGATTCACTGCCACCCCCGGAGGCCCGGGTTCGATTCCCGGCTCTGCCACGAAATTTGAAAAGTGGTACGAGGGCTGGAACGGGGTCCACTCAGCCTCGGGAGGTCAACTGAGTAGAGGTGGGTTCGATTCCCACCTCAGCCATCCTGGAAGTGGTTTTCCGTGGTTTCCCACTTCTCCTCCAGGCGAATGCCGGGATGGTACCTAACTTAAGGCCACGGCCGCTTCCTTTCCTCTTGCTTGCCTATCCCTTCCAATCTTCCCATCCCTCCACAAGGCCCCTGTTCAGCATAGCAGGTGAGGCCGCCTGGGCGAGGTACTGGTCATACTCCCCAGTTGTATCCCCCGACCAAGAGTCTGAAGCTTCAGGACACTGCCCTTGAGGCGGTAGAGGTGGGATCCCTCGCTAAGTCCGAGGGAAAAACCGAACCTGGAGGGTAAACAGATGATAATAATAATAATAATAATAATAATAATAATAATAATAATAATAATAATAATAATAATAATAATAATGTAAAAGTAATAGGGTGAGTTTACTAGTGAAATAACTGGATCCATGAATGGCCAAATAAAACTTTGAACATTTTGAATAAGCATGATCCGCTTCTATTCAATCACAGGGCATGTGTACAGGTAGTTTGCTTTTCGTTCTCGACCAGTTTACACATTGATGACCGGGCGAGTTGGCCGTGCGCGTAGAGGCGCGCGGCTGTGAGGTTGCATCCGGTAGTAGGTTCGAATCCCACTATCGGCAGCCCTGAAGATGGTTTTCCGTGGTTTCACATTTTACCTTAATTAAGGTCACGGCCGCTTCCTTCCAACTCCTAGGCCTTTCCTATCCCATCGTCACCATGAGACCTATCTGTGTCGGTGCGACGTAAAGCCCCTAGCAAAAAAAAAAAAACATTGATGCAATTTGATTATAGGTACAATATGAATACGCCTGGGATATCATAGAAGCAACAGGAAACAATTTCTGAGGTATTCACAGCGTTTACATGGCTAAGAATTCTTGCCATAACAAGCAGCCGTGTTCTTGGCACATGTCAAAAAAATCCCTTACTCCACCTTCCCTCCTGTCAACAAGTGTAGGTTATAGCACAATATTGTTGCGCATAGTGTTGAATTCAGAGTTCAGAGAGTAATGTCGCAGAAAAGGAGACATATTCTGTGAGTGATAAACTGAAAGTAATTGACCATGTGAAGAACGGGGAGTCAAAGGCCAGTTTATCACACGAATATTATGTTGAAGTATTTTTTCTTGTACTTCCACCTCGTCATCAGTCACTATACAGGCCAACTTCCGATATAGCGCAGTTACACTATAACCCGGGGGTGAATTATGCTCCACCCCCAGCAACTGAGTTATTTCGAACTTCAACTATACTTCTAATAATTTGGCTCTTTTTCTGATCATTTATCAGTGCAATGGTGCTCAACGAATAGAATGAAACTCACACTCATGGGTGTTGAAGCAAATATAAAGTTTGCCACCATATATCTTGTATCTGTTGCTGTATTAAACTAAGTCCGGTAATTCAAGTCCCCATTCTTCAGATATAAACAGAGAGAAACCTTTTATTATTAAGTCATTAATTTCAATAATTAAATGCGAATGTGCAATTTTATAGTCCTTAAATGGTCATTTATTTGCGAAATAATAATAATAATAATAATAATAATAATAATAATAATAATAATAATAATAACAATCGGGTGGCCTCAGTTGCCATGTGCAGGCTTTCTTATTTTACGCCTTTAGGCTGCTTGTATGTTAATTTTGACGTCCCGTTTTACTCTCCATATGACAGAGAAACCAGAATTCTACTGGGCGACCGACTGTTGAGTTTTAATTTTGTTGAGTAAACATCGAATGTGTAACTAGAGTTCTTTAACGCGTCGACAAAGTACAAAATGAGGTGCCGAATATCTCCTTCCGCCTTCCGAATATCACACTATCTGTATCGGTTTTGAAGCCGTAGTCTTGGGATTCGGAGACAACTCTCAATAGCTAATCCTCAGAGGAAGTCGTAATAAAGCAGCCGACGTTATTTATCCGTTTACCTAGACACGTTTAAGAGCCTACAATGCGATGGCCTATGACATGGACCATTTCATTCGTTTGTTTCTCATAAAGCTTGTTATGAATGTAGGTCAAGGTGATATCTTTTCAAGCGACGAAAGTAAAGAAGAGAGCCGCAACACATAAACAGAATATACTGTACCTTAATTGTGGCAATGGGCTAATCATGAGGGGGGCCGCAGGATTACTCGTGCTAATGTGGCGTGGGATGTGCACTGTGTGTGTGTGTGTGTGTGTGTGTGTGTGTGTGTGGACATTCTAGCTAGTAGGTGTACGTCGGTGTCTTCTTGTGTATTGTGACTCATTGTTACTGCTACATAGACAATGTGAGTGAATAAGAATCGGATCTTTTTCTTCTTCTTTATCTGTTTACCCTCCAGGGTCGGTTCTTCCCTCGGACTCAGCAAGGGATCCCACCTCTTCCGGCTCAAGGGAAGTGTCCTGGAGCTTCAGACTCTGAGTCGAGGGATACAACTGGGGAGGATGACCAGTACACGGCCCAAGCGGCCTCACCTGCAATGCTGAACATGGGCCTTGTGGGTAGATGGGAAGATTGGAAGGATAGATAAGAAAGAGGGAAGGAAGCGGCTGTGATCTTAAGTTGTGTACCATCCCGGCACTTTTCCTGTCTCCCCCATTCTTACCCTCCATGCCGATCGGGGCTGAACTTCGACTTGCACCATTGTCGGAACTGCCAGTTCCCATGTGCATGCTCAAATCTCAGTCGTTCTCTCCTGTCATGAAGCTCTTATCACAGATATTTATAAGGCCTTCTTGAACCTAAGGCTGCCTCTCGCAGTTTGTCGCAAACGGTTTGGTGCTCCCGATCCGTACCAGTGCGCCATCAAAGTGCAAACCACATACAGGCTTCCTCTGACCTTAGTTTATCGCTTTCTATCCTGACCTAGTCTCCTAGAGTACAATCCTGTTGCTCTGAATCGTTTCCTGGCCGTGGGAACAATAGATTTAATCAAATGAAGCCTGTAGCCGCTGCACGAATAGCCCTACCTTCCTGCAACAATGTGACTGCACACTTGTCGGTAGCTGAATATTATTGGCTATGAGTTTTTTGGTATAATACCTTTTTTGGTTCGTGTATTTAGAGCATTGGAACAAAATGTTATTGGATGTACCTGTCATTTTTTGACATGAGCATACGTCCGTATCAGATAAATGAAGTTTGTATTTATATTCGGGTGTTAGGGCGTGATTGATTCTTAACTTACTTATGGTAGTGATGTGTCTCCTCTAATATCTGCCTAATATGAACCAAGGTGCTCGCTGGAGTTCAAGTATTTGGTATTTGCTATTTGACAGTTAGTCTTGCTCCCTTTGCTGCTTCTTTTGCTAACTTATCTACCATGATATTACAATGGCGTGGCATCCAGACAAGTAGAATATCATGATTGTTCTGTGCGAGGTTATGTAATAATTTACGTATATTCCAGATATACCAAGAGTTTGTTTCAGCTGGGGATTGTAGGTTTTGCAGGACACTTAAGGAATAGGTAAGGTAAGGGTTATTCTGCCCGAAGGCAGGTCCGAACCTCCGCAGAGGTGTTCCTGAGCCGGGGTTTACATGCGGTAGGGTGGCCAGTTCCTTTCCGCTCCTCCATTCCCTTACCCCCACCAACAGCGCGTGGCAACCCATCCAACTCCTGACCACGCCCAATGTTGCTTAACTTCGGAGATCTCACGGGATCCGGTGTTTCAACACGGCTACGGCCATTGGCACTTAAGGAATCTGTACATATAATTGCGTTTGATATTTGATCTTATTTTATGCATAATGCTATTTGACGGATTTCAAATATTTCTGTAGTAAATATTGAGGCCTGTGCTGGTAGTGTGAATTTCTGAGCTTGCGGTATGAGGAATGATGCTTCTACTCCTTCAGGTGTTTTGGATCTGTCTGTAAAACAATTTACATATTGTTTGTTTCGATTACAGTAGGCTTGAAGAGTTTTATTAACCATCACTTGATTGGTTTTTCAAATTTAAGGGTACTTGGTCGAAGGTTGAGATAACTGGGTTGGCGTGAACGTATGATGTATTGAAAAGAGTATGCCGGTGACTAACTGTTACTGGCACACTAGCAAAGTCAACAGTAACTTAGAAGACAAAATACTGTGCAGTCGACATGCTTTGTCCTTGTGGCAGCCTCCGCATGGGGGAAGTTAAAATAATAATAATAATAATAGTAATAATAATAATAATAATAATAATAATAATAATAATAATAATAATAAGCTGGTATACAAGAGTTTGTCACCTAGAGACAATGTACACTGACTGACAGAGCAAATGCAACACCAAGGAGGAGTGGTTCGAAAGGGATGAAAGTTGGGGAAAAAACAGAGACGGCACGGACGAATAATTGATGTTTATTTCAAACCGATATGCAGGTTACACAATGCGCACGGCATCGACTCAGTAGGATGTAGGACCACCGCGAGCGGCGATGCACGTAGAAACACGTCGAGGTACAGAGTCAATAAGAGTGCGGATGGTGTCCTGAGGGATGGTTCTCCATTCTCTGTCAACCATTTGCCACAGTTGGTCGTCCGTACGGGGCTGGGGCAGAGTTTGCAAACGGCGTCCAATGAGATCCCACACGTGTTCGATTGGTGAGAGATCCGGAGAGTACGCTGGCCACGGAAACATCTGTACACCTCGTAGAGCCTGTTGGGAGATGCGAGCTGTGTGTGGGCGGGCATTATCCTGCTGAAACAGAACATTGGGCAGCCCCTGAAGGTACGGGAGTGCCACCGGCCGCAGCACATGCTGCACGTAGCGGTGGGCATTTAACGTGCCTTGAATACGCACTAGAGGTGACGTGGAATCATACGCAATAGCGCCCCAAACCATGATGCCGCGTTGTCTAGCGGTAGGGCGCTCCACAGTTACTGCCGGATTTGACCTTTCTCCACGCCGACGCCACACTCGTCTGCGGTGACTATCACTGACAGAACAGAAGCGTGACTCATCGGAGAACACGACGTTCCGCCATTCCGTCATCCAAGTCGCTCTAGCCCGGCACCATGCCAGGCGTGCACGTCTATGCTGTGGAGTCAATGGTAGTCTTCTGAGCGGACGCCGGGAGTGCAGGCCTCCTTCAACCAATCGACGGGAAATTGTTCTGGTCGATATTGGAACAGCCAGGGTGTCTTGCACATGCTGAAGAATGGCGGTTGACGTGGCGTGCGGGACTGCCACCGCTTGGCGGCGGATGCGCCGATCCTCGCGTGCTGACGTCACTCGGGCTGCGCCTGGACCCCTCGCACGTGCCACATGTCCCTGCGCCAACCATCTTCGCCACAGGCGCTGCACCGTGGACACATCCCTATGGGTATCGGCTGCGATTTGACGAAGCGACCAACCTGCCCTTCTCAGCCCGATCACCATACCCCTCGTAAAGTCGTCTGTCTGCTGGAAATGCCTCCGTTGACAGCAGCCTGGCATTCTTAGCTATACACGTGTCCTGTGGCACACGACAACACGTTCTACAATGACTGTCGGCTGAGAAATACGGTACGAAGTGGGCCATTCGTCAACGCCGTGTCCCATTTATCGTTCGCTACGTGCGCAGCACAGCGGCGCATTTCACATCATGAGCATACCTCAGTGACGTCAGTCTACCCTGCAATTGGCATAAAGTTCTGACCACTCCTTCTTGGTGTTGTATTTGCTCTGTCAGTCAGTGTACATAACACATTTCACTGCTTCGTGAAAGGAATAGTCATGACGATTCATTTTACGGACAGCTTACGTTATTAAAGCATGTCGCAGCAAGATAAAACAAACTTTATAGCTTACACACCAACTGGTTAAATGTTACAGTCGACCAAAATCATGTACTCAAACTTTTTTAAGCTGTATAATTAAGTATGGCGTGATTTACTTTGTATTGTTAGTTTTCCATCGGTTTGCTTTTCCTGGACATCTTCTTCTATCTCTTCTTCATAATCTGTTTACCCTCCAGGGTCGGTTTTTCCCTCGGACTCAGCGAGGGATCCCACCTCTACCGCTTCAAGGGCAGTGTCCTGGCGCTTCAGACTCTGGGTCGGGGGATACAGCTGGGGAGGATGACCAGTACCTCGCCCAGGCGGCCTCATCTGCTATGCTGAATAAGGGCCTTGGTGGGGGATGGGAAGTTTGGAAGGGATAGATAAGGAAGAGGGAAGGAAGTTAGGTAGGCCCGTACCATCCCGACATTTGCCTGGAGGAGAGTGGGAAGCCACAAAAAACCACTTCCAGGAGGGATGAGGTGGGAATCGAACCCACATATACTCATTTGACCCCCGAGGCTGAGTGGACCCCGTTCCAGCCCTCGTACCACTTTTCAAATTTCGTGGCAGAGCCGGGAATCGAACCCGGGCCTCCGGGGGTGGCAGCTAATCACACTAACCACTACACCACAGAGGCGGACTAGAAATATTTCCACAATAAAGTATTTATTCGTGAAAAATAGTTAATAATAAAATGGTAAATTCGAGAATATCTCGTGGCCCTGAGTAATTGATGCCAGGTTCCAGTACCGGTCCACCCCCTGTGGGTGGGGGACGCAGACGAAAAATACACCCACGGTATCCCCTGCCTGTCGTAAGAGGCGACTAAAAGGGGCGACCAAGGGATGATTGGATTAGAACCATGAAACTACTTGTGTTTAGTACCACCACGCGGGGAACACCATGGGTCGCTTTTACTTGCGCGTAGTACCACTATGTTAGGTACCAAATAGGTTTTTGATTAGTAGCAATCAGGAGCACCGTGCGGTCAGGCTTTTACGGTACCTGTGATTAGTAGCACTATATGAGCGACACCAGGGTTCTGGCTTGCCTATGATTAGTACCCACTATATAAGGAACACTATGGGATAGTACGAGTCCCTGTGGTTAGTACACTTATGTGATGAACGCCATAGGTTTGCGTTGCCTGTAAATGGCACCGTATTGTGCGAAAATGTAGGTCTGTAATACATGTACGAATTTCATTACCTGTGAGTAGTACCATAATGTGTGGAATACCGCGAGTCTACGATACTTTTGATTAGTACCGCACCACGTCAAATACCATGGTTCTACTTTCCAAACGATAAGTACCATTATGAGGGTCCGATGACCTATACTTTGTACCCCTTTAGCTTGCAAGCATCATTGGTTCAGTATTGAGCTATAGAAGCAGTCCCTTGGTCAGTATTACTATTGTTTTCCGTCAGTTTCTGAGAATGAGGCATTGCGGGTCGTCTCCACTGATTGTTTTAACTTCATATCCATCCGTTCATTTTTCGTCTTCACGCTTTGAATTCTGGTCAGTGGAGGATTTTGTATTTTCATATTGTAATTGCATTTCGTCTCATTTCGTACCATCAGGGGCCGATGGCCTAGATGTTAGGCCCCTTAAAACAACAAGCATCATCATCATCATCATCATCATCATCATCATTATCCACTACCGGTCTTAATCATCATCCGATCGATTAGATTAGCTGTTTGCCTTTTGCTACCACTACGAGTGCTAATGTGAGTCAATGCAGAATTTCTCTTAAGCACTTATAACTACGTTCGGTGTGGACTTTTTCGAAAACTCAAAAAATACCTGAGGGTATTGAACCAAGGAACATATTACAGAAATAATCATGTAAGTAAGTTAATTTGGCTAGGATTTGAATAAAAAAGAAAAACGAGTAAAGAAACAGGCGAATTTAGGCTTTTTTCCGGAACTGTACTTAGGCCGGAAGTGATTTTCGAAGTTTGTTTTTAGTTTGATTTAGCTATCCAAGACTCACAATTTGAAATACTTCCTGGATCTTTATCCCTTCAACTTTGGGCGCAATTGAGGAAATTGCTTAATTTTACGTTTTTTGTAGTATGGTGGCCCCTACTTTGATTGATAAGAAATGTTCCCAACATTAAAACTGTGCAATATTAGTTTGCGCAGTAAACTAAAGAAAACTTCTTCTTCTTCTTATTCTTATTATTAATCTTAATCTTAAAATTAATATTAATATTAATATAATATTAATATCATTCTTAATCTTATTCTTAATCTGAACATTATACTTATTCTTCTTGCCATGCCATCTTCTGTCGAAGTTTGGCGATCATCTAGTCTTTGAGTCTGCCACACGGAAAAGCGACATCATGCTCATCTTGAACCAGTCCCTCAGGTTCTTCAGCCATGAGATCTCCCCTTGCGTTGTCAACCGTAGGATCTTGTACTTTTCATTCCGCAGAACGTGTCCGAAATATTCAAGTTTCCGCCTTTTTTAGGGAAAGGAGAATATCGGTCTTCTTGGTTAGTCTTCCTATCACCTCAATATTTCTCATTCCTTCAGTCCACGAGTTACGTAACATCCACCGATAGAGCCACATTCTCGCACAGGGCCTGGGTCAGAGTCCACTCTTCCATTCCATACAACAGTGTGGGAAATACGAGTACATAACCCCTGACCACTCTCAGCCTCCAATTGTGGTTGCTGAGGAGCTTCTTCATTTGAATGAAGTAAACAACAATGTTCTATTGTACAATTATGACAGTATGGGGACATTTACTGTAAAGCATTGACAACTCCTACTGGTGCAGAGTATGTAGTTTGTATACATAGCGGGGCTAAAGGAGGCGCCACATCTGTTATCATTCATAGATAATGTTATTTATTTAACTGGTAATTGCCTTAGCAGACGCTGGATTATCGGAATGTGAAGAGATCGCTATCATAGTGAGAGCCAGTGACAAGGAAATGCCGCATTCAAATACAATTGACAGGATCGAACCTGCTATCTTGAAAACACCAACTACTAATCAGCTGCAACACTAAGGAGGACGGGAGTGGTATTATTAAAAAAATAGTGTTTACCATTACTACAGTAATAGTCTTCATTCTGATGTGTTTAAAAATCGTAAACAAATAATGTCGTAATAAAAAATAATTAATTAATTAATTTCAGTATTAAGCAGGAGGCTACTCCAGGACGAACTCGACAACTGCACGCCACCTGCCATCGAAGACTTCCCTCCAGATTTGCTGACTCCAGAGCAGCGACGCCATGGAGGAGTATTACTTCACGCTGCCCTCGCCTGTTACCTCTTCGTACTGCTTGCTATCGTCTGCGATGACTACTTTGTGCCTAGCATCAAGTTACTTTGTGACAGTAAGTAGTAGGATATTTTGCTAAACAATCTTCCTTCCTTCCTTCCTTCCTTCCTTCCTTCCTTCCTTCCTTCCTTCCTTCCTTCCTTCCTAATTGTGTGATCGTAAGCCGCCAGCATAGTGTAATACAAGTAGAGCAAACACAAGTGGAGGCGATAAGTTGACAAGTCTTTGGGAACTGTCAGTGAGCTCCATGCTTCCCTTCAGGTTAATGTCCAAAACTTGTGATTGGCAGAAACGGAACTGGACTTTGTTTCCGGTAAGATGAAGATTTATTGCAAGTTACTGTCTCAATTTAGTTGGATTTGCTGAGCAAACTGCTTCCGTCTTCATTTTCTTTTTCTGGTGCGGTCACGGGTGCGAATTGTGTCGCACAGGTCCTGTTTTACAGCTGGATGCCCTTGTTGTAGGGATGTATTAACTATTGCATGTTTCTATAGTGGTTCGTAGTGCGGAATGTTGTGTGCATATGAAGAGGTGTATATAGGGATAAACACAAACACCCACGCCCCAGTACGAAGAATTAATCACATGTGGCTAAAATCTCGACCGAGCCGGCAATAAAACTCACGACCCTCTGAACTGATGACCTCAACGCTGACTTTTAAGCCAAACAACCAGAGTAATTGTGAGCAAACTAATGGGAAACAAATTAGGACTTTGAATTCCATTGGAACATTATCAAAAAAACGTAAGTGAGGAGACTGGCCTCAAAATAAACAATCAGAAATAAAAATACATGGTAATCAGCAAGCAGAAAATTGCCCCAGCGCTGTTACCGCCCTTCCACCTGTCGTATCTTCTGCCTGTAGTAAAAGGCGACTGAAGGGGGAACCAGGGACTCTGAAACTGGGAGCATTGGTTGGTGACCACGGCTCCCTCAGCTGACTCTGGCATTTCTTCTTCTTATTATTATTATTATTATTCTTTGTATCAGGCTGTTCACTTTCAACTTTCCTTTCCGACCTCCCTCGGTCAACACTTGTTCTTCTCCGGCCCCGGCTGTATTAGATTTGCGAGGCCTAGGAAGTCTTTCACGCCCTTCGTAGCCCTTGTCTTTATTTTGCCGATACCTTCACGTTTCAAAGTATCGGACCTCTTCCGTTTTCTTTCTGATTGGTGTTAGGAGAGAATGGTTGCCAATTGTACTTCTTTTTTAAACAATAATGAACACCACCATCTAAAACGGCGCTTGTGATACTTTTCCAGACATTTTAAGAGCCCTCTTTAAGAAGACGACCAAAGAGGCGACACCATATTTCAGTGTCACTGTTAGCATTTGTCGAGGTGGCTATTAAGGTAAGTAAAGTGTTCAATATTGTACACAGGGTCTCACCGTTGATGGTGATGACTCGTTAGAGTTCGGTTCCACTTCGTAAAAATCTAGTGTTTTGCTTTTTAGTTCTAAGCTGGTACTAATATGTATATGCTACATTTATTTCATCCTAGTGTATCTTATAAGCCCGTTAAGGATCAGTTCCTGTAATGAAGGACCCTAAAAATTAAACATATACTGCAAAATATAGGTTCGTAAATGGTTAGAATTGTTATTTATTTATTTATTTATTTATTTATTTATTTATTTATTTATTTATTTATTTATTTATTTATTTATTGTTTAACAGGCATTTCTGCCCACTTACAGACCGTTTCCATTTCTTATTTCCAATAATATACAATGAAAATAAAATATGAAAATTAAAATTATACTACCGAACTATGGACAATCGTAAGTGTGTGTTTAAAGTAAATATTTGAATGTCTCATAAAATTAACATTTGTAATCTAAATTGATCTAAGGACTAAAAGTATCCATAACCAGTGGTACACAAGTATGATACTATGTCTTCTCTCTGTGTGAGTTCCCTTCTGACTGACCTTCACAAGATACTCCTTGTCAAATATGCCCACGTTTAGCATGTTCATTGATTGGCATGTACTGTTTAAAGGTGAGTTCATTTGTGTTTGACCTTTTAATAAAAACAGTTAAATTATTTCTGTTACTTCCAAATGGTGAAGTAATTCTCGGCTATCTGCTGTACCTTTGAGAAGTGTCTGAAGGTATTTTAGACTTGTTAATGTTCTCCTATTATGCAACTTATCTAAACCAAAATTTGTTGTTAAGTCAGTATATGCCCCATATTTTGCGCTAGTTTTAGAGATACAAAAATATAGATATCTTAGAAATTTAGCTTGAACTTTTTCTATTTCTTGTATATATGTATTACACGATGGATTCCAAACAATAGATGCATATTCTATTACTGTTTTAACTAGTGAATTGTATACCTTTATTAGTTAAAACAGACTAAAGATGTGATGGTGATTATAATTGTTGTTTTAATGGGATAAAATATCGAGGTTATCGGCGCGAGACAAAAGAAGCGACTGAGAATGATAATGTGATCCCTAAAATAAAAATGTATGAGGAATGATTGGGAGCATAACTAGCCAATTGACTTAATTGCTTTCCAAACTGCCGAGGAATCAGGAAGAGCACCCGGCCGTCAATCCCCAGTCAAAACCCAAAATGAGAGAGGGTGTCTAGCGGCCCCAGATATACCTGTGATAGGCCAAGAAAGCTTTATGTACGCAGGATGGTGAAGACTGGTACTTTAACCCACTTTTCTAATCGATATTTCCTGAGACTGAATGCAGTTCATTCAATTTTATAAAACTAGATTTGAGTTTGAATTTAAAAAATAATGCTCTTAGGAATCAATCTTTCCATAGCCTCGTTGAAAATATTTTGAGTAACCAGATCATCAGACTTTTTCCGGTCTGAAATTTGCATGCCAATTCTCACAGATGTTTATGTCTTTTTGTGTTTGTTTTCAGAGCTGGAGATGTCGGAGGACGTAGCAGGAGCGACCTTCATGGCAGCAGCCACGTCAAGCCCAGAGCTCTTCATCAATGGTGTGGGGACGTTCATCACAGAGGGCGACATCGGTGTGGGCACCATTGTGGGTAGCGCTGTCTTTAACGTACTGGCTGTGCCCGCGTGCTGCGGCCTCTTCGCGGGCAAGGTGAGCCCAGCACTCGATCAGTGTTCTCAGTTTCCCTCCTAATTTACCCGCTCCGTCTATTGTTTTTAATGTTGAAAACCATTTCTTAGCAGAGAAGGTAGGTGTGCCCATACTATAAAAAACGTAAAATTAAGCATTTTTCTCAATTGTGCCGAAATCGGAAGGGCTACAGGACCCGGAAAAGTTTCAAATTGTAAGTCTTGGATAGCTCTATCAAACTAAAAAACAAATTTCTAAAAATCACTTCCGGCCTAATGCAGTTCCGGAATAAACAGCCTAAAATAGCCTGTTCCTTTACTCGTTTTCTTTTCGATTCTTTCCGTGGTTTCCCATTTTCACACCAGGCAAATGTTGGGGCTGTACATTAATTAGGGCCACGGCCACTTCCTTCCCATTCCTAGGTCTATCCTATCCCATCGTCGCCATAAGACCTACCTGTGTTGGTGCGACGTAAAACAAATAGCAAAAAAAAAAACTTTTAGATTCAAATCCCAGCCAAATTAACTTATTTACATAATTCTTTCTGTAATGTGTTCCTTGGTTCAATACCCTCAGGAGTTTTTTGATCTTTTGAAAAATGTCCACACCGAATGAAGTTATATAGGCTTAAGTGAAAGTCGTCATTTACTTACATTAGCGCTTGTAGCGGTGCCCAAGTGAAACAATGCATTTGACCCACATTAGCGCTCGTCGTGGTAGAAAAAGGCAAACTACTAATCTAATCGACCGGATAACAATGATTAAGAAATGGATTGGAATTTTTAGGAATAAATAAATAATATATTCTCATACTTTATTATATAATGTGCCGAAAGTTGAAGGGCTAGAACTGTGGAGTTTTTAAATGTCTTTCTAACGGAGACCTTACCTGTTCAGTGTGTAGCAGCAATTATAGGGAATTCTTTTTAAAAAGGGACATAATAGCTAATTGTCAATGTTACATAAAACTGAAAGGTTGCTTGCTTTGCATATACTATTGCAATCTACATCTACTCTAATGTGTTTGTCACATTCATGTCTTGGCAACCTTCTTGGCTCCTTCAACTTCCCTAAAGACCCGACTGAAGAAGTCCTAGGTGTCTCAAGATTTATCCTAGCAATCTCTCTTCTTCTTTCTTAATCTGCTTACCCTGCATTTTCCCTCGGACTCAGCGAGAGATCCCACCTCTACCGCCTCAAGGGCAGTGTCCTGGAGCGTGAGACTTTGGGTCGGAGATACAGCTGGGGAGGATGACCAGTACCTCGCCCAGGCAGCTTCACCTGCTATACTGAACAGGGGCCTTGGTGGGGGATGGGAAGATTGGAAGGGATAGACAAGGAACAGGGAAGGAAGCGGCCGCGGCCTTAAATTAGGTACCATCCCGGCATTTTCCTAGAGGAGAAGTGGGAAACCACGAAAATCCACTTCCAGGATAGTTGAGGTGGGAATCAAACCCACCTCTACTCAGTTGACCTCCCGAGGCTGAGTGGACCCCGTTCCAGACTTCGTACCATATTTCAAATTTCGTGGCAGAGCCGGGAATCGAACCCGGGCCTCCGGGGGTGGCAGCTAACCACACTAACCATTACACCACAGAGGCGGACAATCTCTCTTCTTCTGGTCAAATTTCATCAAATCATTCTCCTCCCACCAGTCTGGTTTTTTATTTCTTCATTTGTGACCAGACATACCCATCTCGCAGGCTAACATCTCAGTTCAGAAGATTTATTTATTTATTTATTTATTTATTTATTTATTTATTTATTTATTTATTTATTTATTTATTTATTCGTTCGTTCGTTCATTGATTGATTTATTTATTTATTTATTTATTTATTTATTTATTTATTTATTTATTTATTTATTTATTTATTTATTTATTTATTTATTTATTTATTTATTTATTTATTTATTTATTTATTTATTTATTTATAAAATATCCTAACAGTTTGAACCCTATTGTACATGAGTATACCAGGGTTATAGTTTTGATCAGTTCTTTAATTATTGGTCCTTGACACAAAATTAGGAAACTAAATTATTGAAGATGTGGTGAATGAACTTATGGAACTGTCTGTAACAGCAGAATTTCCTAAACAGATGGTGTAAAGGCTTTGAAAGTTCCACATTACAATTGTTTAGATGACACTCAAGTTTGAATCTTGTCCTTCCAAACATGCCACATTCGAACAGTAAATCGTCCACTGTTTGCGAAGATGCTCTAAAGCAAAAGTAATCGCCTGCAATGTTAATTTTGAAGCGTTCGAAGTAGTACTTAAACATTCCCTGGCCGGAGAGGAACTGAGTGAGAAGCTTGAATCCCCTCTCTTTATGCACCGAGCGAGTTGGGCGTGCGGTTAGGGACGCGCAGCTCTGAGCTTGCATTCGGGAGATAGTAGGTTCGAACCCCACTGTTATCAGCCCTGAAGATGGTCTTCCGTGGTTTCCCATTCTCACACAAGAAAAATTCTGGGGCTGTACCTTAATTAAGGCCACAGCCGCTTCCTTCCCATTCCTAGCCCTTTCCTATCCCTTCATCGCCATAAGACCTACCTGTGTCGGTGTGACGTAAAGCTATTTGAAAAAATATTTATACACCAGATATTGTCCA
Organism: Anabrus simplex; assembly: GCF_040414725.1. Classification (NCBI taxonomy): domain Eukaryota; kingdom Metazoa; phylum Arthropoda; class Insecta; order Orthoptera; family Tettigoniidae; genus Anabrus; species Anabrus simplex. Next base: position 221,614,514 of record NC_090270.1, on the reverse strand, counting down.
CTTTTCATTTTCGGACAACGCCACGCTCCATACACTAGTCTTAAGGAACATATGTTAATATGCACTTCTATATTTGAGATCAACAAATTCCTTTCTCCGAGAAGGCTTTCGTTGATTGTGCTAAGCTGTGTTTAATGCCATCTTTCCTTCTCCGTCATTGGCTGAATTAAATAATCTTCATACATTTTACTTATTTTAGAAGCCAATAGTTCAATAGCTTGACATTATTTCGGCAATTAAGAGTAGGCCTGCGGTAGTTCAAATATGCACAATGCTAACTCCATTTCTAACCGTGCCGTGAACAGTTGTTAATAGGTTATGTCCAAAGTATTGTTTTATTATTATTCCATCCGTTTACCCTCATCAAGCCAATACATAATTAAAAAATAAGAAAAATACAATATATGTAGCTGGCTGTATGGTCGATAAGACCGAAGGACAAAATAATAAAATAAAAACTAAAATATTTAAAAAATATAAGTGATTATAAAAGTTGATCTTCGAACTAGTGCGAAGCGTACACTTGAGCATAAATTGCATGTCGTAAAAGCTAACCTTGTGTGTAAACTTTGTGTGACAACGACTATCACATGGGTAATATTAACAAGAGTGTGAAAGAGTCCAAATTAAGAAGAGTATCACTGTGTTTAGAACACGAAAATGAAAATCCTCAACCTGTTTCCAGTCATTTGACCGGGTCAGGAATGGAATGAATGAAGCCCCTATCTAGCGGCGAGGATAGGAATTGTGCCGGATGCCGAATTGCACTTTCTGGGGTAATGGTTAATGACTGACAGATCAAATAAAATGATATTGGAGAGTGTTGTTGGAATGAAAGATGAGAGGGAAAACCGGAGTACCCGGAGAAAAACCTGTCCCGCCTCCGCACAAATCTCACATGGAGTGACCAGGATTTGAACCACGGAACCCAGAGATGAAAGGACGGCGCAGTGCCACCTGAGCCACGGAGGGAAATATTTTTAATACTCGTTGTTATGAAATTTTCCTCTTACTTCCCTGTCCATACGAATGCGCCTGCCATGTGCGGCAATCCGACATACCGTGCCGTGTGTACTTAGAATACTGGCCCGCCAGTAAATTAGATGTTTTTCATTTTTTTCTTAATTTTTGTCACTATATTTGCTTACTAAAGCATTCTTCAGAGCCAGTTTATCGCAATAATCATTCATTAAAAAATGTTACCTTGTGACTTGTGTGAACAAAATTTAATTGCTTATGATTTCAAATACATTTTAGTCAGCATTTGTAACATCAGGTGGCAGTGACTGCGAATGGTACCATTTCTCGCCAATTTCTTATTAGTTTTTATACTTCAACCATCAACTATACCTTTTCCTTATTCCTGAAACGAACATTTAGTTTTCTAACAAAGACTGTACTTTTATGCAGGATTGTGCCCCGTACCATACCATTCCGCAAGTCTTGTTAATTCTCAGCTTAGGAATATAAGGATTAATTTGTTATATTCGCCAGGTAATAGTTCTAATATGAATCCCATAGAGTATATATGGGAGGAAATGAAAGACGGGTTAAAAGAAGACTATACTGCACAAACAAAAACATGTTGATTGAGAAGATAAGTTAGCTGTGGTATCAAGATGAGGATATTTTGAAACTTGCAGCTCAAGGTATCACTGGTATGCCACGTCACGTTAAAGTCCTTATCAAACCCAGAGCTGGTCTAACAAAATATAATAACACTAATAACAATACGTTTTCAATTAAATTTAACTAAAAAGTTCACTAACAAGAGAGCGGCGTGTACTGAAGAATCGCCGATCTTACGTAAATTTTGCACACATGTTAAATGAGCCAAAAATAACACAATGGCCAAAATAGTTCTGTCGGAAATTAACTTGTGCGACCTACAGAAAGCGTAAGGATAAGTGGTATATGTATAATGGTAATCAACATAGGCAAAGTTACTTTTGCGTTGGAAGGAAAATATTAAACATGTGATATTAAGCCCTTGTCCTCGCTTCGTTGGGTGTGGTTGGTGTAGAACCGCTCTGTGCTTTCAACATTTCTACCACGAGCATCATTGTTGCAGAAGCTAGAAGGAGTAAGTTCATTTCGTGTGTAACGTCGCTTATTATACTGATAAATAGGGCCCGGATGTTCATGCAGTAACAGGTTAGAATGCGAGTAATAAGTAGAGTCTACCCGCACGACGGTAATGCTATGAGAATTGCATAAGCATTAGTGGTTCGGTCCATTAGAACGCCTAGAATTTATGTTATACCCACTACATTACGTTAGAGCGGGCTAGTCGACTAGCATAGTAATGTAATGTAGTGGGAGTAACATAAATTCTAGGGGTTCTAACGAGCCGAATCCCTAATGTTTATGCAAACCTCATTGCATTACCGTCGTGCGGGTACACTCTACTTATTACTCGCTTCAGTAAGTTTGCATTCTAACCCATGACTGCATAAACATCCGGGCCCTACTGATCATCATACACTAAAGACTAAGCCTTGTCGCTGCAACCTTCCTCCTCTCAATCCTGCTGTTCTCTTCACTTCCTTGTAGTTTTTCCATCCCTTCAAGTGTCTCACATCCTTGGTCTTCCTCTTCCTTTCTTTCCTAGTATTTTTCCTTCAAAGTCGTTTACTAGGAAGTCATTATGTATCAGGATATGACCTACAAGTTTTATCCTCCTTCTTTCCATATCCTTTATCAGTCTTCGTTGTTCGTTGATTTCCTTTAGAACATCTCGATTCGTCTTCTTTTCAGTCCAGCATGTCCTCATTATTTTCCTCCACATCCACATTTCAGTTGCTTGCAATGAATCTTTCCCTTTTTTTACAATAGTCCAGTTCTCACAACCGTAAAGTAGTACACTCCAGACAAAGATTTGTACAAAAGCCTTTCTTTTTTCTAAACTTATTAGCAGTTTCCCGCTGGCTCCGCCTGCAATGTACAAAATATGGTGTTGTTCGTTACTATCCTCACGGATGTATTTGCAAAGTTTCGAGTTAATGAAATAAAGCACATGATCTGCTGTGGTAATATTATGCCAACAAAACACTTGAAAATACATCACACAAAGAAATTGAATTAAACGTTCCTTAGAACAATACCACACGCCGAACTGTTAAAAAGTCCTTCAAAGATCTTCGTCATGGAGGCAAATGTACTCATAACTTTCCTCAGAATTTACCAGTTTAAGTATTTATTACCTCAAAAGAAAGCGCTTGATCCAGTGAGTGTTTCTAGACCAAAACAAACTGCGTATCTCAATTATAAAGAAAGATATGATTGCTTCAATGAGAAAAATTGTTGAAGAAATGAGACGTCAAATTGAATGTGCACTCATACCTTTCCTCAGAATCAACCAATTTGAATAGTTAAGAGCTGAAGTGAAAGAGCTTGATCCACTGAGTGTTCTTAGGCCAAGATGAACTCCGTACCTCAATTAGAACCAAAGATATGATCGCTTCAAAGAAACAAAAAATTGAAAAAATCAAGTAATTTGAGGAGGGCGGAAGTTTAGTGATTTATAGTATCTGATGACAAAACTGTGCATGAATACCTTTCAGTTTTAAAAAATGAAGGAAATCGACCGGATAGAAAGGACGGACTGACTGACTTTAGTTTTCATAACTTTTCTAAATATATAGATATGGGTATGTTTTAAAAGACTTCTTTTATTTTGAAAGGCCTGTTTAGCAAGAGCTATCCTTATGTTGATTTCCTTGGTGCATCTATTGTATTCAGTTATAATGCTTCCTAAGGAATACAAATGTTGCACTTGTTCTACTGTGTTTTCGAGTTTGTAATGTTTCAACGTGTCACACTGAACAGTCAGCATTCTATTTAATTCGATCTCAGAGTCTGCTAGTATGGAAATGTCTTCAGCATATCTATTGCTGTGGATTCTTTTCCCACTTTTCCTTTAGTCCTTTCCTTTAAAACACATATTACTTCTTCAGTAAACAAATTGAAAACGTATGGTGAGAGTAGACAATCCTGCCTCAATCCTTCCATAATTCCTGCCATTTTTGTATATCGATTCACTATTACATTTGTACACGGGTTCTTGTAAATTTTCCAGATGAGCCTCCTTTCTTTCCTGTCAATTCCCAATTTCTTCATACATTTAGACATGATAAACTGGGAACTATTGTTTTAAACTAGGCACATTGTTTGTTATTTTGATTAACCTTTATTTCACTATAACAATCTCATTCTATTGCCTTTATTGATCTACAATCAATGCAGGAATTAAATTATTTCTCTTGATACCGTATCATTTTCGCGAAATGCAACGCAATTACTAACGGAATAGAAAAAAAGATCGGTGGCGCGGTCCTGCGTAGCCAAGCGCACCAATTCAAACACGCAAACTTTAACGCTTTCTGTAGGTCGCATGAGTTAATTTCCGAAATAAATTTTTTCACCGTTGTGTGATTCTTGGCCCATTTAACGTGTGTGCAAAATTTACGTAAGATCCGTAATTCACCGGTACGCACCCTTCCGTTGTAAGTTGTATTAAATTGAGATAAAGACAACATTTATTCATTGGCAGACCACTGCACTGCCTTTAGACCTAATCATCAACGACTCCTTTCAGGTGGTGGATCTAGAAGTATGGCCGCTAACTCGTGACTGTCTTATGTACGGCATTACAGTACTCCTGCTGATCGCCACTCTAAATGATGGCCTGGTCCAGTGGTATGAATCACTAGGTCTAGTGTCCCTCTACTTGGCGTATATAGCGGCTATGTGTTACAACAAGGAACTGAGTGACTTGGCTAGAAGGTGCTGTCAGAAGAAGCCTAAGTTGTACAAACCAGTCAGCTCAGAGAAGACACCTTTACTCAACGGCGGTAAATATTGTCTTGATTTCTGTCTTAGAGTAAATGTCGGTTCTTGTGATTGATTGCCGTCTGCTTTGATTGTTATAAGCGGAAATTGTCTGCTTAGTATACTCCTAGCCTTAGGCTACTAATGCAAAACATTGTGGAATCCTATAACGTACCGTATGGCTTTGACATTAACCGTTAAGTTAGATAAAACTGCCATAATACACTGAGTGGCCAAAAGTCACGGGAAGGGGTGACCGCTGAGCATTCCGGCTAGCTGCGGTGTAGGTGAGCAGTCTGTCAAAGACACCAATGTCGTGAAGATGGCAACACGTCGTGAGTTAACCGACTTTGAACGTGGTTTCTGAGGTCAACAGTGTTGAGGGTGGATCTTCAATATCGCAAAGAGAATGTTACCACCCGCGAAAACCGCCGCATGGGAAGACCTCAGGTGCTTAATGAACCGACATCACGTCGCTTCCGCAGAACCATACTTGGTGCTCGACGGGCTACTGTGAGTCAGATCACCGCCAACTTAAATGTTGGGAACCAGGAACCTATTTCTACCTGGACAGTAAGGAGGCAACTGCACCGCATACTCTTCACCAGCCGACGACCAGCTCGTGTCCCTTTGCTGACACCTCGACACAGAGCTCAACGACTTGCATGGGCCCGCGAACATCGGCAATGGACCGTGGAACAGTGGTGGTGTGTGGTAAGGTCTGAGGAATCCCGATTCCAGTTTATCGAGCTGATGGGTGCGTGAGAGTGTGGCGTATGCTCCATGAAGCTATGGATCCTGCGTGTCAACAAGGTTTTGTCCAGGCGGGAGGTGGCTCAATTCTGGTCTGGGCGGCGTTCTCATGATTGCAATTAGGCCCCATTGTCCGGCTGCAGGGAGCGCTGACAGGTACACGTTATGTAAACATTCTTTCAGACCATGTGCATCCCTTTCTGGTCCTAGAGTACCCTAATGGAGATGCCATGTTTCAACAGGACAATGCGCCATATCACCGCTCTGTTATGGCTCGCAAGTGATTGAAGGAGCATTCCAGTGAAGTTACGACCGTGGATTGGCCCTCCAGATCCTCCGATCTTAATCCAATCGAGCATTTATAAGATTCTGCCGATGCTGACGTACGCTCCATGAACCCCGCACCAACTATACAAGACCAATTGTGGGTAGAAATGCAAGATGCGAGAGTCCAGATCCCTCCATCTTGTAGAGTCGTTGCCACGCCGTATTGTTACCGTTTTGAGGGCTCGCGGAGGAGCAACTCGTTATTAACATCACATTCAGTGTCTTCCCAAGACTTTCGGCCGCTCAGTGTATTTCAGTGACCCGTATTTATTTGGCAAGCATGGAATTAAAACTATATTCCGTCCCATTAAAATAAAACCTATATTGCATACCTTATAATAAAAACCTACATCAGTGAAAACTAAAATAATGCATCTATAGAGTCGTACTGCTCATATTAGTGATGGTGGGAGTTGTAGTAGTAGGAGGAGGGGGAGGAGGAGGAGGACGACGACGAATAAGAAGCAGAATAATAATAATAATAATAATAATAATAATAATAATAATAATAATAATAATAATAATAATAAAAAGAAGAAGAAGGAGAACTTCATTGTCGTTTATCTTCTGGGTCAGCTGATTCCTCTGATTCAGTAGAGGAACTTATCACAATACCGCAATTAGGCACTGTCCCAGAACTGGACACAATCTGAGGAGGAGGAACTGGCTCCTCGCACAGGTCTAAAGGAGATATTTCAGGAATGAGAATAAGAAACAGATAGGGGCTAGGATTTTCAACGAGATAGCCTTCCCCTTACATTAGTTTTCATCCAGAAATTGAAGTAGGAAATTACGAAAAATACTTCTTCTTCTCCCTAGTGTTTATCGCGCATAATCGCAAGGCCCGCTTCTCTGCACTTTCCTTTCCATCAATTTCGATCTTTGGCGTCAACTGGGGTGATGCCCACCAATAACATGTCCTCTTGCAGTGCATCGAGCCATCTCTTCCTCGTTGCCGATGGTCCTCGGGAATCAAACCCTGCCAAGCGAGTTGACCGTGCGGTTAGGGGCGCGCAGTGTGAGCTTGCATTCGGGAGATAATGGGTTCGAATCTCACTTTCAGCAGCCCTGAAGATGGTTTTACCGCGCGAGTTAGCCGTGCGATTAGGGGCGCGCAGCTGTGAGTTTTCATCCGGGAGATAGTGGGTTCGAACCCCACTGTGGGATGCCCTCAAGATGGTTTTCGTTGGTTTCCTATTTCACACCAAGCAAATGCTGAGGCTGTACCTTAATTAAGGCCACGATCGATTTCTTCCCACTCCTAGCCCTTTTCTATCCCATCGTCTCCATAAGACCTATCTGTGTCGGTGCGATGTAGAGCAAATTGTAAAAGTAAAAGTTAAAATCCAGAGTTGTCTTTAATGACTGAAGAAATAATGCTGCGCATGACATGGCCATACCCCTCTCAACCTAGTCTCCCGCATGTTATCGGTAACTGGAACCACTCCATATATGCCGGGTTGAGTAGCTCAGGCTGTAGAGCAATCTTGGTTCAGTCCGGTGGTATATGAAGGTGCTCAAATATGTCAGCCTCGAATCAGTAAATTTACTGGCACGTAAAAGAACTCCTGCGGGACTAAATTCCGGCATCTCGGCGTCTTCGGAAACCGTAAAAGTAGATAGTAAGACGTAAAACCATTATTATTATTATTATTATTATTATTATTATTATTATTATCATCATCATCATCCTGGTTTCTTACATGATCCAATTTAGTGAGTCCCAGTGGCCATTGAAGGATCTTCATTTCCATTACAAGGAGATGTTGTTCATGTTTGTTTGTGAATGGCAAATATTCCATCCCGTACAGTGCTACTGGTTGAATGATCGTTCTACAGGCTGAATCCATGATGATGTTACAAACTTTCAGTGATGATGGAGGACGGCAAATGGATCAATTTGAGATAAGGACCCGAAGTCCGGAAACGTTCGAGTCAAAAGTTATTCAAAGTTAATCGTTTCGATAATTTCTTCTTCCTCCCCACCTAAACTCAGCAGTGTACACAATGGTGCTTAGAGACGTACTACCCACGTTTTTGCCCTTCGTCAACGGATGTGGTTCAAACACGGTGGAGCCCCACCTAACTTTGGACTGAGGGCTCGTGAACACCTGGATCAGAAACACCCTGCAAAGTGGATAGGAAGAGAAGGTTCCTTGGCCCGCTCGTTCACCTGATCTCACCCCACTTGATTTCTTCTTGTGGAGCCATGTAAAAAGCCTTCTGTTTTTCTGTTGTGGGTTAGACATTCCAATGCATACAGTGCTTCTTGCCTTTTTACTGTATTGTAGTGTCTTAATTTTGTTCTTATTGACAATGAATTTTTTGTTGTAAATGTTTTGTGTAAGTTTGTAAGCTAATTCCATTTTTCTGATCCTACTCTTTTTCACTTCATTATCAAGACCATAGAAATATATCCACTCACAGAGATACTTGAATTTGGATACTTTCTTTATCTTCCTGTGTTCCATGTCCCAGTCTGTCAGCATGTTCATTACTCGAGTCATATCATATGATATTTTCAATTCTGGCAATTGCCAGATGACAGCAGGTTACACATCGAAATTATAAGTACATCACAATAACATCTTAGTATGAAAATCTGTCAAATGCCGCATTAATATGTTAATTTAACTTTGTAGATAAGTTCAGCAGCATGCATTTTGATTTCATGTATAGTGTGAGTCTCAAAGGAGTACAGTTTTTTATTACCTTTATTTTTCATATTTTTTCTTGTCTACTGGGTGATTACTGGTTATCCCTGGTAATATGAATTAATTATAGTGTTTAATGTCCTATATGTTGTTATGTGTGTTTATTGAGGCACTTGTAGATGGGGTGGATTTAAATAATTTGGCTGACTTTCATATATTTCAATTTTAAATTAGCTGGTAGGATTTTATTAAGTTCCAATTATTCATTTTCCAGGTGCTTCACAAATTAAATTTTGCATGGTTATAGACATCCTTCTTTAGTTTAAGGATGCTGATAAGTGAAGAAAAAAAAACGATGACTCGGTGTGCGAACAAATGACCTAGAAAGATAAGCAAGTGTGTGAAGTGTTATACTTTAATTTCATGTTGGTAAGATTCACCTTAATATATACTTGAAGGTATTTCAATAGTGCAGATATTAAATACATGTGTTTGAAATTGAGAACAATAGAGAAAATATGCATAGATATGCAGGACGTGAGAAATAATAATAATATAAGCCAGTAGTGCAATTTGCTGAGGCATTGGAAGAAAGTGAATGATATGTGGATTATGTCCATGGAGGGTAATATGCCCGGAAAACATGCCTGATGAGATGAGAGGACAATAGAAAGCAAAATTTTACGTAAGATATTAGGTCCTAGGAAGACAGGTGGCATCTGGATGAAAAGAAGGAATGAAGAACTGTACAAACAGATTCATGAACTGACTGATGAAATAAGAAAGAGATGACAAGTTTGCTGGACACATTCATTGGATGAGTAATGACAGATTAGCTAAGAGGATATGGGAGTACACCAGGAAATGCAAGAACACCACAACCTGGATGAAAGATGTTATCAAAGAACTAACTGAACTAGGTCTAAAGACCGAAAGCATGTTGGACAGAAACAAATTCTGGAAAATAGTTGACAGACACAGGGAATTTCAGAAACCAGAGAGGTAACAACGAACTTTGACAGACCGAAGGAGGGGGGCTAGAAGACAAAATATGAAGAGGTTTTGGGAGCAGAAGAGACAAGAAGCCAAGAAGCAGAAACATAAGCTAAGTGAGGTCCATAGAAGGCCAGAATGAATGTAAAAAAATGTTTTGTCTTCAACACCACATTCTAGTTTTCACATCGTTTATTCTGCATGGAATTATGTATATCCACTCAGTAGTTTTTGGCCAGGGCGTGTTTCCCCATGCGAGTGATATATGGCCTCAGATGTAGAGGGGTGTAAAGGAGGTGAGACTCCAGACCTTGCAGTTGTTTTGTTTCCTTAAGGGCTTTGTCCCCAAGCATATGGTGCTTCTGACCTGCAGAGATAGTCTCGCCATTTAAAAACACAGTACTTAAAATATTTGCTTATGTAGTAATTTGTCTTTACCATCAGAAGTCTCGGTCTTTAATGAGCCAGTAGTTGATGCATTTTCCCAATTAGGGTATTAAAATAAAGTCGTAGTTAGGAAATTTCAGCTAGCACCTTGAAGTCAAGGTGGCATGGTTCGATATCCTACTGGTATCGAAGTCCTTGGGCCAATATCAGAAGACTTTTGTGGGGTCAACAGATTCTGGAGAGCATTGGAGTGTATTTATTGTCTTCTTTACAAGGATAATGCTCCACCATATTATGTATCTTATTGTTTGTGCCTTGTGTAATTGTATGATGATTCATTTTGGAGTTACAGGCTTACCAGTGTTGTAATGTCCACCTTGTAAATATTAGTAATAAGTTTGTTACCCTGGAGAGACACGTATATTCAGTAGCATGGTAATATATAATGTGATATTATAGGAACCATTAATGATAGGCGACGGCAGGATTTTCATAACAAGGTAATTTATTGCTGTAGGTGGAATGTACTCATCAAATAATTTTAAAAATCACAACATTAAAAAAAAAAAAGATGCCACTGTCCTCATGTAATTTATGTTGTTCTTTCACAATACAGTGGATATCCAAATGATATCTGTATCACAGTGAAAGGGAAAAGTCATTTATACTTGGCAGTGAATTTGTAATATGTGCAGTGTTGAGTGGCCTCAGCTTAGGAATGTTAGAGTGCAATTCAGGAGTGTATAACGAACTAGCAAGGACATTAATTTGATAAGTTAAGTCTAGTAGATCTTAAAAATTGCCATGCAGGCAATTATTTGGCATTTCATGGGTGATAGAATTTTTCACCAATGATCTCTCAGTGAATAACATTGTATTTTGAATTTAGTAAAAATCCATTCTTATCATTTCTTAAATTAATGTATTCCTCTTACTATAGTGCCCTACTTTCAAGATATTTATGTTACATGCCTACTTTATTTTCACCGGACAGAACCATGATCCGTATGTTCTCGAGTGCAGCTGTCGCGCTGAATGAAAGTAGGGAGGATGGGACTTAGATGCTGGGTTTGATCTTCCAAAGTTCTTCATCCATAAGATCTCCATCTGTGACATATTTGTAATGCAGGATTTTATACTTAGTACTCTGTCAATGCCCAGGACAGGTACAGTTATAAAGTAGGAAGATATTCCATATTATGTATTATCTTTGAAAGTATTTTAATACTAGGTTTAGATATTTGTTTAGATTGTTATGTCTGAAATTTGAACTTCCTTTTCTTGATTGCTAATATATTTAATTGGCAATTGTTTCTTAAACTATACAAGTATGGAACTGGAAGTGAAGCTATGGATCCCAGATCTATTGGTATAACTTAGTTGATCTATAGAAACATATATCTTGCCTAATAATTAAAATATCTGTTCTGTAGAGGCTGTGAAGGATAATTTGGAGAGTCAAACACCAGTAGAAGAGAAGTCACTGGTCATCGATACGGACTCTGGTAAGTGTCACATTATCTATCCAATGTACTTTAATCTAAATCCTTAAGATGACGGACTCTAATCTTTACAAATTTTATTAACTTCTAGATCTACAAAATGTTTGCTTCTTATTGTTTGGATTATTTGTAGACTCGTTTGATGCAATAGTGCATGCCACCTTGTATTCACTAAACTCTTCATAGACAAGATGATAGGAAACATACAGGACAGCAGAGAATAATATTTGCAAGCCATAATGTGAAAACCAATTTTCTTTTTCTTATGCATTGGTTATTGTCCATATTGTCCAGCTCCATGGCTAAATGCTTAGCGTTCTGGCCTTCAGTCACAAGGGTTCATGGGCTCAATTAGCAGTGGGGTCAGGAATTTTAATCATCATTGGTTCATTTTGCTGGCATGGGAGCTGGGTGTATGTATCGTCTTCATCATCATTTCATCCTCATCATGATGCGCAGTTTGCCTACGAGTGCCAACTTAAAAGACCTGTACCTGGTAAGCCGAACATGTCCTCAGACACTTCTGGCATTAAAAGCCATACACAATTTCATTTCGCTGTCCATATTTCATAAACTCCCTCTTAAATGACCAATGTGAATATTTGAAGTCTAACCAAATATACAGTATTAATGTATTGAATTACCCTATTTCTCTCTTGTTGACAGTAATATTTAACCACTTCCTCTCACTACAAATTATTAAGCACTGCTGGTGAATGTTAGAGTTCAAGTTAATATTGAAGTAAATTCATGAATACTAAATAAACACTATTGTAAATCCTGAGTGGTCTATATTCAAAAGCCAGTGATTTCTGATGAGATTTTAATAGTACAAGAACATAGCAGCAGGAAACTCACTTATTAAATTTTGACCTAACCTCATAAAAAAACTAGAATGTGGTGTTGAAGACAAAACATATTTTTACATTCATTTTAGCCTTCTATGGAACACGCTTAGCTCATGCTTCTGCTTCTCAGCTTCTTGTCTCTTCTGCTCCCAAAACCTCTTCATATTTTGACTTCTAGCCTCTCTCCTTCGGTCTGTCAAAGTTCGTTGTTGCCTCTCTGGTTTCTGAAATTCCCTGTGTCTGTTAACTATTTTTCAGAATTTGTTTCTGTCCAACATGCTTTTGGTGTTTAGACCTAATTCAGTTAGATCTTTGATAACTTCTTTCATCCGGGTTATGGTGCTCTTGTATTTCCTGGTGTACTCCCATATCCTCTTAGCCAATCTGTCATTACTCATCCAATGAATGTGTCCAGAAAACTACAGTTGTCTCTTTCTCATTTCATCAGTCAGTTCATGAATCTCTTCTTTTTATCCAGATGTCACCTGTCTTCCTAGGACCTAATATCTTATGTAAAATTTTGCTTTCTATCTTCCTCATCTCCTCACCTTCTGTTTTTCTGTTGTGGGTTAAACATTCCAATGCATACAGTGCTTCTTGCCTTTTTACTGTATTGTAGTGTATTAATTTCATTCTTATTGACAATGAATTTTTTGTTGTAGCGGTATACGTTTTGTGTGAGTTTGTAAGCTAATTCCATTTTTCTGATCCTACTCTTTTTTGCTTCATTATCAAGACCATAGAAATGTATCCACTCATAGAGATACTTGAATTTGGATACTTTGTTTATATTCCTGTGTTCCATTTCCCAGTCTATCAGCATGTTCATTACTCGAGTCTTATCATATGATATTTTCAATTCTGCCTTTCTTGCAATTTCTTCAAGCTTGTGTAGCATCTTCTTATCTTGATCTTCTGTTTCACTTAAGATCACTATATCATCAGCTAAAGCCAAACAATCCACCATTCAGGTTATCTTTCTTGTAACTTAGCTGTACACCACTCATGCTTTCCTTTTGACATTCAGTTCTCCGTAGACTAATTAATTATTATTTTCTCCAAGACCATGTTAAACAGTGTTGGTGAAAGCCATTTCCCCCCATGGCACTTAATGCTCTTGAAAGGGCCTTGGCCTGCCCAGCGACCGCTGCTAAGCCCGAAGGCCTGCAGATCACGAGGGGTCATGTGGTCAGCACGACGCATCCTCTCGGCCGTTATTCTGGGCTTTCGAGACTGGGGCCACCATCTCGCCATCAGATAGCTCCTCAATTCTAATCACATAGGCTGAGTGGACCTCGAACCAGCCCTTAGGTCGGGAAAAAATCCCTGACCTGGCTGGGAATCGAACCCAGGGCCTCCAGGCGAGAAGCAGGCACGCTACCCCTACACCACGGGGCTGGCTGGTAAAAGCCATCACCCTGCCTTAATCCCGTCTTGACCTCACATGGTTCTGATACTTCGCCTTGGAACCTACCTTTAGATGTAGTTTTGGTGAGTGTTTCTTTGATCAGAGATCTGGTCTTGTAATCAACACCAAATTCCTCTTGTATGTTGAACAGTGTTTGTCTATCAACTGAATTGTACACCTTCTGAAAATCTACAAATGCCATGATTACTGGTTTACTTTGGAGATTTCTAATCTTTGTAATGTATTTGAGGATATAAATTTGTTCAACAAATGATCTTCCCTTTCTAAACCCTGGTTGGTATTCATCAATTTGGTATACTGTCTGTTCTTCCAGTCTGTTTAACATAATTTTTGATAGGATCTTATATACGATAGATAGTAGAGAAATTCCTGTACAGTTGTTCACATATTTAGGGTCTCCTTTCCTGTGAATGGGACATATAATTGCTGTCTTCCAATCTTCAGGTACCCTTTCCTTTTCCCAAATCTCTTGCATAAGATTGATCATGTTTACTAACATATTTACACCTCCCTACTTTATTAATTCAGCAGATATCTGGTCTTCTCCTGTTGCTTTGTCATTCTTCAGTTCCATGATCGCTCTTTCTACTTCTCCTGGTGTGATGTGTTTTGGTTGTTTATACTCCTGAAGTATCGTTGTTAATTTATTTATCTTTTGGTGTTTCACAATGTAGAAGCTCCTTAAAATGTTCAGCTAGAATAATACAGTTTTCTTTGTTGTCGATCACAACAAGTTAATCCCCTCGTCCTGTACCCTTGTAATCTGTTTTTGAATACTCGGTAAAAGTCTCTTGTGTTGTTCATACTAAAATTTTCTTGTAGTTGGTCAAGTTCAGCTTTATCCACTTGTCTTTTAACCTTTTGGATTACTCCTGTTGTTCATTGCCTAGTTTCTGTGAAGTGATTCCAGTTATTTTCTGTCTTATTAATGTTCCACTTCTTCCAAGCATCTTGTCTATTTTCAAGCTCTGTTTCACACTCGGGGTTCCACCATCTATGCTACCGGGCGAGTTGGCCGTGCGGTTAGGAGCGCGCAGCTGTTAGCTCGCATCCGGGAGATAGTGAGTTCGAACCCCACTATCGGCAGCCCTGAAGATGGTTTTCCGTGGTTTCCCATTTTCACACCAGGCAAATGCTGGGGCTGTACCTTAATTAAGGCCACGGCCGCTTCCTTCCCATTCCTAGGCCTTTCCTGTCCTATCGTCGCCATAAGACCTATCTGTGTCAGTGCGACGTTAAGCCAATAGCAAAAAAAAAAAAACAACCATCTATGCTTTTACTTCTTTATCTTTGTCCCTCTTCCTGAGTCACTTGTGTCATGTTTTGTCATGTGTTGTCCCACATGTTATGTCCCTTCATCTCATCCTGGTATTTTTTTAAATATTTTTTATTATTTTTTTATTATTATTTTTTTTTTTTTTTTGCTTTACATCGCACCGACGCAGATATGTCTTATGGCGATGATGGGATGGGAAGGAAGCGGCCATGGCCTTAATTAAGGTATAGCCCCAGCATTTGCCTGGTGTGAAAATGGAAAACCATATTCAGGGCTGTCGACAGTGGGGTTCGAACCCACTATCTCCCAATTACTGGATACTGGCCGCACTTAAGCAACTGCAGCTATCGAGCTTGGTCCTGGTATTTTATCAAGTTGTTTTTTAGCAGGGTTTTATGTATTCATTTCTGGATGTTTCCTCTTGTAGTACGCATATTTCTGTTGGGTTGGAACTTTACCTTTATCTTTGAAAATTAGTGATCTGATTCTATATCACTGTCTTTTATGACTTTTAGGTTGGGTATCCCCTTCACACCCTTTTTACTGATAGCAACGTTATCCAATTGGTATTCTCCTAATCCAGTGTTTGGTGATACACATATTGTCTTCCTTCATGGTAGTCCTTTGAAATGCCTGATGATACCTAGGCTACAGCTTATAGCTAGAACTTCACTGAGAGCTTGTATTTGACATTTTATCATAAATAAAATATATAATTCATTAATAGTAGTAAATGTAGATAACCAAAGGAGGGTTCAAAATAGCAAAATAAAAAGCGTAAAGCTACATGGGTAGCAATTCATGGTTGTTATCATAACAACAAAACTGCCACACTGTGATACTTAGACATTTTACTGACTAAGACATCTGCTCTACAGTATGTCCCATCAGTTTAAAGTAGTACTATAACATTCTTTGTCATTGCTTTAGTCACCATTGTAACATTTATTAATGTCCTCTGCAGAAAATGATAAGGAGCATGCACTATGTTCATGGCCTATGGATCGCAGCTGTATTACACAACTATGGTGGTTGTTGGTGTGGCCAATTACAGCATTGCTGGGGATTACAATTCCTAACTGCCATCAAGAACATTGGCAAATAACCCAATTTGGGCCAAAATTAGCCTAACTATGGAAGTGTCACACCTTTCAAGTCAAAACCTACCTTAAAACATTGGAGACATAGATACACTCATTTTAAAAATTCACCCCCCTTTCCACCCCCTTAGCAGTGGAATATCCAAAAATCCTCCATTGGCGAGCACCTACATTGTAATATAAATGTATCCTCAAAATTTCATTTCGTTATGTTCATTAGTTTTGGCTCAGCGATGATGAGTCAGTCAGTCAGTCAGTCAGTCAGTCAGTCAGGACAAGTTATTTTATACATATAGATTTTATCATAAATAAAATATCTAATTAAAAATTAATAGGAGGGTTCAAAATAGCAAAGGAAAAAGCATAAAGCTACATGGGTAGCAATTCATAGTTGTTATCATAACAACAAAACTTCCACAATGTGATACTTAGACATTTTACTGACCAAGGCATCTACTCTACATGATATCCCATCAGTTTAAAGTAGTACTGTAACATTCTTTGTCATTGCTTTAGTCATCATTGTAACTTTTATTAATATTCTCTGCAGAAAAGGATGAGGAGCATGGACTATGTTCATGGCCAACAGATCGCAGCTGTATTACACAACTACGGTGGTTGTTGCTGTGGCCAATCACAGCATTGCTGGGAGTTACAATTCCCGACTGCCGCCAGGAACGTTGGCAAAGATTCTACCTGCTCACCTTCCTAATGTGCATCCTATGGATTGGCATCACATCCTACCTTGTCGCTTGGATGATAACAGTTATAGGTAAATACAGACTACATGTTTACTATGGGAAATGCAGTAGAAGTATTTCTGAGTTATTTAAAAAGTAATGCAACAGTACTAGGCACAGCTTATTAACAATGTGTGTATTTTATGGGCTTCTAGGATACAGTCCAGGAACATATGATTGTTCCAATGTTTCACCAAAAACTTCACTCAGTATTTTCCAGATTTCCAAATGACTTTAATTGAAGTTCTCAGTGGAATGGAACGCAGATTTTGGTGAAGCATTGTGACCATCATATGCCCCTGGACCACGGCGTACAAGCCCAGAAAATACAGACACTGTTTATAATGCCAGCCATGAAAGTCTCAAAAGCTTGTTAAGGTGCATATGTCATTTTAGCCCGGACTGAGTAGCTGAGATGGTAGAGCACTGGCTTTCTGACTCCTAGTTGGCAGGTTCAATCGTAGCTCAGTCCAGTGGTATTTTAAGGTGCTCAAATATGCCAGCCTTGTGTTGGTAGATTTATCAGCTTGTAAAAGAATTCCTGCGGAACAATATTCCATTCCAGTATAGGTGATCAAACAAATAAGTTAACTCTCTTCTTCTTCTTCTTCTTCTTCTTCTTCTTCTTCTTCTTCTTCTTCTTCTTCTTCTTCTTCTTCTTCTTCTTCTTCTTCTTCTTAACAAGGATTAGGTCTGGTGACTAGTTCTGGCTTCAGTCCATCTATTGTGCAGTCTTCCTATGCCTCTCTTGCCAGAAATGTGATGGTGGTGATTATTTTAAGAGGAAGTACAGTACATCTAGGCAACCATCATCTATTTGAAAAATGAAGGTATCAGCCAAAGAAAGATAAGGGCCACAAAGAGCATGAATGCTCTTGAATGCTCTAATACCATCAGGATTGGAAAAGAACAAGAGATGATCAAGAGAGATCATATAGATGAAAGTGAGGACCCTGACACAAGTAAGAAGAAGCAATGCCAGGATTCAGCTAAGGGGCCCATGGTCACCAACCCACGCTCCCAAGTTAAGAACCTCTGGGTCCCTTTTAGTTGCCTCTTATGACAGGCAGGGATGCTGGACTGCCCCCATTCACAGGCGGATCTTGCCAGAGAGGTGGTACTGGAATGCAGTTTTGGCATATCTGCTTGGGCTCATACGTTCTATGTGATATTTCCATTTTGTTCTAACTATTTTCTCAATTTCCATCTGTAGTTCTAGGCAGATGTCCTAAATCAGAATCGTGTCTAAATGTGACCATCCCTCAACTTCTTGTTGAAATCTCATTTCAGATATTTGGATGTGGCTCTTACCATTGCTTTTCAGTACCAAAGTTTAACATGTGTAGACCAGAGTCATTACAGCCATGGCCCTATAAAACTTGTGCTGTGTTTCTTTCCTGATCACTGACCGAGTTAGTCGTATGGTTAGGGGCGCACAGCTGTGAGCTTGCATTCAGAAGGTAGTGGGTTTAAACTCCACTGTCAGCAGCCCTGAAGATGATTTTCCATGGTTTCCAACTTTCTCACCAGGCACATTGTTTGATTCGGTGCAATTTTAAATGGCTATCACCCTATCAGACAGCTGATAAAAAAAATAAGTTCTCTTGCATGATTATATACTACTGACACCAGAATTCTCTATGAGAAGTATTGGGAGAAATGTGAAATGAAGGACACTTATAACTGTTTTTCTGGACATCAAGAAAGCATATGACCATGTACCATGCAGGTATATATGGGAATGTTTGAGACATAAGAAAGTGCCCGATGACATCATAGTACGAGTACAACGATTATATGATGAAACCAAAGTGTTATGTCCAGGTCCAGGATGGAATATCAGATTGGTTTGAAACGAAGAGTGGAGTCCAGCAAGGAAGTTGTCTTTTGCCACTTCTCTTCATAATCATAATGGATGAAGTTTTAAAAGCGGTTCATAATCATAATGGATGAAGTTTTAAAAGCGGTTAAGAGAAAGAATCCAACAACTAATGCCCTGGTTTTTGCTGATGATGTAATGATATGGGGTGAGACAGAAGCTGAAGTACAAACTAGACTAGATCTCTGGCATGAAGCTTTTATAACCTTAGGTCTCAAAATCAGCAAAACGAAGACAGTTGGCTTGGTAATGAGTAGAAACTCTCCAACTGCTCATCTAAGAATTGGAGATGAGGAGATAGATATTGTAGACAACTTTCAGTATTTAGGTAGTGTTCTGTCATCAGACAATACCATACATCAAGAGATTAGTAACAGAATACAGAAAGCTTCCAAATTCTATCATGCTGTACATCAAATACTTTGGGATGAAACATTTCCGTTAGCTTCCAAGATCAGCTTGTACAAAATATATCTAGTACCTATATTGACGTATGGCCTGGAAGCAGCAACACTTACTGAACCAACAAAGAGTCGTCTTCAGGCAACAGAAATGAAGCTCCTCTGTTCTTGTCTACAAAAAACAAAAATGGATAAAATAAGGAATGTGGATATCCGACAACAGCTTGGATTGGAAAGAAGCTTGCTGGAGACTCTAGAAGTGAAGAGATTGCAATGGTATGGTCACATGAAAATAATGAACCCTCACAGGACTCCTTGAACGTACTTTAAACACAATGTTCCTGGGAAGAGACCAAGAGGAAGACCTCGTGATGTTTGGGAAAAACAGATAATGAAGGACCTTGAAATTAGAGGTGTGAACTGGTGTCACATATATGAGCAGCATCTGTGGATGGATAGAACAAACTGGAGGAGGCTCATACACAGCTGCACCCGGCTTTCTGGAGCGAAGAAATGATGTTGATGATGCAAATGTTGGGGTTGTACCTTAATTAAGGCCAGGGCTGCTTCCTTTCCACTTCTAACCCTTTCCTATCCCACTGACATCATAAAGCCGATTGTATCTGTGTCGGTGCGATGTAAAGCAACTTTTAAAACAAATTTTCCTGATCCTCTTCAAAAGTGCTCTTATGATAGTTCTACATATTATTCGATTCGGTGCAATTTTAAATGGCTATCACCCTATCAGACAGCTGATAAAAAAAAATAAGTTCTCTTGCATGATTATATACTCATGATTATATACTACTGCTGGAAATCTGTATTCCATTTACTATCCGCATCTGATGATAAGTCGCGACAGCTTGTAGGTACGGCACGAGTAACAGATACAAACATCAGTTGTGGCAGACAATGTGAGCTCTCTGAATCAATGCATATTCATTATCAAACTGTGTATTAAGCAGTGCATACAGTAAGTATTATGTAACTAAGGCACAATTACACTACCACTTTGAAACTTCATGACAGCACCTCAACTGGCAAAAGTCACCGCGGACGGAACAGATGTTTATTGTTAGGCGCATGCACAGCAGCCATGCTTATGCCTCACACCTCTTACCCCGCATCCTTGCGATTTCTCATCAGATGATCATAGTAACAACATGTTGTGAATATTAGTAACATACCAATAGTTTTAATTTTGATTCTTCTGGAAACCTTTCCTTTTCATATCAACATTTTTCTATGTAGCAACTTCTGCATGTTACAGGTGATACACTAAGAATTCCAGACTCTGTGATGGGTCTCACATTCTTGGCAGCAGGTACAAGTGTGCCTGAGGCTGTATCCAGTGTTATAGTTACCAACCAGGGTAAGTAAAAAATTACTTTCTTCCTCACTAGGTAGGCTTTTTCCATATTTTAAGAAATGTTTCTATTGCTCTGACAGCTACAGTCATCGAAAGAGTGAGAATAATTTAAAACTCCTCTCTTCAAGCTTATAGCTTGGGGTGAACAAATGGTGAGCAAGGGGCACAAAACTAGGATCTCGCACTGAAATTACTTTCTCAACTCGAAAGAGTCCTCATTCTCTCCATTACAAGACCAGATTCTGTGTGAACAAAAGGAAAATTAGGGATTTACAGAACATAATGTATCCCATGGCACACCCTAGGAGAAATGATCTATAATATGAGAAGTCATAACCTTTCAGCCATGAACTATTTACATGTATTTATCATATGGTTTTTAGTGCCAAGAGTGTCTAAGGACATGTTCGGCTCCCTTGGTGCAGCTCTAGTATGGCAGACCCTTCAGCAAGGGTGGGCGGCATCTGCTGTTTATGGGAAATGTATGCTTTTGAAGTGAAGAATAGTGTCCACCCAGCTCCTGAGCCAGGGGAAAGAACCGTTTAAGGTTAAAATCTCTGACATGGCTGGGAATCCATGGCTCTTTGAACCAAAGGTGACAATGCTGAGTATTTAGCCAAGGAGCTGAACAGCCATGAACTGACCTTGTCTTTGTCAAGAAAAGATCTTGATGGTGCAACATTGCTTATAATACATTTTCATAGATCACATCCAGTATAGATAGAGTTACATTATATGAAATTAGTAAACAATTTTCTTTAAGTGGATCAGTATTATGAAAAGAAAAAATTATCAAAATTCTGTACAGGTAAACAACCCTATTATTGGCACCCCTCCAGTAATTGGCACCCTCCTAAGAAACATTGTGTAATAAGGAAATTGTTAAGCTGGTACCGGTAGGGCTATTTTAAAAACAAATGAAGAGCTTGATTTTTGCTTGTTGCACTTTATTTGTTTCAACACCTTCTGGGTTGGTTTGGCAGAAAGCATCAAGTCAATTGTTGTGAAGTTCCCTGTGGAAGAAAGGATTTTCTAAGAGGTAAGTTGAGAAATACTCTTGTATATTAAGTGTTTTAATTGTGTGGACATTTCCTATTTCAAAACTGATGGTACTATGGTCATGAAATACAATCAATATGGAGTTACTGGAATAAATTCAAACATTCTAACCTCAAAAGTGTAGAAGTTTAAGCTGTGCCAATAACTGGATTTTGCAAAACCTGTAATTCTAATAATTGGCACCAGGTGCATTGATTCACTTTCAGGGTGAAATTTATTTTAATCTTGATAAGAATGAGAAATGAATCTATCTGTAAAAACAGCAACTTCAAATGATAACTCTAACCAGTAAATGGCACAGTGCCAAAAACTAGAAAATTGTGTGCCAATAATGGAAAATTAAGTACCGGTACCAATAACTGGAAAATTATTAACCAATAATTGGCATTGATTTTAACATTTTTCTGCATCTCTTTCTTCATTATAGAAGTAAACTGAATTAAATATGGGCCCTAGGCAAAAAGATTCATACAATGAAGAAAGCCTTCAGAAAGTACTCCAAGAAGTAAAGAAAGGCATCTCATTCAAGGCAATGTCCAGAATGTATGGGATTCCCAGATCAACATTACAATTCCGGTTGAGTAATAAATATACCAAAACATCCCATTGGCCAGTGTATATATTGAGCAAAGAGGAGGAAAGCACCCTTGTTCGGTGAGTATTGGTACCCATAGCTTGATTCATTGACAATAGACAAGCTAATTCATTATTTCTGACAATATTCTCAATTATCTTTTCAGGTGGATCTTTGAATGTGCTCGTAAGGGATTCCTATGGTGAAAACAAGATATTCAGGCAAGCGTGTGAGAATTTCTTCAGAAGAATAAACGTCCTAATCCTTTTAAAGATGACACCTCTGGCAAAAAATTGTATTCTGCCTTTCTAAAAAGGCATCTGGAAGTTTCTGAAAGAACACCTGAGGGTGTAACTGCTGCAAGTGCTTGTGTAAGTGAACAAGACGTGAAAGGATGGTTTACATCCACAGAAGACCTCCTTAAGGAGGGAAAATGTATTTGATGCACTGTCATGTCCAAGCCTTTTTTCAACAGCAATGAAACTAATTTTGTTCTATGCCCTAAGAAAGATATTGTACTTGCACCCACGGGCTGTAGAAATGTCTACAAAGTAGAGAAAGGTTCAGCCAAAGCTACTCTATGCACATTCTCAGCAGATGGAAAGATGTGCCCTCCAATGATAATTTACCCTTATCAGAGAATTCCTACCAATGTTATCAGCAAGGTTCCTAAAAAATAGGGCATTGGGAGAAGCGAAATGGATGGATGAAATTTGAAGTTTTCTTTTAAATCATAACTAAGGTTTTTCATCCATACCTCCAAGAAACTAAATCCAATGGCCAGTAATTTTGTTTGTTAATGTGCATAAAATCATTTTATTTACCACTTGAGCAAGCTGTGTAAAGAATTAAAAATTATTCTGACATCTTACATCCCAATTCTAAACAAATATTACAGCCTGCTGATGTTGCTGCCTTCAGACCTCTCAAAAGTGAATGGAAGAATGCTGCATTCACATGGCAAACAAACAACGGTGGTAAAGCTATAACTAAAGAGGAATTTGCACCAATCTTGAACAAAATGCTTGAAAAAATGGACCTTGAAAAAACAATTAAAAATGGTTTCAGAGCTACCTCTTTGTACCCCTGGAATCCCAATAATATTGATTTCTCAAAGTGCTTGGGCAGGAATGTTCCTAATGCAAGAATATTAGCAGCAACAGCGTCAATAGCAGAAAGTCAGAAATCCAGCCTCTTCCTTATCACACTTTTGTTCGAGTTGCTGGAGAAGAGAGAATAATAAGTTTGAGACTATACAGAATGTCTTGATTTACTAGTTTCATTTCCATATTGATAGTTCACGTACGTATAGACAAGAAAAGGTTCCACTTTATCAATATAATTTTATTATTGTAAGAATTAGCTTACAGGACCAGTTTCGACTTTTAAACAGTCATCATCAGCTGTACTTGAACACCTTTACATTTGTGTCAAGCATTAGTTGGTATGCCCTTTTCTAAAGGGAGATGCCATAGGGAAGTATCATGTCTAAGTGTCCAAATTGGGCATGTTGAATGTTAAATGGTTATATATTCAGGTACTTAGGTATAGAGCTATCTCTTTCAGTACTAGAATTTGTTTATAAAACCTAACTTAAGCTTAAATCTAAATTACACATACATTAAACACATTAAAATACACGCACACATTTATCCCATAACTAACATCTTCAAAAAACATAACTTAAAAATAGCATTCAAGACCACGAACAATAGCACTAACATCTTACACAATACCAAGATAATCAACAGTAACAACAAGTACAATCAATCAGGAGTATATCGTATCAGATGTAACAATTGTGAAACCAGCTATGTCGGATGTACCGGTAGAAACTTCACAATTCGATATATAATGAACACTTAAATGCCGTAAAACTTAATCATTTTTCCGCAATAGGCCAGCACATCGAAGAATATAAACACAGTTTCACGAACATCGCAAATGACATGAAAATATTAAATATAAATCCTAAAGGCCCCTTGCTCAATATAACAGAAGAGTTTTACATCTTGTTGGACCAATATGCCAATCCCAATCACAATATAAATGAAATCACAGAAAAAACCAATACCATTTTCAATAAAGCCATCCCCGATTTAAAAAGTGACTATCTCAGAGTAATAAAAAAACAGAACATAACACGCGCCATAGTACCATCGAACGACACGCCCAACTCCACCCCTACCCCCACAACAGCAACTCTCCCTACCCCTCTATCCATTCCCCTTGCAGCAGCAGACACAAACCTAAGGAGAACGCAATACAGTATACGCCAAGCTCTCAAATCCAACGCAACCCAACCACGACAGCAATAGTAAGTACACATTCACATTAATACATACACATACAGGCATTCCTTCAGCTCTTAACTCTACTCATACTTTATTTTCGTCTTCCACAGATAATATATATATCAGCATACAGTTATAGACAAGGAAGGAGCTACCACTCTGCATCAAGAAATACTTACGTACAACCAAGACCACAACTTCCTCCAATACTTAAAGATAATATTCCACTCAGAGCTGCACATACTTACCTCCGTCTATATAACTGGATTTTGTTAACAATAGAAGCTTTTCACCACACATACAAGTGAAGACATTTAAACATACAATAAGAATTCCTAAGAGACCTATAGCATTGCCTACGAATGCAAGCACTAAATTATTTACAACATTGGACTCAAACGAGAACATAGATACACGCAAGATGCATATATTCATTTTTATGAAAAGTTTTATATTCATTATTATTTAAAGGATTTTAACATGTACTGTGTATTTTAATGTGTTTAATGTATTTGTAATTTAGATTTAAGCTTAAGTTGCCAGGCTGAGTGGCTCAGACAGTTGAGGCGCTGGCCTTCTGACCCCAATGTGGCAGGTTCATCCTGGCTCAGTCCGGTGGTATTTGAAGGTGCTCAAATATGCCAGCCTCGTGTCAGTAGATTTACTGGCATGTAAAAGAACTCCTGTGGGACTAAATTCCGGCATCTCGGCGTCTCCGAAAACCGTAAAAGAATAGTTAGTGGGACGTAAAGCAAATAGCATTATTATTATTATTATTTATTAAGCTTAAGTCAAGTTTTATAAACAAATTCTAGTATTGAAAGAGATAGCTCTGTATCAAAGTACCTGAATATAGGCCTATAACCATTTAATATTCAACATGCCCAATTTGGACACTTAGACATGATGCTTCCCTATGGCATCTTCCTTTAGAAAAGGGCATACTAACTAATGCTTGACACAAATGTAAAGGTATTCAAGTACAGATGATGATGACTATTTAAAAGTTGAAACCGGTCCTGTAAGCTAATTCTTACAATAATAAAATTGTATTGATAAGGTAGAACCTTTTCTTGTCTATACTTATACAGAATGTGACAGAAAATGCTCATGGAGAAGATTTCTTTCTTCTATATCAACTATGGAAACGTTAACAAAATAAAAACCAGAAAGAGGAACGGGAAGTTACTAAAATCACACCAGATGCCAACGCTTACCTTTCTGATAAAAATCTGAACAATTTAAATCCACAACATGCTGCAAGTGAAGAAGTTAGCCAGAGTTAATCAGGAAGAGATGACACAGAAGATATAAATAAAACTCCAACCAAATATATATACAAAGTGCTTCTGTGGCCAGAAACATCCAAAAGGAAAGGAAAGTGTCAAGTGGAATAAGAAAGTGGAAAAACCTGCATGAGGAAAAGGTAAACATGAAGGAGGACACCTTGAAAAAGAAAGAAAAACAAAAGCAGGAAAGAGAGAAGAGAAGAAAATGCAAAAGCAAGATACTGAAGAAATTAAGAAAAGGAAGAACATGAAGAGAGATACCAGCACTCTGACAGAGCTGACATCCCAAGCTAAGCATTCAGAGGTTGAGAGCACTCCAGCTTCTACGAGTGGTTGCATGAAGAAGAAAGAAAAAGAGTTTTGTGGAATGTGCTTCAAATGTACAAGAAGTGTTTCTTCCAACAAGGGATATGAATGTAATAGCTGTAAAAAACTTTTCTGCTCTAAATGTATCCCTAATGGGCATCAAACACATATCCCAGATGATTCAGATGATCTTTTTGTATACCATAATTGTTACATGGTACATGATAGTGACAATACTGATGATTTTGATGATGAAAGTGAGGATTTCTCCGAATCAGTAGAATAAATTCTTACTGCTTACATTATACAAAGGCCTACTGTATGTATAGCAGTTTTTTAGGAATTGGACTCACACAAAGAAAAGTACTGAGATCAAACTCCATTTGGTGTTTCTGTAATTAATAGTTGTATTTGTATATAGTGTTATGTAATTTTACTGAATTTATAAATTGATTCTTAATTTTTCTTAATTTTTTTTAAATTTTACCTTCTATTGCAGTACCAAGTATTAGGAACAGCTTGTAATAGCTAGTTGTGAATAATAATAATAAGAAGCAGAAGTAGGGTTGATATAAATTGGGGGTGCCAATGACTGGTAATGTGGATGCCAACTACTGGAAAATTGTGCCAATAACTGGTAAAAATTTACATATTTTTAAGCAAATTATTTTAAATGGAAAATAAAGTATAAAACTTATGTAGTTGTAGTATAATGTTACTTTAGTATTCTAGTAGGTATGTTTTGTGTTAGAATTATACTTCAAGCAAGGCAAGTGTCGAGGATACATAATTTTTCCTGCAAACATGTTCTTAAAGTTCCAATAACTGGGTGAAAATTCTATGGCCATATCTATAGAATGGACAGTGACAGACTCACCAAAAGATTATTTAAAGTAATCAACTCAAAGGTCAAAATAAACTGGCTAGAAGGAACTAAGGCAGACTTCCAAGAAATTAATATCACGGACAACATCATAGAAGATCGTGGAGCCTTTAGTACAATAGTAGCCAAGCACAAATTAGTGAAGAAACCTAAGGAGAAAACTGGTAGGAAGTGGTCCACAGAACACAAGATGCAACACAGTGCATTCATGAAGAGATTTTGGGAGGATAAGAAGGCAAAAACCATCAAGCCAATGAACAACTTCAAACGTGCTCTTTGAATGGGCATGATGAAAAAGGAAATAATAATAATAATAATAATAATAATAATAATAATAATAATAATAATAATAATAATAATAATAATAATAATAATAATAATAATAATAATAATTTAATAACATCAGTTTGAATTCTTGGTTGAACTCAAGTGATTTGGTGTTGTTTCTGTGATTAACTCCTCGACTTTTCATATCAATCCAAAAACCATAAAAGTAGTTAGGCCTAGTAAGATGTAAAGCAAATAACATTATTTTTCATATCAAGCTTTTATTATGTATAGCAAGACGATCTGGTTGGATTTGTGATCTTGAAACTATAACATGACGTGATCGTCACGTAGCATGTGAACTTACCTGTCTCTATTTCATTGTGTTCTAATGTCAACAACACAAACACCTTGTCGTGTCTTATTAAAAAACGACAATGGCAGAGATTGACTCATACTTTTGGAAGCTGTGGCAGCGTATGTTGTTGACATTAGAACACACAATAAAATGTAGACAGGTACTTCCCTTCCCCCAACATATAAAAAGTAAAATGAACTTAATTTCCATTGCTTTGAAAAAGGAAAACTGTTGAAATTGTTGAAATTTTGTCCCTCGGGTTCTTCATTGTGCCAGAAAGTCAGTGATATGCATTTGTCACACTTGAACACCCTTAAATGCCACCTGTATCAGCCAGAATGAAGCCCAATATCTTCAATCAATTGGTTAACCAAGGCTGAAAACTAACCGACTGCATCATTAAAACAAAGCAGTTTTGTAAAATTATAGGATTACAGTAAATATGAGATTTGTGTTTGTTACCTTCTAACTGAAGTATAGCAATGTTTTACTTGTGGGGTGTGATAGCTATGTGGCATAGTTGCTAGCTTCTCACTAAGGCAGTTGCATTTCAAATCCTAGCCAATGAATGGGAGATTTTTGAAATGGAAAGTCATATATCTGTGCAGTGGTTTGGATTCCATATAAAGACAGAAGTCCTGTGGCTGTGATTACAGTTTCAACAGACATCTGCTTTGTTTTATTTTATCAGTCTTCAAATAACCTACCCATGAAGGATAGTAACACCTATGAAAATACTATGAAAATACTTCTTTGATTATTATGACAGGTAGAGGAGTTTTATTAACGACCTTCATAAGCAGAAAAACATCAGGAAGAAGAAGAAATATAAGAGGAGTTTTAGGTGTTTCAGGAAAGTGTGAGAGTCAATAGAGAATAAGATACAATTTTAGACCATAAAGACTTTGTTAATCAGTAGGTATGCGCCAAATAACTGAGAAATATCTCAATAGAAACATATTATAGTTCTAGTGACTTAGAGAAGGTCTATGACAGATCTTTGAGAGAGATCATATTGGCCATAAGGAGTCATTTTGAGTTTAAAGGTAAGATAAACAAAAATATCCTTGAGGAAGATGTGTGAACTGATGAATGGGCCAAATAAATTCACTCATAGGTTGCAGCAGTACTGGTATGTATGAAGCCATCTAAGCCACTTAAGACTGTAAAACATAGAGAAGCACAGTTTGTGCATTAAGAAATTATGTTATCATACTCTTCTTAGAAAAAGAAGAAAAACTGAAATGCAAGATTACTCATATTATTCCCATTGAATGATCTGTATAAAAAATAGTACCGTAAGTTAGGGACAAATAGACAACTTAAACTTGCTGTAGATCACCCATCCTTGATAAGAGAGTAGTGACTCTTTAAGTTGATACAGTTTCTCTTGATTGCCTTGAAAAGAATGGAGTGCTAAGCAATTATCATCCTCTTCCTTAAATGAAGAAATAGGCTCTTACTCATAGAACAGAAGCTTCAGATTGAAACATGAGAATACTGTGGTCCTGTAATTTGGTAGTTTGAGCTAATATAGTATAGCAACTGTAGCCCTACCTTGTAACAATTTGTTCTTTCATACCTGCAATATCATAAAGGCATAATCTTGAAAATCATTTCAGGTTTCTTTATTCTTTACTATTAAGAACACTGTCCATTTCTTCACCACCCTGGAAAGTTTATTTTCTTTGGCAAACTGTTTTTAGAATCCATGTTCCTCATGTGTGACTTTAAATCTTTGCTGATACTTTTCTCTACATCACCACACTAATAATTCTATTTGTTCAACAGGTTATGGATCAATGGGTATTAGCAATTCAATTGGTTCGAATACATTTGACATCTTGCTGTGCCTTGGTCTACCCTGGCTACTGAAGGCTACCTTTTTACCTCTTGTGCCAGGTCAACACTGGGTGACTATCAACTCAGGCGGTATGGTTTATAGCGCAATGTCTCTGCTATCAACATTAGTCCTGCTGTATGCAACATTTGCTCTCACCGGATTTCGAATGAATCGAACTGTTGGCATTGTGACCTTACTCATCTATATTGCTTTCTTATCATTCGCATCCTTGGTGGAACTCAATTTGTTCGGTGTTGTGAATATTCCAACTTGTCCACATGACTAACGCATGGACTTCCCGTATGATACCAAGATGTGATGCAGACAAATGCTAGTCAAAAAGAGATTATGTAACTGAGATTGAGTGATTTCCGTTTACTTGAATAGCATTCCAAAGCCTATGGAGTTTTGTAGTTTACCTGTTCTTCATAAAGTGTGCAATAATATGGTAATGTGATCTCAAGAACTATATTAGAATGTAAACAGAGGACTGTTTTTAATATGATAATTACGGCACTAATATGATTAATTGTAATACTAAGGCATTTCTAAGAAGTCAGAGATAAGACAATGTCATCTAGAACCAAAAGCAAAATTCTACTGAATAGTTAAGCAGTTAATTTTGTCAGGTACTGGTAGATACCAGAAGAAAACATGCAAGTTGGCTTTATTCTGATATGGCAATGTTTCATTTATTCTGACTGACTTTAAATTCATTATGAAAATAAAAATTATTCCCATTGTACCTTGAGCAAGTACAATCAAAAGGTTAGCAAACAAGTTAGCTGTTAGCAAATAGAAGTATTTTAAACATAACCTCAAAACTGTTCATGGATTAACACTTGTCCGATTCTGTGGGTATCAGAAAATGAGCTGCAGATGAGCATGGAATAAGCTGAATGGTCTGAATGGTTATTCATTGTTGGCTTCTACTACAAGCTAAAGCTCTTGCAAAAGAGACAGTGTAAATTAAAAATGAGTACAGGCAGCATATATAAAATATATAAACATAATATAATGAAGTTAAATATTTAAAAAGTACCCAGAAGGGAACTATAATTCAATTTCATTGACAGCAAATATTCTAGTGTAGCAATTTCACAACTGAAGAGCCCTAAAGAATACTCGAATATTTGCTGTTGATGGAATTAAAATGTTGTTTCTTTCTGGGAATGTAAATTTTTATACAAAAGCCAAAGGCAGACAGACATACAAGTGGAGGAGGTAAATTACTCACTTAGTACACTCTCCGTGCATTGTCTTACAAAGGAGGCTTGCAGTATTGTCTCAAAGGCTTGGATTTAACAGCAGCTACTGTAGTTTTGGCTAGCCTTTCAGTTCTACATTCGGGAGGCAGAGGGGCTGGTCCCACCGCTAGCCATCCTGAAATGGTTTCCTGTGGTTTTCCATTTTCCTACACTACGGCAAATGCCAGGACAGATTCTTCTATAGGCCACGGCTGCCAGCCCCTACTCACCTTCTCCACACCATACATCTCCCAGCCTGCGAGAGGGCAGTACCCTCTAATAAGCCTTCTGTATCCCTTCAGGGCACTGAATGAAACGCTTTTGTCGTTAGTAGCTAGTATCTCAACAGCGAACTTGACAGAGTCCACTCATCTTGCTCTGGGCCTCCTTGCCCTTTTCCTTCTATCTTAGCCTCCAACACTTGTTTTGGTATACTTCCCTCCTCCATCCTCATAACATGTCTTAACAAACTCAATTTATTCTTCTCCATCCTATCCACTCAGTTTTCTACCCCTATCTCTTTTCTGAATTGCTTACTTAGTCTCTCCTTGTCTTCCCTACCACACTTCACACTTCTCATTGGCCTGAATTTTACTCTTATTTCTTGCTGTCGAAGTCCAAGTCTCTGACGCAGACGTTAATACAGTATGTCTTATACATTATCCTTTTACGTTTCATAGGAACTTCTCTGTTTCACACCAGCTTCCATACATTCTGGTAGAATGTATTTCCCACTTGTACCCTTCTGCTGATTTCCTTATCCAACCTTGCATTTTGCATTATTTCATTTTCCAAATATTTGAAGTATTCACCAACCTCAAGGTCTCTTTCTCCTCCTGTCATCACCACTGTTTTGCTTTTCTCCACACTGATTTTCATACAATATTTCTCAATATAGTCATTTAAAGCCTCTAGTCGGATATGCACTTCTGTATTGTTGACTCCTCAGATCACAATGTCATCTGCAAACAAAATTTTCATATCCCCTCCATATCTTGCCTTTGATTCCTTTAGAATTTCATCCATAACCATTATAAATATAAGTGAAGACAGTACGCTTCCCTGTCTTACTCCAGTTTGGTTTCTAAATCAATCTGTTCTCCCCACTGGAGTCTGGACACAACTGAAACAATTCTTATACATTGCTTTCACTAGTTCCCTTGATTGCCTTCCACATCCTTTTCTTTCCAGGGTTTCCCACAACTTTTCTCTATTAACATTATCGTATGCCTTCTCTAGATCAAGAAATACCATCACCAGATCTTTCCTATATTCCCACTGTTTATCCATCAGAAATCTCGTGGTAAATATAGGGTCTATCATTGACTTGCCCTGTCGAAATCCATACTGCTCTTCTTCCAAATTTCTTTCTGCTCTTCCTCTCATTCTCCTCTCTATTATTCTCTCCAATATTTTGGCTACTCGTGCCAACAGTGTAATTTCTCAATAATTGTCACATAACTTCCTGTCACCTTTCTTAAATACTGGTTTTATTATTACACATTTACACCAATCATCAGGAACTTGCTGTTTACTTCTCCAGCTGTTGCTAATAAAACTCAGACTTCCCAATGAAAACTAAATAAAAACATACATACTGTATACAATCAGTCTTTACAAACACCAGAAATTTATATTATTGTGACTGCATTGGAAATAACATAATTTAATCCTACAGTACTAACATACGTAAAATTAATGTGTATGTGTCATATAACTGCGCACTGCTCCTTCCCGCGTTACCCCCAACATACCACCTCCATGCAGTGCTTCTACTGATTAATGTGGGTGATATCACCATAGCATTTAGATGCATGTGTGAGGAGCGAATGCTGGAAGAATTCATTTTCAGTAAGTCACTGCACATTTTTTTACGTATTGTTAGTACTGATGCATTATCATTTGTACGTAAAACTTACGCATTATTAGTAAGTAACAGGTACTTGGATGTTGTCATATGCAGGTAGGTTACTCTATCATTTGTACGTAAAACTTACGCATTATTAGTGAGTAATAGGTACTCGGATGTTGTCATATGCAGGTAGGTTACTCATTCTGGATGGTTGCTTTATAGTTATTAGGCGTGTGGCTTTCCAGGACACAATAGATAAACGAAGAGTGAAGTAGGAGTTTATTTGCCATACTCTTGATGAGCTGGATGAAGATGAGAGTGGGAAAGACGGCCGTTTAGAGGCTGAATCTGAGCACGAAGTCTCTCTGATGATAATCCGAACTATTCACCCAGTGATGATGGTTCCGAATATAATATCGACTGCGATCCAGATTTACAAGCTTCTGTTGAAATTTAGCAAACTGAGTGGCTTTCAAAAGGGAAATCTCAAAAAGGAACTAGGAAGAGAATAACAAAAGCAACTACTTCAAACAGATCAGCTTCAGCCTCTCAACCTCTAGAACAGCTTTTTCTTGGCTATGAAGTGGATAAACTCTTCGGTAAGGATGGGCATATACGGAAAGCAACTGATTTATACACAGGAAAATACCCCCCCATATCTGACCAGGACCTACATTGAATGTAGAAGGTGTTTCTTTATTCTTTACTAACAACATAATACTCACTCACTCACTCTGTAGGCTTCTGAGGGACGTGAAGTTCCCATGCCGATATCACAATCCTCTTCCATCCTTTTCGCAATTCCCCTCGCCTGGCTATCACCAAATATAAGAATGTTCAACACTTTCACCGGTGCACTGTGTGGGATTTTTTTTTTTTTTTGCTAGGGGCTTTACGTCGCTCCGACACAGATAGGTCTTATGGCGACGATGGGATAGGAAAGGCCTAGGAGTTGGAAGGAAGCGGCCGTGGCCTTAATTAAGGTACAGCCCCAGCATTTGCCTGGTGTGAAAATGGGAAAACACTGAAAACCATCTTCAGGGCTGCCGATAGTGGGATTCGAACCTACTATCTCCCGGATGCAAGCTCACAGCCGCGCGCCTCAACGCGCACGGCCAACTCGCCCGGTGTGTGGGATTTTAGACCTAACTTTGCCGCGTCTCGTAACGGAGTTTGTGCTATACGTTTGACTGCTTCCCATATGGATAAGTCCTTGTGTATTGCTTACTTCCCTCAGGGTTTATTGTTTTAGTGTAGATATGGACATGCACGTAAATTTTACATATGTTAGTATTGGGCAACTATCGAATAATGTTAGTATTCTAGGGTTAACTAATATGACCTATAAATGAAACTACAGTATAAATACTCAGTAGATAAGCATACACATATGCATGACAAATTACACATTACAGATACTGGAATTAAGCTATACATATAGCTGCCTCTGTGGATCAAAGGTAGAGTGTCGGCCTCCCGATCCCAAGATAGTGGGTTTACACCCGACAGAGGTAGTCATATTTTTTAAGGGCGGAAAAAAGTCCATTCTACACTCCATGTCGTACGATGTCAGCATATAAAAGATCTCTGGTGACACATTTGGTGTTTACCTGACAAAATTCATTAAAATCTCAGCCACAGACGCCCAAGAGAGATCTGGTTTACTCTGTCTAACATCTAGTAGGCCTAGAGTAAAACAGAACTTTGAAATTGATGAGCAGGCAGCCAGATGGCATCAAATTGAAATGTTTGAATACAGTAACTGAGGCCATACGATTATTATTATTATTATTATTATTATTATTATTATTATTATTATTATTATTATTATTATTATACATATTTCCTATTTTTTTACACTTTTATTGAATAACTTTAAGCTAGGTATTTATTTAAGGCTTGTTCTTCATGTTACTGCTTACAAGGGCTTTTAACAGCAGGAAACATTGTTACAGTAGACGAACCTATTAACTGTTCTATCGAAGGCTTTTGATAGGGTAGACAAACATGAGTGCAACTGGACTAGACAAAAGAGTGACTGAATGGATGGCTATATTTCTAGAAAGTAAAACTCAGTAGATGATGCATTATCTGATCCTGAGGAATTCCCAGGGCAATATTATTATTTTTCAATAAAAGTGTAAAAATAGGAAATATGTATAATAATAATAATAATAATAATAATAATAATAATAATAATAATAATAATAATAATAATAATAATAATAATAATAATAATAATACCAGGCGAGTTGGCCGTGCACGTAGAGGCGCGCGGCTGTGAGCTTGCATCCAGGAGATAGTAGGTTTGAATCCCACTATCGGCAGCCCTGAAGATGGTTTTCCGTGGTTTCCATTTTCACACCAGGCAAATGCTGGGGCTGTACCTTAATTAAGGCCACGGCCGCTTCCTTCCAACTCCTAGGCCTTTCCTATACCATCGTCGCCATAAGACCTATCTGTGTCGGTGCGACGTAAAGCCCCTAGCAAAAAAAAAAATAATAATAATAATAATAATTTTTATGAGGCTTTTTGCAGATGATGTTATACTGTATGAGTAATAAATAAGTTACATGATTGTAAGTAGCTGCAAAAAGACCTTGAAAATGTTGTGAGATGGACAGCAGGCAATGGTATGATGATAAATGGGGTGAAAAAATCAGGTTGTAAGTTTCACCAAGAGGAAGAATCCTCTCAGTTTTAAATACTGCACTGATGGGGTGAAGATACATCATAGGGATCACTGTAAGTACATACTTAGGTGTCAATATAAGGAAAGATATTTATTGGGATAATCACATAAACGGGATTGTAAATAAAGATTAGATACCTCTTCATATGGGATTTGAAAAACTCAAGAAGTACCCGACAACTTGAAGAATGCTACCATCATCATTGTCTTCAAGAAAGGTGTATGTGGGAACTATCATGGTATGTCGCTTTTGTCAATTGCAGGTAAAATTTTCACAGAATTCTATTAAACTGGCTCTGAGTTATCTCAGAGAGGATTTTGCCTGAGTCTCAATGAGGTTTCTGAACCTCCAGAGGCACAACAGATATGATCTTCTGCCTAGAGAACTCCAGGAAAAATGCAGAGAACAACAGCAGCCTTTGTATTTAATTTTCTATGATCTGGAAAAGGCCTTTGGTTCAGTACCAAGATCTGCTATGTGGAAAGTATTGAGACATTTTGGATGTCCTGAATGTTATGTGGAATTGGTTCAAGCTCTTCAGGATGGCATGTCTGGACAGGTTCTTCATGGTAACTCGGTATCAGATTCGTTCCCAATCACTCATGGATTGAAACAAGGCTCCTACACTCTTTGCACTGTACATGGCTGCCATGCTGCATGAATCATCTGCAAACAACTTAGGCATGGAGATGAAATTGCATTTTGATGGAGGCCTTTTCAATCTGGCAAGACTTTGCTCACCAAGACGTACTCTGGTTACCCGGGTGACAGAACTGCAGTATGCCAATGACACTGCATCTCCTGCTCTAAAACCTGCAGAACTACAACAATCAGTCAACTGCTTTAAAACTGCATGTGATACTTTGGTCTTGCCATTAATGCAAGAGAAATGAAGGTACATGCACAACCTGCCCCAGGATTAACACTTCCTGAGTTCAGTATTTCCATCTTAGACACAACACTGGAACAGGTTGATCACTTTTCATATCTTGGAAGCATTTTGTCTAAACGGTGTACCTGTGAACAAGACGTTGATAAAAGAATTGGGGCTGCTCATGCAGCATTCGGACGGTTAATGCACAGAGTCTTCATGAATAACGACCTAAAACTGCATACCAAACTCATGATGTACAAAGCTGTTGTCATTTCCATGCTCCTGTATGGCTGTGAAACTTGGACACTTTATCGCCGTGATATCAAAAAACTTGAGCACTTCCACCAACAGAAAATGAGATTCATCTTGAATATTAAGTGGGAAGACTATGTGACTAACAAGGCAGTTCTCGACAAAGCGCAGCTAAATACCATTGAGGCAACAATCATCGCTCATCAACTGAGATGGTTAGGCCATGTTCACCGCATGGGTGATACCAGGCTTCCACGCCAAATTCTTTATGGTGAACTTTTCTCTGGCAGTAGACCTCATGGAGCCCCTCTTAAGCATTTTAAGGTCCAGCTGAAACACATCATGAAGACAACTGGTATAGATATACAGACATGGGAAGAATGTGCTGTGGACCGCTCACTGTGGCGGAACACTACATCCACCGCTGTCAACTTGTTTGAAATAGAACATCAAGAGGCCAAGCGATAAGCAAGAAAACTCCATCAATTACAACCCCGCCCTCCTCCATCCATTCAATGTGATTTGTGTGAGCGTATGTTTTATGCCAGGATTGGTCTGTTTAGTCATAGTAAACACATACATAAACTGACTTGAACTGGTCAATGTATGTAGGAAGAAGTTATATGTACTCAGATCAAGTTACAGCCGACGAAAGGAGGAGACATATAAGCCACTGTTAAGACCCCAATTAGAGTATGGTTCCAGTGTATGGAAGCCTTGCCAGAATTACTTGATTAGAGAACTGGAAAAAAAATCCAAAGAAGAGCAGTACAATTTGTTCTGAGTGACCTCCAATATAATGTCTGCACTCAGGCTCATTGGTGTGACGATGCTGTTGACTTCCTGTATGTCGCTCAGCCTGTCCTTTTTTGACCCATTGATCACATATATGCTAAAATGCACTGGCATAGCCAAGGGGGAGCCTAGGGGGGCCAGGCCCCCCAAAATGTTTCCTGAACCTAGAGTGAAGATCCGCTGCTGTTTTATGTACGGTACCGGTACAAACAACTTAAAAACTTACGCCAAAATGTTAAATTAACGTAGCAACAAAGAATCTACTAGCAGGACTCAATAGGGCCATACATAATTCTCCATATTTGTACTGCTTGAATGAAAGGAAAACACCTAGGATTGTGATGGGCGGGGATATTTCTCTGTAGAGGCCTCAGTATTGGGAATGTAACCATGTGTTGACAAATATCAAGACATGAGAAAAGGGCAATTAGCAAGGGATTACTCAGTAGGGGGCAAGAATGTGGCCACCGAGATAATGGGGCCCACGGCCAGAAACAGTTGCAAGCTTACAACATCATGTCAGTTTTTGCACATCGGTCCCAGGAAACAATGATATCCTAGGGATCCTCGGTTTGTACCGTGGTTGAGAGATGTGCTGTGTTTAAGTTGCAGCGTTGGAAAGACTGTGAGAGCTGCTCGTTAATTCTCCATTTTGTGCCATATAAGTAACTTTTCTTAAAGAGGAACCATTTTGACACTGAGAAGCCAAAACTATGTGCAACCACGGTAAGTTATGAAAAAGGTTTTTTTTTTTTTTAAACAGTAGCAAGACAATCGTGGATGCTTGCCTAAGTTCGATAGGTAGGCCTATATATTTTGTCAAATGCCCGGGGAATGATTGGAACCTGAAATGGCACCATCAAAAGTGCGGGTAAATATTTTGCAATTGGCAGCTGTGATAACTCAGTTCCAATGGTTCTATCTTCTCATCAGGACAGCCCAGGTTTGAATCATGGTCGATGCATGAAACATTTTTTAAATGGGAAGTCACGTTCTGTTGATACAGATTCTACTCAAAACACTAGATCCCGTCACTTACCTTTCTTTATACTTTTCAGCCATAACCACGTCATTTATGGTGGTGTATTTTGAGTATCCAACCATTCTTTGGGCTTACCTTGTACCTTAAATGGTGAGTGGATGCAGTGGCATACCTACAAAATAATTTCAGTAAGTCCAGGCCAGTAGCGTGGATACAACTTTTCCTTGGAAAGGGTTGTGGAAAGATTATTTATTTTTTGTTTAGAATTTGATTTATGTTGGACCGTAGATCTTATGGCAACAACGGAAAAGGAAAGGGCTAAGAGTGGAAAGTAAGTGGCTGTGGCCTTAATTAAGGTACAGCCCCAGCATTTGCCTGGTGTGAAAATGGAAAACCACGGAAATCCACCTTTAGGGCTGCTGACAGTAGGGTTGGAACCCACTATCTCCCGGATGAGAGCACACAGCTGTGCGCCCCTAACCGCATGGCCAACTCGCCCAGTGGATATGAAAAGAAAACTGGTCCTACCAAGTGCGGTGACAGATCTTCAGTAGATATTGATGGTTTTGATTGTTACCTTGTACAATCATAGCTTCTGTACTCTTAACATAAACCGGCTGCATTATTGAAACTGTTCGTAAAACTGATAATATCGTTCTTTGTTTGTGAGGAAGTAGAATCTTCATTTAATTTACCTTGTTAAAAAAAAGAACCACTTTGGTACTACACCACATGAAGGTGACTACCTTCCAGGTCGTAGATATTTCAATTACGGGAGACTCAAGGCCAACTCTACTGCACCCACATACAAAGCTGTATCTTCCCCATCCCGTGCCTTTCTTAACTCTGTCAGTACCAGGAATCGAATGCAGGATACCTTAAGTCAAATTCTAAAATAAGGAGACCTAAAAGTAACCAGACGGCCCCGCAGTGTAGGGGTAGTGTGCCTGCTTCTTAACGGAGGCCCCAGGTTTGATTCCCAGCCAGGTCAGGGATTTTTACCTGGCTCTGAGGGCTGGTTCAAGATACACTCAGCCCACGTGTTTATAACTGAGGAGTTATCTGATGGTGAGATGGCGGCCCCGGTCTAAAAAGCCGAGAATAATGGCGGAGAGGATTCGTCATGCTGACCACACGACACCTCGTAATCTGCAGGCCTCCGAGCTGAACAGCGGTCGCTTGGTAGGTATGGCCCTTTGGGGCTGTTACACCATGGAGTTTGGTTTAGAAAAGTGAACAGAGAAGGAAGCGACACCCCTGCAAGGCTCTTTAGCTTCCAGCTAGTTCTTCTGTCTAGCCTCGTGCATTTAGGACAGTTGGAAAATGTATGCCGTAATAAATGCTCCTCATAAAACCTTTATAAAAATACTAACTGCATCTATTTATAACAATAATCACAAACGCCTCCTTTTCGTGTGGCTCAGTTGGTTGAGTCGCTGTCCTTCTGAGTTAGAGTTTGCAGGTTCAAATCCCAGCTTGGGTCGGTGGCTCTTAAAACAGTGTTGAAATGGCAACAGCTCCATGTCGTTGGTTTCTGGCTTGTTAATAAAAATTATACATACAAATATTAGCATCACAAAACTGTAAATTATACTACTATATTCTGTATTCCAGGCTTGCGAGGGAAACTAATTAACAATTTGTTTTACGTTGCACCGACACAGATAGGTCTTATGACGATGGTGGGATATGAAAGGCCTAGGAGTGAGAAGGAAGCAGCCATGGCCTTAATTAAGGTACAGCCCCAGCATTTGCTTGGTGTGGAAGTGGGAAACAACGGGAAACCATTTTCAGGACTGGTGACAGTGGGGTTCGAATCCACTATCTTCCAGATGCAAGCTCACAACTGCGCAGCCCTAACCATGAGGGAAACTAATAGGACAAGGTAAACCTTACCTAGCATACGTTATGACGTGTATTTTTCTTTACCAACTAACAAAATAGCTATACCCATATGCTTTACATTCTTTATTTATTTATTTATTTATTTATTTATTTATTTATTTATTTATTTATTTATTTATTTATTTATTTTATTTATTTATTTATTTATTTATTAGTGCCTTCTGTACAGTGGCGAAGATAGGGCTCCAGGCCCTCTCGTACACTTAACCAGATACTAATCAGAATCTTAAATAAAATACTGAGATACTTAAAATAGTTAAAACTACATAAATTAATAGAATTGAAAATAAATTTAAATACTTTACTAACTAAATTAGTATTAAAACTAATTAATATTAAAAATTCTCAAAAATAACTATGCACATATTCGTACTTCAACCATTCAGTTAGCTGTCCTCAGCAGGTAGTCTCGGCAGGTGACCTTAAATCGTGATTTTTAAAAAAAGCTAGTTTCTCTGACCTGAGCTGGCAGGGAATTCCATAATCTGCTGACAGTCACCACAAATGATATATTAATTTTATGTCTGTGGTGCAGTGGAATAGTAAGAATGAATCTAGAACGTGTACTTAAGTTGTGAAATGATGATAAAAAGATGAATTTAGAAGAAATATACAGCGGCTGATTTTCAGCTACCAGTCTATACACCATCGTTAAAGTGTGTAGCTGCCAATGTTTATCAGACATCAGCCAGGTGACAGCCTGATAGTATGGGGTGATATAAACATTGTACCCGATATTGTAAATAAATCGCAAGCAGGAATTCAGTGCTCGTTGAAGTTTAAGTGTTGCTTCTCTCGTTATGTCAACTAAAACAACGTCACAATAATCAAGAATAGGGAGAACCAATGTCTATAATTGTTTGGCCTGTAGCTCAAATGGAAATACATCCCCTGCCGTTTAAGAGGGAAAACCATGGAAAACCATCTTCAGGGCTACCGACAATGGGGTTCGAACCCACTATCTCCCAAATACTGGACACTGGCCGCACTTAAGCAACTGCAGCTATCGAGCTCTGTATTGAAACTTTTAAAATGTATAATATGTATACTTGAGGTGGCCTTAAATGCAACAGTTGTATTCCTCCATATATCGAGCAGTCTGCTTTATGTATCGATCAGTCAGGTCTTATTTATCGAACAGGATTTTTATATATCGAACGGCAAGGATTTAAATACTGAACAGAAATATTTATTATAAATCACTTTACCTTTAGACATTATATGGTTGTAATAACATGAACAAAATATTAATCACAAAAGTAGAGGAGGCAATATTAATACAAATTAAAATATCCAGGGAAACACAAAAATCAGTTTCTTATCTCTTTCTTTCCACAAAGAGCAGAACATGTCTTCAATCTTCCTTGTTTCTTTTCTTTCTCTTCAATTCTTCCCGGTGCTCCTTTGAAGATATTGCAAATGTTTTCCTTAAACTAAACTGATGAGGTTTTTCTGGTACCTGAGAAACTTTGAGAAAATCTCCGAAAGAATCCTCTCTACTACTTGAAGTGGGTGAGCAAGCAAGTTCTGAAGCAATTTCATGCTCAATCAATAATTTTGGCTTGTGAACCTTTACTCCACTCTTCAAAATGATGACACCAGGAAGATCCTTCTTGGGAGAAGGTACATACAACTCGAAATATTCATCATTCCATGTGAACTCATCTGATGAACTGTCATTGTTTTATTTTGATTAGCCGATAATGTTTATTGTGTTGCTTTGTACTGAGTTGCAACACTTTACCAATAAGTGTACAAATCTGGTTCACCATCATTCTGCTTTCCTCCATCACGTCTTAGTTTGTCATTGAACTTATCAAGAAAATGTGGAGGCAAAAATTCTTCCAGGTCATCAAGCACAGCTTCAACTTCTGATTGGGAGTGGAAGGGGATGAAGGGCTGCCTTTGTCACTCTCTTTCTGTTGCCTCCCACTGTGGTTTTCAAAATATCTGAAACACATTTTGTGTAGCCCACAATGTTGGGATTTAGTGGATAGAAACCACACTTATGAAAAGTGCTTTTCACAATATTTCTTTCTTTAATGTGGGTGTAAAATGTACCTTGGTTACTGATGCACCAAGAGTTCGGGTTAGGTGCCCATAGAAGACACATGACAATATCTTCCTGATGTTCATATAGCTCATCGTTGTGCCGAGTTTTGTTGGTGCCTCCCTCTTCTCTTATGGGTCCCAGCATTCTCCTTGGGAACTTCCTTTCCTTGAGTTCTAGTTTCCTGAGAGGGCGTTTCCTGGTCATCACGAGACTCTCAGAGGCGTAGAGAATACATGGTTTTACTACTACTGTATTATACTACGGTAGCTCAGTTTGAGGTTCTTGGAGAAGTACTTTGATGCATAGATGCTTCTGCAGGAGTGGTAGGCCCTCTCAAACTTAAAGTCACTATCATATACAGTATTGTATTCAAATAATTTAGCACGCACACACACACACACACACACACACACACACACACACACACACACACACACACACACACACACACACACACACACACACACACCTCCACCCTAGGATCTATGGTTGCAGGAAAACCTAGAAGTTGACCATTCAACACTTTTTCCAG
Source organism: Anabrus simplex (assembly GCF_040414725.1). Classification (NCBI taxonomy): domain Eukaryota; kingdom Metazoa; phylum Arthropoda; class Insecta; order Orthoptera; family Tettigoniidae; genus Anabrus; species Anabrus simplex. The sequence goes on along the minus strand of NC_090270.1, from coordinate 221,571,968 downwards.
GAGTTTTCAATTATCACTGTAGGATTTTTCCTCACCAAAACTATTACTTCCACTCAAGCATTCAATTATTTCATAACTAACGCTTAACTAAGGATAAAGAAATTAGCCCTATTTTCACTTCTGAAACAATAATAGTTACAAAGATTATTTTCTAGGAAATAGTTTAAAAGACAAATAGTGTTTTTTTAATCACGGGTTAACACATTAATGATGGGCCACGTTAAATAACGTAGTTTCATATTGGTGCGCGGGCGACCAGCTACGTAAATTAACGTTTTCTCACATTGCTTCATTTTTGTGTGATTATATCCTCTCTGCCATTTATTAATTGAAATATTTCGTGTTGTTTACAAACTAAAGTCTTTGTTGATCGGAATTTAGATAGATATATTTTTCCTTGACAATGCTTTCGGCACACAAAGTGTGGTTTCATAACACTCAGTACCGCATGACCGAGTGTATTGTCAGGTGTCAGCATGGCGCGCCGTGGCAAAGACAGCTTGAACGATGAAGAAATATTTGGAGAATTGCATGCTGATAGTTTATCTGATGTCCCTAGTGATTGTCAAAGTGTAAGTATTAGTGATTGTGAAGATGTGTGTCCGTCAACATCAAAATACACACGCAGAAGTGAAAGTGCGACATTCAGTTCAGACGAGTCTGTTGACGGCGACAATAATACGAGTGAAGATGCCAGTGATAGTAGTGGCAGTGAGGTTGATGGATGGACAAATAAGGATGAACACAAAGTCCTTAGAACCATTTATATGTATTTATATTTCATCCTACTTCTCATGCTAGGTGTGCTTCTGTTACTGAGCAAGTTGGCCATGCGAATAGAGGTACACAGCTGTGAGCTTGCATTTAGAAGATAGTGGGTTCGAACCCCACAGTCAGCAGCCCTGAAGATGGTTTTCTGTGGTTTCCCATTTTCACACCAGGCAAATGCTGAGGATACACCTTAATTAAGGCCATGGTTACTTCTTTCCTACTCCTAGCCCTTTTCTGTCCCATTTTCACCATAAGACCTATCTGTACCAGTGCACCATAAAGCAAATTGTAGGAGAAAAGTTTTTACTTTTACATAATGTTCAATTGCGTTTTAATTTGTTTTTGAAGTAAATGTACTTTGTCAAGATGAATATTACACTGAGTAGAACTTGAATACAATATTTGTACACTCAGTTATCTTAGACTGTTTCAGTCTGATCAAAGCATGTAAATAATTTTCTGGTAGAAGTACATTTTCTTCTGTATCCATAAGATGATATTAATAAAAATACATGGAAAGCACTAGCGGTTGAATGAAAGAAAACCATCGTTAATCAACTGGGAAGTGACAAGTCGCTTTGCAAACAAATAACAACAAATATTGATACTTCAACATACATATCGATGTTATAACGCATGAAAAAATGTCGTATGGCTTTTAGTGCCGGGATATCCCAGGACGGGTTCAGCTCGCCAGGTGCAGGTCTTTCTATTTGACACCCGTAGGTGACCTGCGCGTTGTGATGAGGATGAAATGATGATGAAGACAACACATACACCCAGCCCCCGTGCCATTGGAATTAACCAATTAAGGTTAAAATCTCCGACCCGGCCGGGAATCGAACCTGGGACCCTCTGAACCGAAGGCCAGTACGCTGACCGTTCAGCCAACGAGTCGGGCGTTATAATGCATAATAATGGCAATTAAAACAGAAGGTAATTAATTGAATAAATAAATAAATAAATAAATAAATAAATAAAATTATATATTTTACACTCAGGTGCTACTGTTACCTTGTACTGCACAGGTCACATCACTGTTTCAAAGGAGACTGTTTTGTGGTACAGCTTAATCAGAGGTTAAAAGTGAGTTCTCCCTTTTGGTTGGGGAGCGATCGGCTGGGCGATGCCAAGCGAGCGAAGGCCAAATCCGAATGCGAGCGATTACACACAAATAGAATTTGGGGAAACAAAACATGTGGGAAAAACATAAATTCACTTTGTAAATTAATGTCATGAAAACAGTGACAAGAACTATGCAACACTTTGATTTTATTTTTCTTATGAATGAGAAAATTGTCAAACATTATACGTCATTCCTGTGTCTTCTTAATTTAATTAGGTTTAGCTACTAATCATGGTGGTTTTAGATGGAATACTGGCTAAATTATTTGCTAATTCAAAAATAAAGATCATATACCTGTGGTTTAGGTTCCACAGAATACTGTAGGTCTTATAGCTAATTAACAGTAACATTAAGTACTGGTAACAGCAAAATTGATAGTAACATAAAATAACCTGCTTGCTTCTTTTCCAAAGCCATTGGAAAATGTCTGGCAAAACATAACATCCTGGTAGAGTAAAGTCTTATTTATTGAATATTCTGATTAATAGTCATTACATCTACCTAGAAGCAAAAAGGATTCAAAGTTCTATATGGAAGAAATAGACTACATAACTGTAAGAGTTTTTACAACATATTTATTTTCTTTCTTCATGTGTATAAATAGAGTAGTTTGTGAAACTTGTAAATAAATTCTTATTATTGAAATCACTTAAGAGTGATCTCTCATTGAACTTTCCCTACAGTGACACAAAGAGGAGGAGCTTCTATTGTTAGCTTAACTGTGCTAAATATCAGATCCTGCAGGCTGTGCACAGTTAAACAATATCAAATATAAAAAGTGGCCATGTGCTCTCATCTTAAATACAGGACTACCTCTTTCCAGAATGCTTCATTTGTAATCTCTTGTCTTTGGTGTGGTGAAACTGGTTACCTCTACCCATGGATCATCCTTTGCAATCTCTTACCTTAGTTGTAACAGGCCTACTTTTTACAATGTTCGGTTTCTTTATAGATCATGATTTGATTCAAGATAGTCCACTTAAATTATCTAATGTAATAATCATTGCATCTATCTAGTAACAGCGATTTGTCATCAAACTAGAAAATCCATTCTGGGAAGTCTCTCAAAGAATTAGTTTTTAATACATTTTCAAGAACTAACTGTGTTCTCTAACTGTAACAGGCACTTTTCAACAAGTTTTAGATCCTTCTCTGAGCTGATCCTACTATCTTTTTCACTCCTATTCCAGAATCATAAATTCAAGTAACATTATGTAGGCTATTCAGAAAACATTACCCAAGCTATGTATCACATGCAGGACAAATTGGTATTCCTTTCACGAAAATATTTTATGTTTCTAGACAGTACCAGTATTTCCCAACCTTTTCACACTTATGCACCCCTTTTAAACTGATATTTATAAACTGTACCAGCACTTCTTTCAATCAATCACTACCGATCTGCATTTAGGGCAGTTTCCCAGGTGACAGATTCCCTATCTGTTGTTTTCCTAGCCTTTTCTTAACTGATTCCAAACAGTTGGAATTTTATTAAACATCTTCACTGGTAAGTTATTTCAATCCCTAACTCCCCTTCCTACAAATGAATGTTTGCCCCAATTTGTCCTCTTTTAATTCCAGCTTTATCTTCCTATTGTGATCCTTCCTACTTTTAAAGACACCACTCAAACTTATTTGTCTACTGATGTCATTCCCCGCCATCTCTCCACTGACAGCTCAAAAAGATCTAAAGCTGTCTTTCAAAATACCCTACTGATACTTTCGTTCAATGTTTTTTTAATGTAAAATAGTAGAAATTACATAATGAGTTGAGAATAAATTACGCCTACATATCGCTTACCTTTCCAAAGAAAATACTGAACATATTCACCATTCACTTCAAGGCAGGCATTGCAGTGTCTATAAACAAGTATTGACATGTAACTCTGCTTCCAAAATGATTTGTAGACTTTGTTCTCCTGAACAGCCCAGCATGTATCCCAGTGGTGTGCATACCACTGGTTGAGAAGTGCTGCTTTAGAATAAGTAAGTTGCCTGACTGACATAAAAACCATCTTTAACCCCAAATCATAGCACTTTTAGCTGCCTCCTTTCCTTGCTTAACATTTCTATGTATTTTACTTTATCAATGGAATCTTTTCAAGGGATTCCATCCTTCCTGCGTGTTCCAGCTCTCTCACAGATTTAAGAAGGCTGTCTAGGAATAAATTTGTATGGTTTCTTTACCACACCAAAGATGTACTGTGGTTCTGTACTTGAATACAGGTAGTGAGAAAACTTTAGTGCCTTACAGTTTACAACACATGTGGACAGGTAAGGAATTTACCACTTACAAGTAAAAGTAACTTCACTCATGCTTATTCACTTGTAATGCTTCCGATCAAAAAATATGGTAATACATAGTTTCTTCAGCATTACGGTTTGGAATGTCCTGCCCTAATGTTCCAAGGACAAGGTATACCACATTCCTTTTGTTATCACACTTCAAACTTTCCATCATAATCTCAAGCCATTTCATCATTCCCATCCACAGATGGGTGGGTTAACAAAGAAAAAGGTGTTCATTTCTTCAAGAACAGCAAATACAATATAAATCGCATAGAGGACAAGACAGGTGACTCCGAGCCTGCGGCTTAGATGGAACCGAAAGAGTAATACCACGAGGTAGAAGACAATTATTAGTCCCAAAAGTGCCAGACAGTTGTAAGACATCCCTGATGATATGATCTTGACAGGTTCATTATGCATCAGTGTCTTGATAAGCCAAGGAAGGCCCAAACACATAAGGATATCCAATGTACTGGCTCCGATGGAGTTGCTGATGCCCATGGAGCCTTCTCCTGCAAACGCCACCAAAATATATGAGCAACTTTATGAGTATAGAAATTTAAATACAGTATAGGGAACTATGATATTTAAAAACATAAGTGGGCAGATACACCTTTTGCTACTTTAAATTTAGTGCATTTCAAATAGTCCTATTTATAGTTCAGAAGCTACAAATGATTCTTCAACAAAATGTTGCAGGTGTAACATACATTTATCACTATTCATGAAATAATATTCAGATTTTAAAAAGCTTAGTAATTACACATAAATTTTTTTATCAAATGTACATATTATTTTCAGCTAATGGCAATTTGCACTATTGTGAAATAAACAAATTGCCCATCTTCCAGTGAGGGAGACCATGTAGTTCCAGAATACAGTAAAAAATAAGTAAGTGTACAACTTGAATTTAAATACACAATTAGGACATGAAAAAACTCACTTAATGTTTAACTTACAAATGAAAATATGCAATCTGTAATCAGTCCCCAAGGATACCCATACTTATGTTTTCAACTTCTTGTAATGGAAGTTTTAAACTTCTTAATAGAGTCCCATTGTTGTTTGGTAATGAACCTCTTGCACCAAACAGAAGGCCTCTGATGGCCCATTGCTCAAGAGGAATTTTTTGTTTTGTAGAAAAGTACAGCAGGCATGGTTCTTTAATGGTTTGTTTCTTAAGATTAACTTCCTCAGCCTGATTCAAGTCCCTCTCAAAACAAGTGGTAGGATCTAATATCATTACTTTACAATTCTTTTTATGGATTGCTATGATGTCTGCCCTCCATAGAGTCTTCTGTAGGAAGGCAATGGAACCTCCTTCTGCACCTCCCATTTTGAGCAATGGATGATATTACTTGATGATGATTGTTGCATAGTAATTCAGTGCACCAGCAAAACCCTATACATGTTCAAAGGTTTCAGTCTCATAGCAAACAGTCTAGCATAAAGGGTTGTGTTTAAAGACCTACCAGGAAACAATCTTACTGCTATGACATCTTCACTGTGTTCACATATTCAGAAGAAGATAAAGGTCTACGTATACGTCCGCTTATCTGTCTACTAATATTTTTAAAAGTAGGAAAGATCACAATATGAAGACAAAGTTGGAAATCAAGAGGACATTTTGGGGCAAATATTTTTTTATAGGAGGGGGAGTTAGGGATTGGAATAATTTATTTACCAAGGGAGATGTTTAATAAATTTCCAAGTTCATTAAAATTACTGTATTTAAGAAAAGACTAGGTAAACAACAGGCAGGGAATCAGCCACCTGGGCAATTGCCCTAAATGCAGATCAGTGGTGATTGATTGTAGTGACTTGCAAGACACTCAAGAGTTAACTTGTGGGCAATTTGCAGACAAAATCATGCCCTGCTCTCACTTATGAGGCAACTCATTCCATGAATGAAAAGATCAATCCCTTAACATCTCACACAGCATTCTTCCAATATTTTCTTTTTTAACATTTAGTTTGAGCAGTGCCATATTCTGTTCACCAAAAAGTTTCTGTACATGGTGTAGATGACTGCAAATATCGTACTACTGAATACTTTGAATGCAAAATGTACCTATTCCTCTGATCTTCTTTGCACCCTGCAACACAGAATTTAGTGTATTGTACGGTAACATCATTATTTCTTTCACAGAACTTCTGATAATTTTGTCCAGGTCTCTTAGGAATGTGTTTGATAACTGTTACAGACTATAAATAAATAAATCAATCAATCAATCAATCAATCAATCAATCACTACTGATCTGCATTTAGGGCAGTCGCCCAGGTGGCAGATTGCCTATCTGTTGTTTTCCTAGCCTTTTCTTAAATGATCCCAAAGGAATTGGAAAATTATTGAACATTTCCCTTGGTAAGTTATTCCAATCCCTAACTTCCCTCCTATAAATGAATATTTGCCCCAATTTGTCCTCTTGAATTCCAACTTTATCTTCATATTGTGTTCTATCCTACTTTTAAAGACACCACTCAAACTTATTCGTATACTGATGTCCTCCCACGCCATCTCTTCACTGACAGCTCAGAACATACCACTTAATCGAGCAGCTCATCTCCTTTCTCCCAAGTGTTCCCAGCACAAACTTTGCAACATTTTTGTACCGGTAACACTACTCTTTTGTCGGAAATCACCCATAACAAATCGAGCTGCTTTTCTTTGGATTTTTTCCAATTCCTGAATCAAGTAATCCTGGTGAGGATCCCATACACTGGAACCATACTGTAGTTGGGGTCTTACCAGAGACTTATATGCCCTCTCCTTTACAACCTTACTACAACCCCTAAATACCCTCATAACCATGTGCAGAGATCTGTACCCTTTATTAACAATCATATTTATTTGATTACGCCAATGAAGGTCTTTTCTTATATTAACACCTAAGTACTTACAATGATCCCCAAAAGGAACTTTCACCCCATAAGTCGCTGGGCCTTTCTCACGCAGGCCACACTCCTGCCTCCCTTAGGACACGCTGCACACAAATCACTGAAGCAATTAAGACAATACGCCCTAAAGCGCCCTGCTTTTATATTACTTTTAGGGAAAGCTTCTCATGTTAGATCCATATTAATGGTTTCATCTATTTAATGGATGTAAATATTGTAGTATTGACTAGGAGGATAATCAACATAATTGGGTACAATTTGTAAGAAGTTTGATAATTGTGTTGAAGATGTGCATTGGAATGGGTAGATTAATCACAGCCAAATAAATTTATTAATAATTTTGCTCTCCTATTCTAATTTTAAGAGTCTAGCTTTTACTAGATTATTTAGAACAGAAGTTGGAGTATTCATCACTTTAAATCTGTCGAGTGAGGTTTCATTACTGAAATCCATTACTAGATAGTTGATTTGCTAATGCAAACAAAGGCAGTTGATCTTGAGATAAAATATTGTCATATTTTTCATTACTGACATTCTATAACACATTACTGATTGCCAAATTTATATAAGAATGGTGAAAATGGGAAACCCTACTTTACACCACATTTAATTTATATAGCTTCTGATTGCTGTACATCTGACTCCACGTGAATTATGTTCTTCAAAAGAAATACCTCAATAAGTCCATGTAATTTTTTCTTTTTTGCTATTTGCTTTACATTGCACCAACATAGATATGTTTTATGGCGACGATGGGATAGGAAAGGCCTAGGAATGGGAAGGAAGCAGCTGTGGCCTTAATTAAGGTACAGCCCCAGCATTTGCCTGGTGTGAAAATAGAAAACCACAGAAAACCATCTTCAGGGCTGCCGACAGTGGGATTCGAACCCACTATCTCCCGATTACTGGATACTGACCTCACTTAAGCAACTGCAGCTATCGATATTGGTCCATGTAAATTTACAGGAGTTTCAGAATGTTGAAGATTCCTCTTAATGCGTTCATGACCAGTAGAATTGAAGACCTTCAATACTTCCTCAAAAATGATGTAACACACCTTCCCATTATGCTTCACATCCTGAAGGCAACTAATGACAAGAGAAGCATTCACATGAGTTCAGGGTAGTGGTATGAATCTGCAAATGTTGGGATTTAATGTGATGAATGTATGGAATTTAGAATCAAGTACTCAGTCTATAATTCTCCTCACTACTGAATATATAGTTATACACCTCCATTCTTTGATGACTTTCAGATCACTGTCTTTATGTATTAAAAAAGTCCACACCTTCAATCAGTCAGTCACCTCTGACCTGCATTTAGGGCTGTTGCCCAAGTGGCAAATTCCCTGTTAGTTGTTTACCTAGTTTTTCCTTAAAAGAATTCATGGATGTTGGAAATTTACTGAAAATCTCCATTGATAAATTATTGCATTTCCTAATTCCTTTTCCTATTAACAAATATTAGCCCCATTTTGCCCTCTTGAATTCCAGATTTATATTCATACTAGCTGATGTACCCGTGCTTCACTACGGAATTCTCAGAAAAACTGTCTTTGTGGTTTTCCTACCTGAAGTCGTCAGAAGGAATGTAGTGATTAAAAGCAATGTTATATAAAATACTTGATCAAATTAATAAACCGCACATTGTCTCACTTTTATCAAACAGTACTATGGTGCCGATCTAACAGTCCAAAGTTCCAGTGCTGCAATGACCAGACCACAGACAGCCGTGAACACTTCTCTGCCATTATTCCTTTAAATATGCACACTGCTCATTCCAATCAGTGCCTCAGAGTAGGAAGTGAATAGCTCGAATGCTATGATGAACCAGTTTGTTACGTATCAGTAGTATCAGAAATTTATCTAACTCCCCAGCTACTTCCCGCCAATTTTCAGGCAGGCTGTTATACTCGGTACGACCAGGTGAGTTGGCTGTGTGGTTAGGGGTGCATAGCTGTGAGCTTGGATCCGGGAGACAGTGGGTTCGAACTCCACTGTCGACAGCCCTGAAGATGGTTTTCTGTGGTCTCCAATTTTCACACCAGGAAAATGGTGTGGCTGTAACGTAATTAACATAGGAGCTGCTTCCTTCCCACTCCTAGCCCTTTCGTATCCCAACATCGCCATGAGTCCTATCTGTGTCGGTGCGACGTAGAGCAAATTTTTAAAAATACTCGGTATACAGCAGTAATACCATCTATCGGAGATGAATGGCAACAGAGACACAAAGCAAATCACAACAAACAATGGTCAATCTAATGTTATTGTTGATCAATGTTATTAGCTTTCTGTATTGTAGGCCTTCACATTCAGTTTTCTTTAGATGCTGTAATATAAGGCCGTCTTATAAAATTAATTATAGCGTAGACTGTAGTTCCTTATTCCGCGACTTTACATACCGATTTTCATTAAATTCTGTTTACCCATTTTCTCGTGACGGCGCTAATATGATCTTAGCAACAAAAATCCACATTCATGAATATCTCCGTTACCATAGCCGGTACGGTCAAAATGTATAAGACATAAATGATCGTAAATTTAATACTATGTAACTTTATTTATATAGTAATTGTCACTAAGACCACTAATAACACAAATATTCGAAAATTAAATTTTGGGCCTTCCCCTAAATTACCATTTCACTCAGCGTGTATAAAGTTATTTATGGTCTAGATTGTAGTGACTTATTCCACGACTTTGCATACCGATTTTATTTATGATGGGACAACTAATAACAAATATTTGAGAAATTAATTTTAGGCCTTCCCCTAAACTACCATTTCTCTCAGAGTGAATAAGATTATTTATGACGTAGATTGTAGCAACTTATTCGCCGACTTTGCATACCTATTTCAATTAAGATAGGGCCACTGATAACAAATATTTGCGAATAAAATTTTAGGCCTTCCCCTAAACTACCATTTCTTTCAGAGTGAATATAGATTATTTATAGTTTATATTGTAGTGACTTATTTTAGAACTTTGCATACCAGTTTTCATTAAGATAGGACCACTAATAACATAAATATTTGAGAATTAAATTTTAGGCCTTCCCCTAAACTACCATTTCTCTCAGCATGAAAAAGATTATTTATGGCCTAGATTGTAGCAATTTATTTTTGGACTTTACATACTGATTTTCATTACATTCTCTTCAGCCATTTTCTCGTGATGCGTGTACAATGTACAGACAGACAGACAGACAGACAGACAGAAATTACGGAAAATTAAAAAATGCATTTCCTTGTTACTGTGGACATGACTGACACAGAAATACCATCCTTTTTAAATTTTGAGCAATGTACAGACAAAACTCTTATTTTATACATATAGATTATGAGAATTAACACTGCTTAATCCTTACAAGATCAGATAATACTTCACCTACTCTAATTCTCTTAGTTCTGTTTTCTGGAAATATATCCTCCCATTTAGTCACTCTTTTGTCTAGACCAATAGACCTCATCAGTAGTTTCCCATGATCTACTCTAACAAAAGTCTCGGATTGGACAATAGAGATGCAGTTCATTTGACCTCCTGACTCTAAAATATCTGCTATATCTTGCTGGAATTCTTCAAGTTGAACTTCACTGGAATAACCTATCCTAATCTCAAACTGGCTTCTATCAAACTAGTTGGTAATTTTACAAATATGGCTAATATAATCAAAGAGAATACTTTCCATGCAACACATGTCAAGTAGACTGGTCCGTAACAACAATATTGACTGGAAAAAGAAGAAATCAGAGACTGAATTTTGGTGTGTTTTATATAGCCCTTCTACGAGTCTGTAAAACTCAACAATTTCATAACTCAACACGCTTTCAGTCCAAACTAGGTTGGGTAGTTTGCGAGACTGTACTGTATGACTGTTATACAAAATTTTCTTGTAGAAGATGTATTGAATTTTCCACCTTTTGAATACTATCACATTTCAATTTAGGTCATAAAACTGAATATGATAGTACTGAAAAAGCAGAATTTTCAATATATTTCATATAAGAAAATTTTTGGCAAGAATATGTCTTACAGCTGGAGATCATCTGTAAATTTGCATTATGGAAGTTGGCATCACAGAAGTAAGTGTGACAGAAGTGCAACTGTACAGGCTGTGATGTAAAGTATGGATGGATGGCCAGACACCTATTATCTAGCAATCATGCAGGCTATTTCTTATGGCTGGTGCTCATATGAAATTAGCAGCTGTTGTTGGGTCTCTATAATCAAGAGACATATTTATAATTATTTGATTTTTGCAAAGGGAAAAGCGATTTCTTTTTATAACAATTTGTGAGTCAATACGGAACAATTATGAAGTTCACTGCAATACTGTACTGCTGATACTCTGATGTTTGTGGAAAATTCCTATCTAAGAGTTTTTACAGTTTTATGGCAGAAATCTTTTAAAAATTACTGGTACCTTTTACTAATTATTGTTCAGTAACATTTTCAGTGAAATGAGAGAGAGAGAGAGAGAGAGAGAGAGAGAGAGAGAGTTTTTGTGTCATGCAACCATTTGAGTTACACATTATTCTATAATTCATTGAGTATATTTCTTATCTTAATATTTTGAAGTGTAATACATACCTTGACGGACCAAGATGACACTGGCTATTGTTTCTGGCAGACAACCACCGATAGCAGACAATGTCATGCCCATGACTGAGTCAGGAATCTCAAACGTATCTCCTGTATTTCAATTAACAATCCTCACATTATATTTAACATCTGATCCACAGTAGTAATATTTACTAGCATAATTAAACAGATACACAATTTTATAATTCACTATTAACTATTCTAGATTTCTATAAATTTTAGATAATATTTTGACTACCAGCAACATTCCAGCAATACTCTATAGCTAAGTGTAATTTTTCTGTATATATATGGTAACTGTATACAGATTGATGCTATTTTCATATGACTTCTAACTTAGACTACAGTGTATAAGATAACTAATTGTATATACACTGAGATTGTGCTGCTGTGTTACTATTTAACTGAGAATGCAACTAAAGGAAAGAGCATTGCATTGTATTTCCAGGACTCTTCAGTTTGTTGCAACTTTATAATTAGAGCCTGGAAGTTCATGCATTTGCATGTTCTTTCTTAGGAGGTTAAAATGTATGCTTATACATTATGTGTATGCATTATGGAATTTTCATTCATTTAACGTGATTTTACAGCACATATAACTGCATATTTTATGTGATTTTGATAAATGCATCATTTTTCAATATGTTAGTGCCTATATGGCATGTTTTAACAAGTTTAAATGTTAATTTATTTCATTAATTTTTTCATGTGGATCATATTGGCAGTAATATTACACATTGTGAAGCAACTCATCACATGGAGAGGAGTAATGCTGATCTGATAGTGTCATGTAGTGGATCCCCTGTTGCATCATCCTTCCATGTTTTGTGCATAGCTGGTGCCTGGCTGACCACCAGCAGTAGTGTTGTAACTTGTAAACTGTGAACTGGTTGCATACCAGACAAACTATATTAAGTTACATATTTAAAGTGTGTGTTAAAAGTTCTTTAAATGCCGAACATAAGACTAACTTCAAGTGGTAGATTACCTAATTTACAGAAGAATTTTTCAGGTGACTTAATATCTACAGATAATAAGGTGCTGTTCTGTGGAGTGTGTGAAAAAAATGTAGGGAGTGAGAAAAGATTTCAGCTAGTTCAGCAGATAAACACAGCAAAACATAAGGATAATTTAACCAGAAAACTCAAATAAAGAGTCTGTTCAAAAGCAACTATACCGCTTTTTGCAAGAGTTTAATCCTGATGTAAGCAAATAGGTGGAGCACCTTGCCTTTGCATGTGGACATAGATGTAAGTTGATTGGAGAAGCAACAGTCGTACTCACTCGACTGTATGTGAGCTCGAAGAAAAGTAGTACATCGCATTAATTTTAGTTTATTACATTTAGATCATTTGGAAGAGTATGTAATTAAATTAAAATATGTTTGTCATACATACCGGTATATACATATGCTATTTTTATAAAATAGTGATTAAATAACGAGAAATGGAGGCACAAGGCGTGGTGTAATACAAGTAGTCTTTTCGTAGCGGGGGGGAAAGTCCCAAGCTGTCCAGCGTGGAGATAAGGTGTTGCATCTTGCAGCAGCAGTCAGTGAGTCAGTATTCATGTATGTATGGGTATTCAGCCCGAAGTCTGGTTGGATCCTCAACAGGTTCATCATTACCTGTCATAGATGGCCTAGGTGTCACTGAAGAGGCGTATCGGGGAAATGAGGAGTGAGGTAGTTTCTCGTTGCTTTCCTCACTGAGCCAGAAGTTGCTATTGCACATCAGTCTGCCAAGCCCACCGAAATCCGTGCACCAACCGACCCTATGAGCGACATTTTCACACCATTCATAGCAGGGACTGGCTGCATAAGGAATGGCATTACTAGCGTCACTCATACCTCAGTCACTTTCATATTGTCAAAGCCAAGTAGAAGACTAAGACAGGTCAATGAAAGTAACAATTTTATTCTAGCCCATACCAGAAGACATAGTGCACTGTAAACACTACATCTTGCCAGCAAAGGCCTTCAGTATTCATAGTGAGAGAAATAGAGCAAGAGGTAGGACCATCACGTGTAGTGAAACACAAAAGAGGAAAACCGCTCAGAAGTGACCATAGGCAGTGCATTGTGAATGTGTTCAATAAACTAAGTGAACAGAATCCAGGTTTAGTCGTTTATTCAGAAGTTCAGATCTTCGCACTGTTGTCATATGCGATGCGCAGCCCTGTACATCCGAACACGAGAAGTTGGTGGGGTGGAGGTCGGTACTACACACTCAGCGAATCACAACTCTTTCTTTTGCGGAGGCGTGGACATGCCATGTTTACATTAGGATTAAACTCTCGTGAAAAGACATATAATAGGGTGTTTAGGAAGTAGGGTTACAGAATTTTCTTAGGACTTGTGCCAAGCATTTTTAGCTGCTGATATTCCTTTGTAGAAAATTAATAATTCCACATCACAATGTTTTCTTGCCAAATTCACTCGACAACATATGGCTAAGAAAAGGTACATTGTATAACATTTATGTACGACATTGTTACAATAACGTAATCTCTAATTTACAGAATAAACTAGCAGATCACTTTGTGTAGTTTTCTGTTGATGAAACCACTGATTTTTTTTCTTCCTAGTTTCCATTCCCCTTCCTGAAGGGGAGGGGCAGGCCACCCTGAAGGTGATGCCTTCACTCTGGCCAGGAGTTTCGGCAGTTTGGCGAAGGAGTGATGGTATGGGGAGGAGGGTAATTTGATGTATGTAATTAAGAGATGTGTGCAGATAGTAATTAATTATCGGGGATGAGTGTAAGGATTAAATATTCAGAGGAGAGTGCAATGGTTGATAAGTTTTAGATGAGAGGGCTAGGATGGAATTGAAGAGTTAGAAGGTGTAATGTTGCGGTTATATTGCATAATGAGATGGTGAGGAGTCTGAGGAGTTCAAGTTGCAGAGGAGGTTGATAGAATAAATTAGGTGGGAGTAGGGGTGGACGGATGGGTTGACTAGGTTGAAATGGAGGACTGGCTGGCTGGGGGCGATGAAAGGGAGTGTTGGAAGTATGGCAAAAAAGTTGGAGGGGAGAACGAGAGGGCTCCACTTTGAAGCGATGTCGAAAGATGTAGGCACCAGTGTCGATAAGTTGTTCCACATCATCGGCGGTGGGAAGGTGTATTCGGACCATAAAAGTAGGGCCGGAGGTGTTGTAAATCCTGAACGCATGACGAGCGGGGATGCCTGCTGCCTGGAATTCTTGGAGAATGTCCCATTCCGATATGGTAGGTTCCACGCCGCGGATGACACAGCTTGACATAGTGAATCACTGATTCTGGGGCGACCACTTTATTGCTAATATAATTGTCAATACCTTAAATAAGGAACAAAAGATGATACCTTATCTTCTTAATGTGTGTGAATTGCTGGTCACTAACAATGTAGCTGTGACCCAGTGTGTGGTGGATTCCTTGAAATGATTATGGCTATCTGGTATCAAATGAGAGCGGCTACTTGTATTTGTTACAAATGCAGGTACTTACATGGTAAAATCAGGATAAACAATCAAAGGAATTTTTCCCAACTTAATTCATATAACTGTTTTAGCATTGCATTACGGAGACAATATGTTATTCTTTCTCATTGGTAGATAGATTTGTGGCCTCTACAAAGGAAATTTTTTGTTAAATCTCCTTCTAGAGTCCAGTTGTTTAGATCAAAACCACCTAATACTCCACTTCCTCTTGCGCCAGTGTTAACTCGTAGGGGAACCTGGCTGGATACAGCCTTGTGCTTAGCACATAGTCAAAGAGATTGTTAATTTATTGGACTCGAACAATGCTGCATCGATAGAAACAGTTCAAAATATCCTGTTAGGCATTGGGTTGGAAGAGAATCTTATTTTCACATCTGCCCATATTTCTTTATTACTAACATCAATGAAAGCTGAAGGATCACCCTTAAATGAATCACTGTTTTAAAAAAACTACTAAGTGATCTAAGTTCTGTTTCTGTTATTGTAGGACAAAAAGTAAAAGATAAAGTGTATCATATAATTTCAAAAACTCCTCGTTATTAACAGATCTGCAAAATTCAAGACATTCTCAAAGGAAACCTTTTTGTCGTGCTAAGAGGCTCACTTCTCTCTGTGGAGCAGTTAACATAATTTAAATACTGTATGCCCCAGTAACCTCCTCTGACATAGTGGGAAGTTTTTCACGTTTCAAAAGTGTTTTGCAAGACAATAGATAAAGTTTTTCAATTGAAATGTGTGCAAAGTAACGGTTATAAACTGGAGTTCATCATTCAACATTGGTATGGGACCACTTGTGCTTCAACCTCTAAGGAATAATGCAAGTTTCTTAATTTAATACTAACTTGTCTTTTCTACTACCAACAAACATTAAATTTTGAGTTTTCAAGTTTTCTAAGAGTATATGCAGATGCATATTTCCTGTTTCTTTTTTTTTGGCATGAACTTTGGAGCCTATTTATGACACTCTGAGCATACTTTGAAATAACACTCCCCACCTCACTCGTTAATGAATGATAATGTGTGAATTCTAGGTTTGGAGTGTCCCATTACCCATCACCTGCTGCTAACTTCCTGACGCATTAAGCAGAAAGGGACCCAAGTCAGCGTGAAAATTTTACAGTAGAACTGAACAAAAGTGTCTGGGGTGTAAAAATTGCATTTTCTATATTTTGACTTCTTGCACTACCTATGGGTCTTCTAAACAAACTGAGTTATGCAGCAGTTTGAGTCTTCACCTCTTGATGTCATGAAAATTTTGTACAATTGGTAAGAAAAATCAGTGAGAGCTGTAACTGTTTTTTCCTCAAAATACAATTTTCTTAACAGCAATAGTCAATAATTAATATCTTCTGAAATATTGCACCTAGAAGCAGGAATTCTTGTCTTTAAATGCTCAGTATCTAATGCCAATTTCAGAACTACAAAAATCTCAAAAATGAAAAATCTGTCTTTCAGTCCCTTTCCGCACAATGGGTCATGTTAAGGAGGCTGAAATGGAAGTACATGAAGGAAATCTACCATGTGAGGTAGAAATCCCTCGACCCTTGTGCCGGAAGTCCAGCATGCTAACTACTCGCCTACCAGGGCAGACCTCTCATTCCTCCAATATATGAGGTGACCCCTAACTTTGGTCTAGTTCAATAAATAAAGGATTTTTGAGTTTTAATTTGAGAAGGAAGAAGCCATGGCCTGTAAAGAATATACCATTCCAGCATTTGCATGGAGGTGAAGTGGAAAACCTTGGAAAACCATTTCAAGAATGCCTGACAGTGGGATACAAACCCATGGCAACTCCAGAGTATGGATTAGGAGCCAAGGCCCAACAACTGAGCTAATCCGGTTGTTTACTGAAGATGATGATGATAATAATCCCTACTCAAAAAGGTTTTAGTTTGTCTATTAATTCCATTAATTCTATATTATTTAATATGTTGATTAATGTGTTCACAATGGTGTTACAAAAATTCAGTATTACTGTATCTGATCAAAAGATCATTTAACCCACTGGACTTTCATTTAAATACACCTGCATGTCACACTGACTCAGATTTAAATCTCAGTGGAGAGCTGTTTGTGCAGCGCAAGGGAAAATAGATTGCAAAAGGAACACTACACAAGACATTAACCTGAAATGTTGTCATTAGGTGAAAGAATACATGTATTCGCCTAAAATTATGTTTTTAGTTGATATATTTCAAACCAATCAGGGAGATGTAGTAGAATTTCATACTTTTCACACTGCTACATTGTCTCACTTCTTTTCTTCTGTTTTGAGTACACAAAACATCACTTAGGGAGATTGTTCTTTTTTCCAGTACTAGGGATGTGCATGAGCAAATGAACTCAGTTTCTAACTTGTAACCTAAGAGAGGTTGCACTAGGTGAAGGTCGTCCCCTGATCTTGTGATTAGGCAGCTGCATGGTTGTAAGTAACTGTACAATGCTAAAGGGTTTATTGTGTCACTTATTCAATACATTTATATTTATATTTATCACCTGCAACATAAGTGACTGTGTCGCTACGGCCATACTGAAGTCTGTGTAGTAGGGTTTCCTGTGCTCTGACTGTGAGAAAGTACAGTACACTGCAAGGGAATTAAAAAGAAAAATGTTTAGAAGATAGAAAAATATTTTTCTATACACTTTGACTGTTCGCCTCATGATGGGAAGAAGGACAGTGACCGAGTCTTGTAAATCTACTCCCTTCATTCCATCTTGGTACTCAAGGGCCAGTTTTTTTTTTCTTTTACTTCTTCCCATGGCACTTGTCTGTGCTTTCTTCTGAGTTTTCCTGTTGGTTTAATATTTGCTGTTGTGTGTTTTGAAGAAAGAAAATGAACATCTTTGTTATCCCTCCATTTGAGGCACAAAATGTTGTTGGATGCACTTCTTTGCAGTACTTTAGATGTAATATCAGGGGGCATGTTTTATTTCTGTTAGGCCA
The DNA here is from genome assembly GCF_040414725.1 of Anabrus simplex. NCBI lineage: Eukaryota > Metazoa > Arthropoda > Insecta > Orthoptera > Tettigoniidae > Anabrus > Anabrus simplex. The sequence goes on along the minus strand of NC_090270.1, from coordinate 221,553,859 downwards.
ATATTTGTTTGCTTTTCATTAACCCTTTTACAAAGGTCTGGAGACATTCACCAGTTGTCAAGGTACATGTTCACACATGCTTATAACAACATTAGTGCTCACAGGTAAGGAAGGGTTAATCACATCATGATATCATATACAAAAGGTATTGCAGTAGCCTGTATTTGCATTGCAAAATTTTATATATCTTTGTGCCAAATCTGGCCCCCTTACTGTGATTATATTGCATGTATGGCAGCCTACCACGAAATTTCATTAGGGATTTGTCTAAGGCAATGTTTTCTGATAGTTCAAAAAAAAAAAGTGTCCATGAAGTGCTAAATTATAGGCCTAATTTTCCTCAGTTTGTCACTAGCATCACCTGAAATGTCATCAATGAAGTGTAGGAAATGAGAAATGAGGAGAAATCTTTCCCTACTCATTGTTTCTGAAAACATAGGAGTTTCAATACACCTATCTTTACTCCACCGGATGCAGGGTTTCTGAACCTGGGACATCAGGATACACAAAGCAAAGTACACCTTTATTTTGTCCTCCATTCTGTTGGACCATTTCTCGTCATCTTTTCGCTTTTTCCTATTCTTATCTGTAAGTTGCTTCTGAGCATATTTATTTGTCTCCGCAGCAATTACAGAAAATAATGGCTCCATATAATATAAAAAGACGGAGAGTTCTGATGGAGCTGTGGCTACATATTTCTGAAACAAAAATTCAGAAACACCACTGTGTGCAGTGAAGGGATGAATGCCAAGATTCATATCTCCACTTATCAACACCCTGTTATCCTGTTTCACACAGTTGGGTTGTGGAGGCCTGGCGCGAAGGCTTTGTTCACCATCACTCTCTGAGTCACTAGTAATATATACATTTTCTGACTCATTTACACTATTTATTTATTTATTTATTTTATTTATTTATTTCATTTCAATATAGGCACCTGAGCCAAGGCTCTTCTTGGTGCAATACAAATAAATGACAATGGCAGCTTTATTCACAATCTGATTACAAAATAAAATACAGTAAGTATATAATTTAACATGGTGTAAGAGATAAGATAGGACAAAGCTTCCTAACCATAATTACCATACTACTTCAGGTATTTAGTTACATTACTCTTGAAGATAGATAAAGTTGGTAACATTTTTATATTTTTTGGAAGCGAGTTATACATAGTTATAGAAAAATGCCAAAGAGAGTTTTGACCATAACTAGTGGAATGAATCTGATTGTAGTGAATATTATAAATAATTCTTGTTTCATAATTATGAATCTGTGAATTGGTAATTACTGATGTGTTTGAGCGGACTAATTTGTTTTGAATTTTATAGATCATAATTATAGAAGCCTTTATGCGGAGGTTTGGAAGTGATAATATATTACAATATTTATACAGATTTTTAGTCGGTGTCAGAATGGGCAGTTTGAAAATTATTTTTAGTGCTCTCTTCCTAAGAACCTCTACCTTTCCAAATAATTCTTTATTACAGCATGCCCAGACATGTATCATATAAGAGATGTGGCTTTCAATAAGAACATAGTAAATACCCTTCAACAACCCACGAGAAAACTTATATCGCAATCTACTGAGGATACCAATCACAGAGATAATTTTATTACAAATAGTCTCCACGTGATTACTCCACGAGAGATTTTCATCTATAATCAGTCCTAAGAATTTAGTACTGTGCACTTTCATTACTCTTTGATTGAAGAAAAGCAGATTTTTATCCAAATTGAAGAAAAGCAGATTTTTATCCAAATTTAATACATAAACACTTCCTCATACAAATTATCATCTTCTAATTCCTGAAGATCTTCACTTACACTATCATCAGAATCACTATCTAAAACACTATTAACTTCACTAACTCCTCAAGTTCAGAAACGTGCATGCTGCTAGTTGCCATATTGACAACTGGCTTGAAAGGAATATGAAATATTTTCGAGTCACCCAATACACATGGTGTGAAGGTCAAACAGGGGGAAACTTTGACATACCTTCACCTCAACCTCTAGTATACAACAATCTTAATGCAAGAGCCATTGTTACAAACTGAGTGGACTATAGGCAGATATCTGAGCATTGGCCATGTGCTCGCAAAGGGGCATGCCTCGTCATCCAATTTTATTGGGTTAAAAACCACCCATTTTACTAAACTCCTTGTTAGCTTCAAAATTTCTCCATTTTTTGAGCCTGCAAACCCCATGCATCCCTGGGCATCTGTCCAATCTATCCAGTTATAAAAGCTTCACTGAATACACATAACAAGCAGTAACTTGTTAAGCATGAGCCAAAGTCAATGTTTTGCTACTGTAGAAATTGATTTACATTGTCTGACCACTTGACTAAATGGTCAGGCCTTAGGTTCAGAGGATTTCAGGTTAAGGGTCTAGTTAATTTCTCTTTCATGGTAAATGGGTGTTTGTGTTAGTTCAACACACTCGTCTTCATGTACAGACATAACACATCATATTACCAACCACTACAGAAACACGCAATAGTGACTACATCCCTCCACGCAAGGTTGGCATCAGGAAGCGCATCCAGCCGAAAACCAGAGCCAGTTCCACATGTGCAACACCGTTTGCATCTATGACCGAAACATCAGGGTGTGGTAAAAGTGGAATAATAATAAGAAGAAATGTATTTCCGTTCTGTAGAAGCCCTATTACAATTATTATTAAGAAACTGACAGAGACTGATTTCTTTTCAGAGTTTCCTTTGTCCATATACAGTATATATAAGAGAACAATACCACTCAATCATGCAGCTTGTGAAACAGGAGTGAAAATGATGGAGGTAAATAGGAGCCATTGAGAGAGAGATAGAGAGGAATCACCAGATGTATTTCCTTAGACCTTAGCGCCAGCTGATTTCCAACCTTCCATTTAATCTTCTGAAATAATAATAAAATAAATTTTTTTAAAAATCAGAATGTCCGCCTCTGTGGTGTAGTGGTTAGTGTGATTAGCTGCCACCCCCAGAGGCCCGGGTTCGATTCCCGGCTCTGCCACGAAATTTGAAAAGTGGTACGAGGGCTGGAACGGGGCCCACTCAGCCTCGGGAGGTCAGCTGAGTAGAGGTGGGTTCGATTCCCATCTCAGCCATCCTAGAAGTAGTTTTCCATCGTTTCCCACTTCTCCTCCAGGAAAATGCCGGGATGGTATCTAACTTAAGGCCACAGGCGCTTCCTTCCCTCTTCCTTGTCTATCCCTTCCAGTCTTCTCATTCCCTCACAAGGCCCCTGTTCAGCATAGCAGGTGAGGTCACCTGGGCGAGGTACTGGTCATTCTCCCCAGTTGTATCCCCCGACCCAAAGTGTGAAGCTCCAGGACACTGCCCCTGAGGTGGTAGAGGTGAGATCTCTTGCTAAGTCCAAGGGAAAAACCGACCCTGGAGGGTAAACAGATTAAGAAAGAAAGAAAGAAAGAAAGAAAAATCAGAATTCTACAAGGAAAAAATCATTTAAACACTACTTACCAATGACAGTAATCATCCATGAGATTATATAAGCTGCTATTCCTATCCACACCACACACATGAGGAATGTGAGTGGATATAAGCGCCGCACAGCCCTATGTCGGCAGTCAGGGACTGTGATGAACAGAACCAATACAATTGGTAGTTTGAAGAGCCACCAAATCTTCATCAAAGTTCCTCCTTTTGAACTTGATAATGTAGAAAAGTAACCTGAAATATGGAAAATGATTACTAAATATAAATTACTCTATAAAATATGAGGAAGTTAATGTAAACCAATACTGAGAATTGTGGTGATATTTAACAACTTCCTTGCATGAAATTTGTTGAATTTGAGACTAGGAAGCCTTGTTAGTTTTGTTAAATCATTTGTACTCATATGTTGGATAGGTTCTGATATCATGATCTCCTGTTGCATTCATATGATGGAACTCTTCAGACACATGAGCATTTAAACTTTTAGTAATTCTTTGGCCATATCATGTCTGTAAAGAAGCAGTTCATGGTTTTTTTGGAATAGATCTTTCCTGTCAAGACCAGCAGCCACTGAAAAGAAAGCCACACTTCATCTAGCTGTACACTCAGAAGATTAAAACAGACAACACTGAGCATAATGCCAGACACGACAAAGAAAGGAGAAGAAAAACACACATCTTCTCCAAAACATATTCAATAAAACTAAACCTTCATCCAAGTGTTTCCTTTGAACATGCTATACAGAGAATAAAAGTAAATAAGAGAACCATTGCACAGTGTTTTCATGATGATGATAAAGATCTTTAGAGATGCTGGAGAAGGGCACGTGTATCAGTTTGAGATAGGGAACACCAGCCTGGAAACATCTCAGACACTGGGTATAAACCAAATTTGTTTTGGAATACTTACAAACTTATGATTTTTGATAGCTGCAGTCGCTTAAGTGCGGCCAGTATCCAGTATTCGGGAGATAGTAGGTTCGAACCCCACTGTCGGCAGCCCTGAAAATGGTTTTCCGTGGTTTCCCATTTTCACACCAGGCAAATGCTGGGGCTGTACCTTAATTAAGGCCACGGCCACTTCCTTCCCACTCCTAGCCCTTCCCTGTCCCACCGTCGCCATAAGACCTATCTGAGTTGGTGCGACGTAAAGCAACTAGCAAAAAAAAAAAAAAAAAACTTATGATTTTGAAAAAATGAATGTACAAAATGGCAATAAGTTTTGATGTATCCAGTTGAACATCTCTGATGTAGTTCTAACAATGTCATTAGCTGTAATGTTTCTTCCAAGAGCTCCTTTACAGTCCCTGAGAGAGTCACACAGACAAGACTCTTCCTATAACTCCACAAGAAGAAATCAAGTGGGATCAGATCAGGTGAACGAGGTGGCCATGCAACAGAAGTTCCTCTTCCTATCCATTTTGCTGTAAATGGCTAAGTAAAGTGTTCTTGAGTAGTACATAAAATGTAGGCTGGAGCTGCATCATGTTGAACCCACATGCAAGGTACAATAAACAGCATTGGCATTTAAGATGTCAGAGAGTTTCCCAATCTAAAATTGATACATGTGCCTTCTACGAGGTCCCTGGAAGACTGTATCATCGCCATCATCATCAGGGAAACACCCTGTATGCAAATTCTGCATTTTCAACATTTATATAATCATGTAAAGTATTTTCCTTTAATTTGAAATGAGTATTAAAAATGTTGGCTTTAAAAACAAGTAGTAATACACTCATACTTCCCCAGAAAAATAAATATGAGCTGAGTTACATAAGCAGCCAAACTTATTTAACTGCTCAGAGTTAATAAAACTGATTACTATTTTATTTAACAGACAAGCTTTGAGCTAAACTTATTCTGTCATCTTCCATATCTATCATGAACCCAGGAGGTACATAAACTTATGAGGCATGCCCGGAGAATAAAGTTGCAGCCTGCATGGGCGAACAGGTAATATTTTAGTGCGTACGTCAGCTATACTGCTTTCCTCTCGCAGCCATTCCTCATTGCTACCTGGAATGGCTGCACAGATTCAGAAACCCAGCAAATGTGAAGTGTGCTCTGTTATATGTTTTCTCCATGCTAGAGGTGAGTGCTTAGTGGATATTCACAGAGCAATCTAATGAAGTGGTGCCATGAATTATTGGCAGGAAGAGTCTCATGATATACTCAGAAGTGTTAGGTCATCTGTGATGACCGATTAACTTCTTCAGATAATTGAAGAAAAAATCTGTGTGACTTCAACTTGTTTCTTACAGGATGACACTTTCATGATGAAGAAGAGGTCAAGAATGAACTGGAAATGTGATTCCAGCAGAAGGTGTTAGAATTCTACGACCATGAGATACAGAGGCTAGTACCCAGTGTTAATAAGTGTTTGGTCAAAGGTGGCAATTATGTAAAAAAAAAAATTTTTTTTTAAAATGCAAATACCAGTAATTAATTGGTAGTGGACATTTCATCAAACAGCAAATTCTGAATGAATGTTAGCCATTGTAACCTTATATTTTGGACACACTTCATACATAAATGTTCACGATGGATGGGTAGGAAGTTACAATGTTGCTAAAATAAGTAGTATTTCAACCAGTAGCGTAGCCAGGATCGACCGATTGGGGTGGGGGTGCCTGTAGTCAGGGGGTGCCAGAATCACTTTCCCATGTTAACTGCTCTTGAAGCTTGTGACAATACTGTGATGACACTTCTAGCATGTTTCAAGCAGTAATATTAGTAAGCGGTCTCCAGTCAGCTGTTTAATTGGTTATTGTGTGTTTATTAAGTGAATTAGCACAATGTGTGAGTGAAGTTTAGATTAAATGCTGTCATTTAGTGCAAGGAGGTAGTAAATTCAGTAAAAGCAGGAATAACTATGCTGCCACAGAGTGTAAAAGGATGCCTATAAAACTGAGAATATAATTTATCATGGCTTTACAAAAAAATATTATTTATTTATGTACTAAATGGATGTTATGGTTTCAAGGAGCTGATAAAATCAACCCTAACACTCCTAGAACTTGTTCCACACATTTCTTCCCTCATAACAGTGAACAAGGCTTAAAAACTGAACTCCTGAACTTGCCATTAAAAAAAAGAAAATTGAAGGCAGATGCTGTACCTTCTCAAAATATTCCTAACTGGAATGAAAATGACATTGATTACTATACTGAAATTCTGAATAGAAGGGAGAAAAAAAAGAAGAAAATATTGTGATTAGGCTATTACTGTTGCTATATTTCCTTCTCTCTAGGATTTTCTACTTTTTCACAAAAATTATTATATTAGGTTCCGCAGAACTTCACGAGTCAACGAGTACAGACACAATTCTCGAGGTAGCTGACAATGCCAAAGAAGAAACCAATTACCTGAAAACAGAAATACGGATACTGAAATTGGAACATTTGTCATTAAGGAAATAATTTATGGTCCTGAAAAAGTCCCAAGTTACAAAATATGCTGTACCTTTTAAGAAACGATCTCTGCACAAATCAAAACAAGAAGCACGTAGTGAACTGAAGCATGTCTGGTCTGAATGTTTCTCTCCGGGCCAAATTGAATCCTTTCTGAGCAAAAAACAAGAGAGTGAAGTGGGGCCTCCAGGACATTGCAAATGCCCTTACCTTAAGAGCTCTTTCTTCTTAGACTATGTTTATTTGCAAGAACAGAGATATCCTCTACCTTGTCACTCAACCTTTCAAAATTTGGCCGAGCATTTCTTAGTGTAAACCTGGAATTCTGACAGAGGTTCTCGATCCCATTAAGATTAAAGGCAAGAACATTTAAGTACTTACAGAAGGTGGCAGTTATCAACTTTCATGTAATGAATATAGATGGTCTTGTGTTACTATTCATCTGATGTGATTTTAGGTCCACATAATTATCTGAAATTCAAAGCAAAATAATATTGCTGTCTCTGGTATGGGCTAGAATGAAATTGTTACTTTCATTGACCTGTCTCAGTCTTATACTTGGCTTTGACAATATGAAAGTGGCTGAGGTATGAGTGACGCTAGTAATGCCATTCCTTATGCAGCCAGTCCCTGCTATGAATGGTGTGAAGATATTGCTCATAGGGTCGGTTGGTGCATGTATTTCAGTAGGCTTGGCAGACTGATGTGCAATAGCAACTTCTGGCTCAGTGAGGAAAGCAATGGAAAACTACCTCACTATTCATTTCCCTAGTATGCCTCTTCAGTGACACCTAGGCCATCTATGACAGCCAATGGTGAACCTGTTGAGGATCCAACCAGCCTCCAGGCTGAATACCCAACATACACATGTGAGAACATAAACATTCACTATGATTAGACAAACCAGGAAGGATATATGGACTTATTTTTAGAATTAGTTTTACCTCGCACTGATACAGATAAGTCTTATGGCAATGATAAGACAGGAAAGGACTAGGAGGAGGAAGGAAGCAGCCTGGTGGGAAAATGGGAAATCATGGAAAACCATCTTCAGGGCTGCCGACACTGGGGTTCGAATCCACTATCTTCCGGATGCAAGCTTACAGATGGCCAACTTGCCAGGAAATATAGGGACATTTTACGAAAGAATGCTGTGAAGAAGAATCTTCTCTGGTTAGCATTATCATCATTTAAGATGAGTTAATATCTAATCTCCAACAGAACATAAGTCCAGATGTATTACAAAATATTCTTAAATTATTGCATTTCCTATAACTTACATGTCATATAACTCACATTTTTCTTTCTTTTGATGCTGTGTTAACACAATCTCGCCCATCACCTGAGCGTCTATTTAAAGGGCTGGCCCAGCTATTCCAGCTGTTAGTGGCAGAGCAAACAACAACGAATTCTTTTCACAATAAGTTCTAAACTAAACAAGATATGGAAACTAAATTTTGCACATACCTTAATGAAGTCCTCTAGTATCTCTGTAGGGTGTGGTAGGTAATGTCACACTTTCCTGGGTGAATGGGAACACCCCACTTTCCACAAAAATAGCATGTTTCATTAATAATTTTATTTTTGAAGCACACTTTGCACCTTCTTCAGGGGAACTTGACTATATTTGATGGTGGAAACTTCAAGACAATATGCTCTTTCCTCTTCCCATCTAACCTAAATGATGGATCCTTGCCGGTGCCCTTTTAGGCGGCAAAATCGCGAGACGTTGACTTGGAGCTGATGAAGTAGATGGAGCTGAGCTTTCGGAGAGAGGTTACTGTACTTGTATGTCGGGTTCATTCCCCCCCCGTTTGAGAATTGCCTGGTGTTCTTTTAGATCTTTTGGTACACCCCTATTTGACCGTATTGTTCCACATACAGCAGTGTTCTGTTCCCGTAATTGTTTCGCGAGTCCAATACTATTTTTAATAATTATCCATATAGACTGTATACCCCTGGCCAAGATTATTTTCAAGCAGCTGGAAAACTGTGCTTTGTAAATTGCATCACTTGCATCATTTATATTGTCCCTACACGCCATAGTTACACTTCAGAACGCAATTATACACATGCTTGTGCAATCACAAACCAACTACGCAGTTAGTTGTGCCAGTGCTAGGCTACCTTCAGAAACAAAACAAAGAAAGTGCATTGGGAGGGAAAATCGCCGTGGCCATGTGGTTTCTGGTGAGTAGAAGCGTTCATAAGGGGATTACTTTCATCTCTTTCGCACATATTTGTGACCAAAATAGATCCCAGCTGCATAGGAACGGCTCCAGTTCAAGGTTGCGCTTATCCGGGCTAACTCGGATACGGTCCACAGCATGGTCACACACTATAGGCAATAACTCGGATATGGGCGTGAATTTGTTAATTAATTATAATAAGTTGGATACTAAGTGTTATGTTAAGTTAAAAATTGCTGAATTCAGTATTTACCTTATTTATGTGCTTATTAGTTTGAGTACTTTGTTCAAAAATAATATTTATCTCAATTTTGCAATTGCCATTGTGAGTGTATGTGTATTATTACCACTGCAGATTTGAGGTGCTATATTTTTGTATTCATTTTAAATGATAAGTCCTCTAAAGATGCATGGCTAAGTGGAATGTAACTCAAAAAATACCCAGCGAACTGTACCCTTTAATGCACTGAAACTGGCTGTAGCGCTATCCTCAGGGTGACGTCACGTGCACCAGCCAATGGCAGTGCAGCTCTCCGGAATGGCCTACCTGTTAGTATTCTAGTTACATTGGGTTATAGCTACAAAATGATGATGGAACACAATGAAGGTGCTTGTGCATCTGTGGTGTACACATGCAATATATGTCGTTATAAGGACTCTGATACAAGTGAATTATGTTGATAGTCAGACTGCAGTACACTACAAAATCTTAAATTAAAAGTCACAACAAGAACAATATGATTAAGGTCAACACTTTTACAGTTCAGTTTACAAACTAAAATCCACGTTTTGAGGCTTCTTAGAAAATATATTCAACAGATCTGTTGGTTCTAATTCTGTCTCTGAATGTTTATTTAGTTTATTGTTTATTGGTTTCTGCTTATTTTCGTTTTGTAAAATTTCCACAGGGGGGATTCTAACCCCTAGTAACCCTTACTTAGCTACATCCCTGATTTCAATATTATGATCTTCATCAGCCAGAAAGAAGGAGATTATGCTGTAAACAGGTGGAAGCAAACTTACATGAAAATGCGACAGTGGTTGTTCATTTCTATTAAAAGGTTGTGAGTCCTAAGTAAAAAGCATCACTGCATTGTCCTACATAAGAGGCTTGCAGTGGTGTCTCAACGGCACACTAGCCACCAGCGTCTTGGAAAGGTGTAGCAATCCAACTGATGAGCCCCCTGCTACACTGGGGTGAAACCCTGGTAATTTCACAATTGAAAAAAAATCCTAAAGGGCTTAAATGTTTTTTAAAACCAATTATGTTCTTGCAGTGACGCTTACAAATATCCCCTTCCTCTATGAAAATGATGTTCATACATTTTCCGTAATGGTGAGTAGAGCCCGGATTTCCATGCACTATCATATCATATTGATAAAATGCACAATAAACTGGAAAATATGCACTATCAAAATTCAGCTCCTTTTGAAACATTGTACAACTAATTTCTCCAAATTTTCTTCATTTAAGCTCATCCGTTTATCTGTCAGCACATTCTTAAGCACCGAAAATGATCTTTCTACATCACAAGAAGTGACAGGTGCATACTTAAATTAAGACATTTGGGACTAAGTAAGGTCAAATTGCACGTCTTTTGCATTTTCACCACAATACGTCTCTTATAAGCTTGACAAATTTCAAATTAGCATTTGAACGGATCACTTTTCCGTGGGATGACTGCAGACACATTTGAACGTCCTCAATTTAACTGGTGACGATTGCCTGCTGCAGTAACAAAGATGTGTGACGAGTGAGAGTTCTGGGTAGGAAATTCCGAGATAAGAATGGAAGAGGGTTCAATGCAAAACCAAAGTTTTTAAGCTGCTATCTTAGTAACACAGCGCCAGTGAAGTGCGATACGAGTTTTGTTTTGTTTGTCTAACACAGATGAAAATATAAGCCGTCAATGAGTAATGCACAATTTACGGTTCAATTTATAGCTATGTACAACTGTAAAACTGGGACACCTTATTCCTAAGAATTAGAGATCGATGTGGGGCCTTCTGGCTTGCGTCGATGTTTACTCAAGCAACAGATAAGAAAGTATTTGGTAAATTGGATTATAGGACCTCTGCCGAATGTACTAACTTTGATTGTCAGATAGGATGCCAGGAATATGTTCTCTCCGTCTCTCAGTAATAGACATACTGTATAATGTGGAAAAATGGTCCCAAATTCTGCAAACTAACATTCGGAAAAGGCACTATCATGCACGTTAACATTATATGTACACAAAAGTAAGAAGAAAAGTCATATCATGCAATATTAAATGTCCAAATATTTGCTATTAAATCCAAAATCTTCAAAATATGCATTATGCACAAATTTTCTCCTAAAAAAGGCCAAAACATGCAAACATGCACAAAATAGGAACGGTTAGGTATTTGGAATTGTTAAGCCATAAAACGAATATTTGCAAAGTTTGAGAAGTGTAACTCGCTTACTTAACAACATGCATTTGCATGGAAATCCAGGCTCTAATGATTTATGTTTTACTGAGGATGTTTTAGAGTCTATCATAACATTGATGTCAGCATTATAAACCAAGCTGCTTATGTAATCCCATCTTATTGCCACACTGTCAATATTAATGCCTTCCAATAGTAGTAGCTCATGACTTCTGAATCAGATGGAGCACAGCCTGTGGTCTTCTGAAAATTTAACCACTGTGTATTAAATTGTTTGTGTCAATGAGTTATATGATACAGAAGAAATGAATTGTAACCTAATGAAGAAATTGTAGTGTACCACACAAAACTATTATATAAAAGAAGAATATTCATGCTGAATAAGGAAATGGAGAGTTATTACTACAAGCCAAGGTATGGATACATAAATAGAGAAAGAGAATATATTTATACTGATGCTGAACAATATCTAAACTAATATTATAAAGAGAAAAAAATTTGTACTGAATGGATTTTAAAAATTCTTTCACCTACAGAAAGCTACATTACCAGTGAGTAACATAGGCTGTATTTTATTTTCAAAACAATTGGAGTTCCCTACAAAAACTGGAATAATGTAACCCAAGGTATCAAACATATGTCTATAAAAGTCATTATAGGCTAATATAGACAAAATATTGAATTTCTCACACAAAGATGAGACAAAGCTCATTTTAAGCTTCACGATGCAAAGAACAAAACTTGGTGAGGCCCTATGGGACACAAAAATTATGTTTTAAGGGCCTAAAACCAACCATCATGGAGATATTGCCATCACACTACCCTGCTCTAGGAATCAGAGGAAGAAATGACCAGCCATAACCATGGCAACATCAGCTCAAGGATTCTACAGTAGAATATAGGTCTGGAGTTCGAAGTAGGCACATGCATAAATGTAGGCAAGATCTAGGAGAGATTCTGCTACACATATGACTATCTGAAAAAAAAGCACTGTGGGGGGTAAGCCACCCATAAGAGTGGAGGTGAGGAGGGAGTGGTATACAAAAATAAAATATTATTGAGTCCATAGGTTTTGTGATCACTGAGATGAACAGTGACACTCTGCTTGTTGTTTAAGTCTAAGTTCAGCCCCCATCAGCATGCGGTGTGAGAAGGGGTGAAAAAAGTCCAAAATGGCTCAGATTATGTGGATTTATGTGTGTGCACCCCTCTGTGGATGGGGGGGGGGGGGGTTATGTATCAGTCAACGTCACATGGAGTTGATTGGAGGGATAGAAGGCTAATAAAGAATTTGTATATAAACCAGAGAGCAAGAGTGAGAATAGGAGATGAGTTGAGTGAAGAAATTGTATTAGGAAGAGGTGTAAGACAGGGCTGCTCTTTATCACCGACACTGTTCAACATCTATCTCGAAGAAATAATCAATGAAAGTTTTAATGGAAATAGTGGAGTTTGTGTTGGAGGTAGGAGAGTAGAATGTATAAGATTTGCAGATGATATGGTTGTGATGGGAGAAAGCGAACGTGAAATGATACAAATGTTAGATAAACTCAACATGAAACTAGAAGAATATGGAATGAGAATTAATAAGAAGAAGACCAAAAGTATGATAATTGGAGGAAAAGGTAGAAGTTGTCATATTAGTATAGGAGGAGAAGAAATAGAGCAAGTCAGTAACTTCAAGTATTTGGGAAGTATGATCAGAGATGATATGTATTGCACAACAGAAATTAAGAAAAGAATTGCCATAGCAAAAGAAGGCTTTAGGAAAAAGTCAAAATTATTTTGTGGACCACTAAACAAAGATTTGAGGAAAAGACTTGCTAAGTGTTACATTTGGAGCATAGCGCTGTATGGAGCAGAGACTTGGACATTGAGAAAGAAAGATGAGAGAAAATTGGAGGCACTAGAGATGTGGGTATGGAGGAGAATAGAATGAGTGAAATGGGAAGACCGAGTAAGGAATGAGGAGGTATTACGAAGAGTTGGAGAAGAACGAAGTATGTTACAAACCATTAGAAGGAGAAAAATGAACTGGATCGGACATTGTTTGAGGAGGGACTGTTTACTGAAAGAAGGAATAGAAGGAATGGTGAAAGGCAAACGAGGAAGAGGAAGGAAACAATATCAAATGTTGGACAATATCCAAGGAAATAAATATTCGGACATGAAAAACTTGGCGCAGGACAGGCAACAGTGGAAGAGGTTCATCCCATGACAAGACCTGCCATAAGGCAGAATACCTAGATAGATAACGTCACAATAATGCAATCTAAAAAAATTCGCTTCGTACATAATTAACAGGTAATAAAGTACCTAAAAGTAAACAATCAATAAAGTGCCCAGGCAGTGCCAGGTAATATAGCTAGTACTGTATAATTTACTTACTTTTAGGTTTCTCCACAGTAGACTCTACCTCTGTCGCCGACAGCTTTGCTCTAATCACTGAGCCGGCATGTGGGCGGTATGTTCCCTCTAACGGCACTTCAAGGTGGCAAGAAACTGACTTCACATCTTGCAGATCTGTTCAGAGACAAAATAGTTATCTAAAACTACCCTCACAAGAAAAACATGATGTACTGTATAACATTCCCCTGAATGTGGTTAGAAAGAGAGCAGAAAATATGGAAATCTGAGGGGAGAAGGTCAGGCCAATACAGAGGATGAGGAAGAGGTTCCCAGCCAAGTTCAGCAATCACAATCAAGAAAACCTGTGTTTCACAACACACAAACTCCACACTCAGTTTAAACAATGGAATAACGAAAAGCAATGCCTTCACGCTGCATTGCCAACCCAAAAGAATACCTCACGAACTTATGAATCGACCCAACATTTAAGAAAAGACTAGGTAAGAAACAGGTAGGGAATCTGCCACCTGGGTGGCTGCTCTAAATGCAGATCGCTGTTGATTGATTGATTGATTGATTGATTGATTGATTGATTGATTGATTGATTGATTGATTGATTGATTGATTGATTGATTGATTGATTGCTTGTCTTACTTTGCATCCTACAACATGTTTGCAAATAAAAGTAATATAAAATTAGTATACTTTATGTTATAGAATATTATCCACTGGCTGGATAGACTGTCATGGAAGGCCATAATTCAGGTATCCATGATCTAATCTGAGAAATCACTTAATTTGCATAACTGACTTTTTCTTCCTGTGCTTACTTGTTCTATAAGTGCCCTCCTATGTTCTGTTTATTCGTTCCTTTCTGTTTTGCCTTGTGCTTTGTAATATACAGTAGAATTAATAAAGAGGTGGCGGTGGTGGTGGGCAGATCCTGCGATAATTGTGGTGGAAGATTATGTTATGTGTAGTATGTGAGTTTCCCTGAAGCAAGGAAATTAACCACTTACAATTGAAATCCCACGTTCTAGCCAGGATTCTAACCTGAGGCCCGAAGACCAAGATATGGACCATTCAGCCATTGAGCTGGACATTTTAAGGAGAAAAACATGATAATTATCCCCAAGTCATAGAACTGGGAGAGACATGAAGCAAACTGGGAAAGCTGTGCTAGAAGGCAGGTGAGAAGTTTCACTAAAATCCAAAAGGAGTGAAAGAAGTTCATCAAGAAAACTAAATCTACATGCAACTGTGTTACTTTCCATTCTGGCACTCCAGACCCTAACTGTGTATTCATTTGAAATTAAACAGTATGAAAGACTGTGTGTGCATTATTCATCTTAGTGCAAATAGAGATCTTACCCTGTTTTGAAGTAGAAAATGTTTTCACCACCTTCTTGGCTCCTTTATGCAGCTGAGTGTTTGCAAACATGAGAATGAAGTAGATAAGGTACAATAAGATCAATACTGTTGCCTCATACCACCTCACTTCTTCATCCCACACAACTACAATGAGAGTACATAGCACCACTATGTAGATTGAACTATCTCGAGTAAGGGGCCACCAGGAGAGTTTAATCACCTGTAAAGAAATATTCAGAAGTTACACAATTCACAGTACTGATTACTGAGATAGGAAAGCTAGCTAATAATAGCATAATAGTCTACAAGATTAGGAACAAAATACACTATAGGAATTTCCAAAGACAGAACATAATTGATTCTTCTCCTCCTCCTTTTTCTCCTACTGAAAAACCTTTTACCATGTGGTTCCTTTTTCTTGTATGGTGATCTCCATTTCTTTTCCTGAATTTTTAATCAGGTGATCAGAAACTAATCATCTTTTATAAATTGTCTATATTTGAGTGTTGACTTGTACAAACTCATGATTTGTTTCCAAAACTTCACTTTTCTAGATGTGGAAAATGAACTTCTGAAATATCTGAAGTTGAATATTTATTACATATTAATTTTGAAGCATTGCTATTTTGAAAGATTGATTGTTCATTTTATTCATTCATTGGATTTAGACCAGCTTCATGACTGAAGAAGAGTTCCAGTCCTGGGATGATAAACTACATCAAATAAGAACAAAAAGGGCCATAAAAGAGCTGGGAAAATGAAAGACTTCATTAAAATTTGCAAAGTGAATATTGCTAAGATCAGGAAAATACAGATATTGACATATAGCAGGACCTACGAATGAGGAGAGCTAGTCATAAGTAATTGGAAGTAAATGGAGATCTCATGATGTTTTTCATAATTATGTCTCTCAGGTTTTGAACTCAGTATTATTATTATCATTCAAGTCAGGGGTGAGAGCTTAGCAAAGACAGATAGCTTCAAATACCTTGGGCCTCGCCTGCAGGGTGACTGTGGAATTAGCAATGAAGTGCAAGCTAGAAAAAATTCAATTTGGATGCTCTGGAGGGACATCACTGGCGTACTTTCCAACAAAAGCCTAAAGTCAAATATATACCGAACAATAGTACATCCAGTTGCATAATATGGAGCCGAATGCTGATCGTCCAACAAAAGCACTGAATACCAACTTCACGCCATTGAGATGCGAATTCTCCATTGGCCGATGGGCATCACTTTAATTCACATCAGCAATGATCCAGTTTGGCAGCAAATGGGCATTGCACTAATTATGAAGAAAGTAAGGCCATGTCTACATGCAGCAACTTGCTCAGTCACCAACCTCATCTTCCATTTTGATATCGATGGTATCCATCCACCTAGATGACCAAACAAGCTCTGGCAAGATAGAATGAAAGCGGATATGAGGGAGATTGGCTTGGGACCAAATGAAAACCATGACCATATAAACGATGTTTAAGGACTCGAAGAGCAAACCCTATACCTGCAAGGACAAACCTGATAATAATCATCATCATCATTTTTCAACTCAAGTTTTCCAGGTGTGGTGAAACCTAATAATAATAATAATAATAATAATAATAATAATAATAATAATAATAATAATAATAATAATAATAATAATAATAATAATAATAACAACAACAACAACAATGTGAAGTGGAGCTCCGATCTTTTCTCGTGTTCTGTGTACTGTTAGTGGGTATCAGGGAGTATTTGAGCATTTAATTGGTCTGGTGGTTGTGTGAACGTGTTATCTTAAGAGTCTAGAGCTCGTTTTAATTGATTTGAGGGCATGACTTACTTACTTGACTTAATTCCTGTTGTTCCTTGTGGAACATAGGGCATCAACAAAGCATCTCCATCTGATCCTGTTGTCAGCCAACCTCTTCACCTCTCTCCAGGTCTTGCCTTCTTCCATTGCCTCCATGTGTACAGATCTTCGCCACGTTTGTTTGGGCCTTCCTCTCCTCCTTTTACCCTGCGGGTTCCAATCCAGTGCCTCTCTCTCGATGGCTTCATTCCCTTTCCTCAACGTATGCCCTATCCATTTCCATTTCCACCGCTTTATCTGTATGGCCATCTCGGTTTCACCCGTCCTTCTCCATAGTTCATGATTGGAGATTACTTCCGGCCAGTAGATGTTTAAAATCTTCCTTAAACAGCGGTTGACAAAGGTCTGCAACTTGGAGGTAATCACTTTAGTCACCTTCCAGGTCTCGGACCCATACAGTAGAACAGCCTTGACATTACTTCGGAAAATGCGAAGTTTGGTCCTGATAGATATTTTGTTGTTCTTCCATACCGGATAGAGCCGAACAAAGGCACCGTTCGCTTTTTGTATACGTTGAGAAACATCCTGTACTGCTCCTCCATCTTTGGAAACTACACTGCCCAAGTAGGTGAAACTATCCACATCCTCTATAGGTTCATCGCTGAAGACAAATGGGTCTAGTTTGTTGGTGTTCATCCTTAGGGCCTTGGTCTTCTTTGAGTTAATCGTTAGTCCCACCTTTTTTTCTTCTTTTACCAAGTCTTCAATCTTTGATTGCATTTCACCATGTGCCTCAGACAGGAGACACACATCGTCAGCGAAGTCTAGGTCTTCTAACCTATTTGCCAATCCCCACTGGATACCACGTTTCACATTTCACGTTACATTTCGCATTACCGCATCAATCACCACCAGGAACAAGGTTGGCGAGAGGATACAACCTTGACGTACTCCTGAACGTACAGATATAGGTTCAGATACACGGCCCTCATGTATGACTCTGCATGTATAATCACGGTATGTTTCCTGAATGAGGTTGGTAATTTGTGATGGCACACCATACCGCTTCACTTCCTTCCACATAGCTTCTCTGTTGATCGAATCAAAAGCTTTTTTGAAATCGATGAACACTGCATAGAGGCGAGATGACCATTCAGCACACTGCTCCAGAATTATCCTCAAGGTGTTTATTTGGTCTACACACGAGCGATTTGATCGAAAGCCTGCCTGTTCCCGTCGGAGCCTCAAGTTGATATACTGCTTAATTCTGTTCAACAAAACCCTGGTGAAGACTTTGCCAGGGATTGAAAGAAGCGTAATGCCCCTCCAGTTGTTACAGTTTGACGTATCGCCCTTCTTTGGCAACTTCACCAGCAACCCACATTTCCAATCTGTCGGCATTTCTCCATTAAGCCATATCTTCTCAAATAGCGGCTGCAACATATTGGCAGTGGTATCCATATCAACCTTCATGACTTCTGCTGGAATATTGTCAACACCTGCTGCCTTACCAATATGTAACTCTCTCAATGCCCGCTTGATTTCCTCCACTGCTGGAATGCAGACTTTAATCCTTGGGTCAGGCTGGGTTTCTTCCTCTTCTTCGCCTTCTCCTGCATCTACTTGCTCCTCCAAGGAGTGGTTTAACACTGCAGAGAAATGTTCCTGCCATCGCTTCAGTTGATCCTCGGAGTTTGTTAGGAGGACACCATCTTTGTTTCTGACTGGACGGTTTTTCTGCATCTGCTTCCTTGCCAGAACTCTGGTGATGGTATAGAGTTCTCTAAGATTTCCCTTTCTGGCTGCCTCCTCTGCTTGTTGAGATAGGTCATCTATCCATTTCCTTTGATCTCTCCTCACACTTCTCTTTACTTCCTTATCCTTCGCAGCATATTTGGATTGCAATTCTGCCTTCCTTGCTCGTGTCTTACATGCATTCATTACTTCCTTTATCTCTTTCCTTTGTCTGATAATTTCCCATGTCTGGTCAGTCATCCAGTCTTTTTTCCTCCTGTCCTTAAAACCCAGGATATTTTCACTTCAGTAAATACAGATCTAGTCTTCACCCATTTTTCCTCAATAGTTTCATCCTCCACCTCAGTGAGTGCTTGGAATCGATTCTTTAGTTCTATCCTGAAGGCTTCTTTCACATTTCTGTCATCCCTTAGCTTTCCAACATCATATCGCTTCCTTATTTGCTCTATCCTTCTCTTTTGTGCCTGTATCTTCATTCTAAAGGTAGCCACAACAAGATGGTGATCACTACCAATGTCTGCACCTCTCTTATTCCTCACATCCAACAATGAACTCCTCCACCTTCGTCCAATAGCCACATGATCTATCTGGTTTTCTGTCCTATGATCCGGTGATACCCATGTCACCTTATGGCAATCTTTATGTGGAAATATAGTACCACCAATAACCAAATCGTGGCTTGCACAGAAGTCCACAAATAGCTGTCCATTCTCATTTCGTTCCCCTAAACCATGCCTTCCCATAATATGTTCAAGTCCTTCGTTGTCCTGTCCCACTTTTGCATTCAAATCTCCTCCAACTAGGATGATATCCTTCCTTTTCTGTTTCTTAACCGTTCTATTAAGATGTCCATAGAACGTCTGTTTGTCTTCCTCCTCCGCTGACTCCGTAGGTGCATAGCATACTATCAACACAATGTTTCTAATATTGGTCTTAAAACGTGCCACTATTATCCTTTCCGTCACTGGGTACCACTCCATAAGGCTCCTCTTGGCCTCCTTATCCATTAATATACCCACACCTCCATAACTCGCTCCGTCGCCCTCGGGTCTTCCAGAGTATATAAATGTAGCTCCATCATGGGTTGCCAGTTCCCCAAACTCACTCCATCTTACCTCACTCAAACCTAGGATGTTCAGGCCATAACTCCTCATACATGCCACTGCCTGTCGTAGCCTTCCACTTTCCCGCAGAGTCCTCACATTCCATAGCCCAATTTTCGTTAGCCTTTTCAAGCCAAAGGTCGTCATCTTCGGATCCGTCCGGTTTCTCATTGTTGATGTTTCTGTAATAAGGTAATTTAAGGTTGTGCGAGTTATTGGCCCACAGCACCCGAGCTTGGTGGTGGGGCTGCCACCTACGCCTCCAAGCCTGCTGTTTTCTGTTGGGGTAGTCTCCCTTAGCCTTTGAAGATCCCTCTTCACCACAAGGCAGTGGTTTTCCTCTTTATTTTACCCCAAGAGGAAGGGTTACCTCCTCCGCCAACTTTGCCGTACCAAAGGTCTCCTTCTCCGCCTCAGTTGCCGTTAAGGACTTCACCAGAGCCCTGTTAGCCGTTACTTTTCAGGGTTCCTGTAAGGCCTTCACAGCTACCGTAGCGGTTCTGGGGCACACAAGGTCCCCGCTGTACTTCACCCTTACAGGCTATCCCCTACTTCGTACCGTTGCCCGTCCCCCACGACGTGGACGAGGATTTGAGGGCATAAGGGCATAATTTTATTTCATTTTATTGCCCTAAGTCCCTCCATGCTGGATTTTGCTACAATTGCTTCATAGATAAATTACTAAGAGTGTATTTTGGTTGCTAACCTTGCCCTAACAACCACCCACTTGCTAAATTTTCTTGGTCTCCATAGATACTACCAACTAGATATATATAACTCCACTCTTCCATTGAGGCATTTCTAAGGCAACAGATCTTTGCCTACTTCTGGAAGCCATCTTGGTGGTCTGCGATAATACAATAATAAATTGAAGAGAAAAACGGTCAACAGCTTCTGAGGCGGATGAAGATGGTTTACATCATCCAATGGCAAGGAAGGCGGAAGAACCACTGTGGGGAAGATTGGTCTCCATTGTAAGCCTGGGAAGGCAACCAGTCTAAGGGAGAAAACCCTAAATAAACCTACCTGAGCTCACAACCTCGGTAGTAACTCGATCAAGGGGTTTAACCTCTGGTCTCCTAAGACAATTTTCAACTAAAGCATGGAGGACAAACTCACTGAAGTAACTACCCCAGGTGGTATCAAATCCACCTCCGCCTTAGGCGGTGTTAGTAGGCCTTCGGATTCTGGGGAGGCCACACCAACGTGCTTTGAGGACGAGTCGGAGCGTCCTGGAACTACTAACAATAAGATCTGATATAAGGAACAGAACTATTTCACCACATTGAACATCAACTCACCACTTAAGCTAGGCAAACTGAAGCATTTAACTGACACTTTGACTCACCACAAGATACTACTCACAGCAATACAGGAAACCAGGTATACAGATGAGCATGCCTTTGATTCGCAGGGGTACCGTATTTTTAAGGGAAAAGTAGGGCGCAGGAGAATGAAGAATATGCCATACCTGGGGACTGGGTTCATTGTAAGCCATAAGATACTGGACTCAGTAATTGACTTCAACTCGCCCAATAGTCGAGTATCCCTTCTAACTTTCCGGTGCACAAACAAGATATACA
This sequence comes from Anabrus simplex, assembly GCF_040414725.1. Lineage (NCBI taxonomy): Eukaryota > Metazoa > Arthropoda > Insecta > Orthoptera > Tettigoniidae > Anabrus > Anabrus simplex. The sequence continues at coordinate 221,532,436 of NC_090270.1, read as the reverse complement.
CTGCAGTAAATGTTTGCGCACCTATCAATGAAGACAATAAACGTAACCCTGAAAGTACCAACAAATTTTGGGAAGAACTAGAGGGCATCATCAGCAAAGTCCCAGAGCATCATACAATCATTTTGCTCGGAGACTTCAACGCACAGTTAGGGAAAGAGCGCAAATTTAGAGACATTGTGGGAGATTACCCAGCTCACTTACGAACAAATAGAAATGGGGAGCGTCTAGTGGGACTCTGCAAAGCCTTCAACCTGGTAATGAAGTCAACGGCCTTTAAGAGACTACCAAAGAAACAGAAGACCTGGACGTCACCCAACAATCTCTTAGGAGAATTTCAGATAGATCATGTTGCCATTGCAAGGAAAGCTCATGGAGAGATCCAGAATGTAAGAGTGTTAAGAGGAGCAAATTTGGACTCCGACCACTACCTCTCCAAAATAAAGCTGAAATTTCTACCTAGGAACGCTAAAAGAACCAAGTCAGTTAAACTAACTTTGATTTAGAAAAACTTGCAACTTGCAAATAGTTTACAGAGAAAATGGAAAGAATAGAATGCAGAGACTGGGATGAATTGAGGGAAAATCTAGTTAAAGTAGCAATAGAGACTGCACCATTACTAAAACAGAAGAAACACGCCTGGTGGTGGACAGCTAGATGTAAAGAAGCAGTAATGCAGAGGCAGATGGCCTGGTTAAAGTGGAACTCACAGAAGACACAAGACAACAGAGTGAAGTTCTTAGAGCAACGGAAGATAACTGCCAATATCATCAGACAAGTGAAACGGCAATTCACAAAAGACCAATTGACACAGTTGGATGATGACTTCAAGAGGAACAACACCAGAAACTTTTACAGAGCCTTTAAACAGAACCTTAGTCACTACAGTACACCCAGTCTCCATTTCTGTGGACCAAATGGGAAGATAGCCTATAATGACTCTGACAATTGCCACATTCTCGCCAAGTACTTCAAGGATCTCCTTAACTGTGAATCACCTGATACCTCTTTTACTTACCAAGATAACATCAAGCAACCAAACTCGCAACCACCATCCAAAGAAGAAGTAATACAAATCATCCAGTCTCTGAAAAACAACAAAGCATCTGGAGAAGATTCAATAGTAGCCGAACTTTGGAATCAGGCTGGAAACAAGACTGTAAGCAAGTTGACAGAAATTCTACAAAATATCTGGGAGACCGAAACATTACCTAGTGACTGGACCACTGCATTGATTCATCCCTTACACAAGAAAGGAGACTTGACTGACATCAATAATTATCGAGGAATCTCATTGGTACCTGTCACATACAAAATTTTCTCTAAAGCCTCATTAAATAGAGCCGAACCTCAACTAGACCCACAATTAGGAGAGTACCAAGCAGGATTTAGAAAAGGATGCTCTTGTACAGAACAGAAACTCAATCTTCAGTCAGTATTATATCAAGCAAAAATGGCCGGTTGTCATTTTTGTCGACTTTACAAAGGCGTATGACTCAGTAGACAGACCTCTGGGAACTGTATCAAGGAGTAGAAACAAGAGTAAAAGATGAGTTCTTAAATATGGATAGTATAGCCATTATGATGGATTTTTGGCCATAAACAGCAGCCAACAACTACTGTATATCTAAGTATCACCATTCACTTTGTAGATCAGGACTAGAAACTTAAGCATTGAAGTGATCCCATTTGAAAATGTGAGACACACAAGTGAAAAAAAAAACATATTTCTTGCAGAAGACAATAGAAACTTGGGTTTGATAGACAAAATAGTTTCTGTGATTCGTGACAATGACCATAATGTAATAATTGTTATGACATTGAGAAAATTTCTCAATTTGCCATGCGTACTTCATACACTACAACTTGTTCTGAAAGCGACTTTTCAGTTCAAAGAATATTGAGAATCTTGTTGTGTCATGTAGAAAATTAGTAGAAAGTTTCAAAGATTCCTAAAAATACACAAATATTCTCAAAGCTGCACAAAAGCATCTTTCTCAACCACAACACCACCTGATTCAAGATAAACCTACACGATAGAATTCAACTCTTCATATGCTAAAAGGACGTCAAAAACAGAAGACAGCCATTGTATTTGCATCTGTCAATCTCACCTTCCATCACAATGGGAACATATTGATTTATTGATCAATACATTAAGGATTTTTGATCATGTTAACATTCACTGTAATTTCTTCTACAGTGAGAGTGTTCGAGACAATCCCTAGTGTGAACAGTGTCATATCTCGTCTTCAGAAACCTAACACATTAAATCTGGAATTGTGTCAATAAGACAGTCATTACTGGATGCAATTAATATGCAGTACAAAGACATAAGAGAGAATGAAATATATTCCACCACAAAGCTGTGGACCCCTGGCTTAAAAGGATGAGTTTTCCACAACTTGTTAATCAACAGGAAGGTCCTGAATCTACAACCAAAAAGGTAATGTTATAACTATGTTTTGATTTTTTAATATATATTAATGTTATGGCATAATTATAGGTTGCACTTACACAATCGCTGAAAGTTGTATGTTCAAGATATTTAATTTTTTTAAATTTCGGATGACCTATTCTTCTAGGCCAACAAAACTGTCTCGTATATGGTCCTTGTTCAGCAACAAGAAAATGACACCCCGTATTCATTATCAGTTCCACAAACTTGAAAGAAGATCTGTTATGCCCCTGTCAAGTGTTTATATTGAAAAAATAATACTAAGTTTCCAAAACTGTGAAAACTAGCTATGAAATATTTATGTATACCACCAAGTAGCAGTATTTTCTGAGAGATAATTTAGCATAACAGGACTCATATATGACAGAAAAACAAGTAGGCTCAACCTCAACAGAGTAAGAATGCTTGTAATTTTTAACAAAAACTTATAATACTATTAAGTTACTGTTTTATCATTAATTTATTTTTATTTTTAACATGGTGTTGAGTACTTTTTTAACATTTGGTTTGTGATAAGATACATCACAAACTACAACTACATACCACAATGAGTTTTCCACAACTTGTTAATCAACAGGAAGGTCCTGAATCTACAACCAAAGAGGTAATGTTATAACTATATTTTGATTTTTTAATATATATTAACGTTATGGCATAATTATAGGTTGCACTTACACAATCGCTGAAAGTTGTATGGTCAAGATATTTAATTTTTTTTAATTTAATTTACTATTATACAGATATTGAAGTGTTAACACAAAAATGCTGCATTGTATTTAGAAATTTGTATTTCAATATTTTCTTTCAAGAATGAACATTTTCAAATTTCAAGCATTGAGAAAAAAATCATACACTGTGTAATTGAAATACGATACATCATTTGAAAAGATGGTGAAAGACAGTATTCCAAGCAAATATCTTCAAAAATTTTACTTTTATCTCAATCATTGTAGCAGAAAATAATTCACAAAATGTTGATCAATATTTCTGATAAGTCAATAAGCACTGGATACTTCCCTCTGCTAAACAGAATGTCAAGACAGCTGTGATTTCAATGTCTTAAGTCAATGTGTCTCAGGATCGATGTAATGTGATCTGTTTTATTGCTTATACCTCAGAACAGTGAGGAGCTTTATTTTCTTTTACTCACACCTTAACACTCAGCACAGTGAGGAGCTTTATTTTCTTTTATTTCACCTCTTAACACTTAGTGTAGTGAGGAGCTTTATTTGATTTGATTTGATTTGATTTGATTTGATTTTATTTTATTTTATTTTATTTTATTTTATTTTATTTTATTTTATTTTATTATTTTATTTTATTTTATTTTATTTTATTTTATTTTATTTTATTTTATTTTATTTTATTTTATTTTATTTCATCCCTTAACCCTCAGCACAGTGAGGAGCTTTATTTTCTTTTATTTCACCTCTTAACACTTCGTGTAGTGAGGAGCTTTATTTTATTTTATTTTATTTTATTTCATCCCTTAATTCTCAGCACAGTGAGGAGCTTTATTTTCTTTTATTTCACCTCTTAACACTTAGTGTAGTGAGAAGCTTTATGTTATTTTATTTTATTTTATTTTATTTTATTTTCTTCTTCTTCTTGCATTCCGGCCTTCTAAGGACCACGTTACAATTTCAATTGTTCCTCCTTAGTTGTTCTTTCCTTTTCTTCCAGTATTCTTTCATTGTTTCACTGTGTTTCTTTTTCCTGTCTTCAGTCCACTTTGTGCCTGTTTTCTTTTCCTTCCTCCCTTGGAATCCTTCCATTTGTAAGATTTTCTTCCTAAAAATCTTTCTTTCCAATAATTCTTCTTCTCGTATGTTGTTCCTTTCCAGGTCTTTCTTGACTTCTTGAATCCAGGTGGTAGTTGATTTCTTTTCCCAAAGGTACTTGAAGATTCGTTTAGTTAGTCTATTGTCATCCATTCTGTAAATGTGTCCAAGAAATAGCAATCTCCTTTTTCTTATTGTTTCTGATATGTTTTCTATGTTCTGGTAAATTTCATTGTTACTTCTTAATTTCCAAAACTCTGCAATTCTTGGAGGACCTAATATTTTCCTTATAATTCTTCTTTCTAATATTTCTAATTTATCAAGCTTGTAGTTCAGTGCTAGACATTCGCTGGCATAAAGGCATTCTGGTTTCACTACTGTGTTGTAGTGCTTTATTTTAAGTTTCCTTGATAAGCACTTTTTGTTGTAAGTATTCTTAGTTATACCGTATGCTCTTTCCATCTTTTGTATCCTCTCCTCTATAGCAGATTTTTCTAAACCATTTTCTTGAATTGTCTCACCCAAATATTTGAATTTCTTTACCTTTTCTATTCGACCAATATCCGTTGCTAAAAACTTTGGGGCACTTTTTATATTCGTCAAAAATTTTGTTTTCTCGGCAGAGATTCTCAAGCCTGTCATGTTGGCTGTCTTTTGAAGGAGATTGACTTGCATTGCTGCATCTGTAAGGCTTTCTGAAAGTATGGCAAAGTCATCTGCAAATGCTAGGCAATTTATTGCAACACCTTTGTTCTTCTTCCCCAGCATGAGTGGCAATATTTTTTATTTTTATTTTATTTTATTTCATCCCTTAACCCTCACCACAGTGAGGAGCTTTATTTTATTTTATTTTATTTTATTTTATTTTATTTCATCCCTTAACACTCAGCACAGTGAGGAGCTTTATTTTCTTTTATTTCACCCCTTATCACTCAGCACAGTGAGGAGCTTTATTTTATTTTATTTTACCCCTTATCACTCAGCACAGTGAGGAGCTTTATTTTCTTTTATTTCACCCCTTATCACTCAGCACAGTGAGGAGCTTTATTTTATTTTATTTTATTTTATCTCATCTCTTAACCCTCAGCACAGTGAGGAGCTTTATTTTATTTTATTTTACCCCTTATCACTCAGCACAGTAAGGAGCTTTATTTTCTTTTATTTCACCCCTTATCACTCAGCACAGTGAGGAGCTTTATTTTATTTTATTTTATCTCATCTCTTAACCCTCAGCACAGTGAGGAGCTTTATTTTATTTTATTTTACCCCTTATCACTCAGCACAGTGAGGAGCTTTATTTTCTTTTATTTCACCCCTTATCACTCAGCACAGTGAGGAGCTTTATTTTCTTTTATTTTTCCCCTTAACAATCAGCACAGTGAGTAGCTTTATTTTATTTTATTTTACCCCTGAACACTTAGTATAGTGAGGAGCTTTATTTATTTTATTTCACCCCTTAACACTCAGCACAGTGAGGAGCTTTATTTATTTTATTTCACCCCTTAACACTCAGCACAGTGAGGAGCTTTATTTCCTTTTATTTCACCCCTTAACACTCAGCACAGTGAGGAGCTTTATTTTCTTTTATTTCACCCCTTAACACTCAGCACAGTGAGGAGCTTTATTTTATTTTATTTTATCTCATCTCTTAACCCTCAGCACAGTGAGGAGCTTTATTTTATTTTATTTTATTTTATTTTATTTTATTTTATTTTATTTTATTTTATTTTATTTTATTTTATTTTATTTTATTTTATTTTATTTTATTTTATTTTATTTTATTTTATTTTATTTTATTTTATAACCCTCAGTACAGTGAGGAGCTTTGTTTTATTTTATTTCATCCCTTAACTCTCAGCACATTGAAGAGCCTTTTCTTTTTCATTGAACCCTGCATTCAAACCTTAGTGAGACCAAGCAAGATGTAGGGCAGTGCATAACAGTTAACTCACTAACTTACATTTTCAAATATACTTCCAAACCAGGACTGATTATTGAATTTCTTTTGTCCTTTAAATCAATCAATCAATCAATCAATCAATCAATCAATCAATCAATCAATCAATCAATCAATCAATCAATCAATCAATCAATGAAATGACTTCCTCATTTACCAGGCAGGTTACACAGTAGACTACTACTGGTCCAAATAGCCCAATCCTTTATAGGAGGTTGCAACAACAACATCAATTCATTTACATAGGATTTTACTAGATGAGCACTGCTATTCTCTTATCAGCTGACTCTCTCATCTTCTCAGCCCTACCAAGAGCCAAAGTCATGCTTGGATTATGCAAAAACTTCCCTTCATTGGCCTTGACTTGCCCCAACCCTTTCTAGCTACAGTGGACTTGGTTTTCTACAGCACCCTGAAGAGTTACTGAAAACCTAAAAGCATTGACAATTTATCATTGAATTTTAAATTTAAAGATAGTGGTAGCTAAAAATTTCCTCACAAAGGTTGCTTAGAATAGTCTCTTCTGTCACCTGTTAGAATGTCATACAGTAGCTTATTTCAATTACAGCCTGTGAATATTGAGTATTGATAAAATCTTATATCAACTCATCTCAGTTAACACAGTTTCAAAATCTTCCTCCTGAAAAGTTTTCATTGTATACTAACCTGAGTTGCTGCAAGACCACTGCAGGCTGCCACACCAAGAGTGTTAAACACTGCAGAGCCCACAACAGTGCCCATACCAAGATCATTCTCAGTGATAAATGTGCTGATCACATTTACTGACAGTTCAGGTACTGAAGTAGCCATTGCCATGAAAGTAGCTCCTGCCACATCTTGGGATATTTTCAGATCTGCAGTATATGAAACAATAGTCAATAATGAATTCAAGATAAGTTTTACTGAATAAAGTTAATTATTTTGGACCAACATAATCACTACATAATAAAATAAAAACTTTATATTATTTATTTCATAACAAGGAGTTTATGGGTTGTCCTGAAAGAACTGAAACAGAACAATAAATTTTGTATTTTGCAGGTAGATAAATAAAATTTTCAAATGAAACATCGTAATGAAATCTTTAAACTTATGTGTTGAGTAGAAGAATGAAATCAGAATGTGGCATGGCAAGAAACTGCAGCAAACTGGATAATAATATTGTTTATTTACAAAATAATAATAAAAGTAGAAGAAGAGGAGGAGGAGAAGGAGGAGGAAGAAGAAGAAGGGGGAAGAGGATCTACTATCCTTCAGAACCCAGACAAAATTAACATCTTGGGTGTTCCGAAGGATCAATAGACAATATGAAAGAGATCTGATGAAAACAAAAGATGACTTCTGGAAGAATAATAACCACAACTTCTACCAAACCCACAAATCACAATTAAAAGGGTATCAGGCATCAGGACTCTGCTTCAGAGATGAAGCAGGCAAATTAGGAATGAACAACATGGAAAATTCTGAAATTCTTGTCAGGTACTTCAAGAATCAATTGAACTGTGTTGGTCTATAGGAAAGTTTGGAAATGGAGCTACCAAAGACAACAACATCTAACCCACTACCACCTGATGAAGAAAAGTGATGTAACATAACAAACATTATGGACTTGTTTGTTTGAACTTGAATTTTTGGCAGAAAAGAAACTAAATTCTGCTTTATGTTGTTTCTATGACATAGCAGCATTGATTGCGTTACAAAGATAGACTTCAACATTAATTGCCTTCCCCTCTGAATCTTAATTGTGAAAAAAAAAGAAAAAAAAAAAGAATTATGAACCGTTAAATAACTTCTGATCACATAAAGTCTACCTCAGTGCATTCTATTACTCTGATTGAGTACTATTTTGTGAAGCTCATTGTCTGTAGCTTCTGAGTGGAGCATGTTACTCGAGTATGGACTCTTACGTCATCTACTAATGAAACTGCTAACTGTTGCCTAGTGGCTGATAGCACGCACGACTTCTATCCAAGTACATGTAAAGTGCTCTATGCAACTGTTCTCCCGCTGACTGTTTTTGTGACTAGTGATCACGCAAGATGCAGTAGACCTTCGACGAGAGCAGATGTGTCAAGTCATGCCTCTTCGACCGACAGTTAAAATGAAACTTACTAGTGCACTTTGTCCAGCTGGTGTCGGATGAGATTTACTGTATAGAAGGTATCATTTTAAAACTAAAATATGTAGTCTTAATCTAACATAAGTATGGGAAATTATGATTAGCCTTGTGTAGTACAACATGTGGTGTTACAAAGGAATACCAAGGGAATATATGTAAATAATCCCGTGCATTATATTTCTGTAATCAAAATTAAACTTGATGTGCTTCTTTTTGTTTCTGAATTTGTGTGAGGTTTGTGGAATGTAATTTTGGGAGACCTCACCAAGTGATGCCTTTAGCACCATTTTGTTTTTAAAACGTGATATCGCATTATTATGATTTGGCATTTGATATTATTCTACTGAACTAATTTTTCTTCCCCATTTTAATTCAGTTTTGGCTTGATTATCCATGATTACCTTATATTTTTCTGCCTTCATATCTAGAATTTCTTAATGTATTTATCTGTAATGGTATTCCTTGGCCTTGTATATCTGGGTCTATACCTTTTTTTCCTGCCTTGTTTTGGATTTTATTGCAAATATTTTCCTCATATTTTGGACTGTCCCTTGCCTTGTATATTTTGGACAATTTAATAATAATTTACATCCCCATACTAAGCTTATAAATTTATTATTATTAATGATGATGATGATGATGATGATGATGCTTATTGTTTAAAGGGGCCTAACATCAAAGGTCATTATTTTTATTATTATTATTATTATTATTATTATTATTATTATTATTATTATTATTATTATTATTATTATTATTATTATTATTATTATTATTATTATTATTATCATTTTGATTTTCTGTCTCTTGGTTTGCTTGATTTTTCAGGGATCTTAAACTTTATTTCAACTCTTCTTATCCCTGGCTTTAGTTATTAATATTTTACATTATTTCTCATTGGATTATGTAACCTTAATTGCCCTTATGGTACTACATTTGAGTGTGTTTTAATTATTTAAATTCATTTTTCCTTTGGTCTATTTGGGGTTTTTAATTTTATCGATTCAATCTTGTCATTCTGTATGATATCGTAGTACATACTGTAATCTGTACGGTTTAGCAAAGAGTGAGATTTCTCTTATTTACGACTGTAATTGTGTATGGATTTGTCATAGTTTTTTCCTTTCATTGGGTCTTACTTTGTTGCTTCTTATCTACGTTCTTTTATTCGTGCATGTTTCCATTGTTATTTCTGGTTCCTTGACTTTGACATTCATTTTTCTTATGTGTGGGTGTGACTTTTATTTTTTGGGCGGGGTGATTTGTTACTGTTCTGGGGATGGTAAAGATGGATTCCTGATTTGCTGCATTAATTATTATTAATTTCTCTGTCCATGTGATATAATATTACCTGATATCAGTTGGTTCTGATTTAATTTTGTTCTCTGAGAATTTGATTTGCTTGATTTCTTTGTAATTATAAAAATCTTTAGTTGGTTTTCTTTGGTATCTGTCTCATTACAAGTAATAAATCTCATTGTAGACCGTATTGGACATCAGATTATGAACATTAAATAAAAATAATAGTATAAGTATTGGAAAGGTGGTGTAAAGTATTATTCTTATTTAATGTTCATAATCTGTCTCATTTATGTGGTAAGATCTTGCATCCCTACTTAGTATTTCTGTTTCCTTTTAGTTTACCATTATTGTGTTAATTCCACCACTGGGAACTGTGACGAATTCACATGCAACATTAACCCAAATTTGATGTTTTTCATAGTAATTTGACTTCACAAATTTTGTGATTATGTTCTTAAAACAAATCAATTCAGGATGCCATTGTTAAGCTGGTTAAATTGAATTCTCTCTGTTAAGTTTTACAAATTTTTAAAATATAATATCTCTATTTACCCCAAACTTAGTTACATTTGTTAAGAACATACTTTCTTAAATTATACTATTTATACTAAGGAATATGTGTGCTATTAAGTAGTTAATACAGCACTCCAAGTAGGTCACTACCTTTTTTTTTTTTTTTTATGTGGGTGGGTTTTAGTTTGTTTCGCTGATGGACTTCCTTGTTTCTTTGGGTAAGTTATTTCAGTGTTCCTGAGTATTTTCTGTTCTCTTGATTATTTTGATTTACACTGTCCGTCCTTATTCTTTGTATCCCTTGTGACGTATGTTTTGAGCGTAGCATCACGAAAAGGAGGGGGAGGTATGTTGCAGTGACCTGGATTATTCAAGGGTTGAAGGTTGACAATGCTCCGGGCACATATGGCATCATCTAGGGGGCCTGATGACCTAAATGTTGACCCCTTTAAACAACAAGCACCATCATCATCATCAAAGATGTCATCATGGAAGAACTTCCAAAAATGGGGCCTACTGAAGTCATAAAATCTTGGGAACATATGAGAAACAGAGAGGATCCCTGAAGACTGGAAGACAGCTCTCATACATCTATTGCATAAAAAAGATGATAAGATGGACATTAATAATTACAGAAGAATATCTATTGTTTTGACCCCATACAAGATTTTCTCTAAAGCACTACTAAATAGAATAGAAGGTATACTAGATCAGAATTGAGAGGATAGCAAGCAGGCTTCTGGAAATGCTGATCCTGAACAGAACAAATCTTAAACCTAATGAGTATCATAAAATACAAGATGCTGGGGCAGGACAAATATGTGTCAGTTTTTGTGGGAGAAAGGCATATATAACTCCAATGACAGAGAAACCTTGATGAGAATTATAAAAGAGTTTGGAGTAGACAACAAGACAAGAAATTTAATTAGGCAGACAATCAGCAAAATTTACTCCAAAATGATGTTCAAGAGGGGGGTGATTTCTGGGCCCTTCGAAATCAAAAGTGGTGTAAGACAAGGAGACGAACTCTCACCAATTATGTTCAACTCTGTTCTGGAAAAAGTCATTAGGGAATGGAAGAGGGAATTCCAGACAATGAGACTTTTAAGAATGGGATAGGTAAGGAGAGTATAAGTATAGATTGTTTGGCATTCACTGATGATATAGCGATACTCACCAGTGATGTAGCAACAGCTAAGAAAAGGATTGAAGAACTCCAGATGTTAGCAAATTTCTTTTAAGAAGACTGCATTCATGACCAACATCAAAGAGGCACCTCAACTGTTAAACTTAGGAGACAAAAGAGAGTTAAGAGCTTTAAATATTTGGGAAAAACTTTACAAGAGACTGGGTTGGAAAGGAATACCATTAAGGAAATGTCATTTTAACAGACAAGAAACACATACAACAAAAAAGTTCTATCTTCTGGGGATAATATGAGGCATCTAGACACTATTGTTAAACCTGCCTGCATACAGCAGAAACACTGAATATGATTGGAAATGGTGAGCTTGAAGATATCAAGAAGAGAGAAAGAAAAATGCTGAGAAAAATTCTAGGCCAAAATGTAAAAAAGAAATTGAAGGAGGAGACTCAATTCTAACAAAAAAAAGTATCAAAAAGAACAGAAGGAGTGACTGAATTGAAGAGAAGGTTGCAGTTCTATAGACATTTGTTGAGGAAGAACAATAAGAGGCTAACAAAGAGAATGTTTGAATTCTTCAGGAAGAGGAAGAGAAAGTTGAAGTGGTTTCAAGAAGTGAGGTTGAACTTGATGAAGATGGAAGATTGTATTATGGACAGAAATCAGTTTAGACAACTAGTCAAAAAGTTCTGCAGTTTCCAGGAGACTGGGGAAACACTAGTGAGAAAAGGGAGATCCTATACAAAGGGGTGCCCAAAAATAACCGGAATAACATTGCCGTGGGTGAAGCTCGTGTAGTATGCATTTCTGCCGCTAGGCATGTATAGCGCAACTCATTGCCAGTTCAGTGCCGCCTGTGCTATCGACCTGGCTTGTTCTGTTCATCTGCAGTGGTTGTTTTTGCTGGTGCTGTTTTGTTCTTGTTTCATTTTTTATGATGGCAAGTTTAAGTGAACAAAGTGCAAACCTTTTATTGGGAAGTTTCAAGAAGTTCTGCAGTTTCCAGGAGACTGGGGAAACACCAGTGAAAATCTTATACAAGAGGGTACCCTAAAAAGACCCAATTTGTGGCAGACAGGAGACTGGTTCGTCCATCACAACAACGCACCTGCACACACAGCCATCTGTGTTAGACAGGTTTTGGCTAAAAATGGCATTGTTCTGCTGCCCCATGCCTGACCTGGCTCTGTGCGACATTTTCTTATTTCAATGCATGAAAAGGCATATGAAAGGACACCGATTTGACAACATTGAAGAGGTCAAGAAGAAAAATGAGGGAGGAGTTGTCAGCCATTTCTAAAGATAACTACAAAAAAGGTTTTGAACAGTGGAAGCACCGAAGGGACAAATGTATTGGTTGTAATGGAGAGTATTTTGAAGAGGATAAGGTTGTTTTGTGAAAAATTAAAAAAAATATATAGCTTTTAAAAAATAATTCTGTTTTTTGGGGGGGGGGTAAACCCTCATACAAAACAGAAGAATGAAGTAGGAGAAAGGATGAAAAGATACTGGCAGATAGTGAAGGCAGAGAAGGCTAAAAATACTGCAAAGATTGCCAAACATGGTCCATAGATGGTCAGAATGAAAGAGAGAAAGAAAATAAAAATAATGATATCTGGCTAAGGTTAGTTGATACATGATCGAGCAGACTGTACAGTCAGCGAATGCTGTGTGGCTACAAATAACTCTACTCTCTAAAGGGGCCAACAACTTCAGCCAGAGTAGCTTCTTTAGGTGGGTGCTGGTCCCCCAGTGAAGGAAATGCCACTGAAATCCAGTGTTCAGCATCTGTTCTCTAGGTTAGGGGCGACCTCAATGAAACATGGCAGTTAGGTATGAAATACTTTTGAGTGTGGCGAGCCCACTGTAATAATAGAATTGAAGAGGATCAGGACAGAGCACAAGACAGAGGTCAGTGATCCACTGCATGATCCAGGAGCTCCCTGGACAAGGGTGAAGGAAGAAGAAGATTAATAAAGAAGATTAAATTAATCAAATTCTTCAGGATCTGGAGAAAGGTGGATCCATCTTTTCAGTTACTATGTATAAGGGGCAGTCAAATGAAAACTGAACACCTGCCATAACACACATTCCGCGTGAAAGGTGGCAACTCTGTTATTATGTATCGATACTGCCATCACTGTGGAAGGAGAAGTGCACAGTGACAACTCACAGCTGCATGCAGTTGTTGGGTTATGTCTTTGTTGGCACGCGGACTGGTGTAGTGTGTTTGTCCAGCTGTAGAAATGGAAGGAAGCAAAGAAAAACAGAGATTTCTGGTGCTGGAGTTCGCAAAACTCATCATCACATGTCTGCTGTGTATGGTGAACACTGCATGTCCATGACGAGTGTGCACAAGTGGCATAGGAGATTCCGAAATGGGTGCACATCACTGCAAGACTATGTGTGTCCAGGACAGGCCCATCAAGCCATTACTACTGATGTGATGGGGTGGATTGATAGCCTATCCATGAAAACTGACGAATCATGGAGGAAGAAATTCATGTTCAGATAAGCATTAGCCATGGTTCCTTGCATGCCATTATCAAAGATCACTTGCATTTTCACAAAATTTGTGCACAGTGGGTTCCGCATCAACTGACGAGGGGACAAAAGATTGACAGAATGGTGTCATGTCTGAGTCATGTGCAGCAGTACCACAAGGAAGAGTATGCGTTTTTGTCCCATATCGTCACAGGGGAAGAAACGTGGTGCCACCATTTCGAGCCCGAGAGCAAACAGAAAAGCCAACAATGCAAATATTACAATTCTCAGCCGCCAAAGAAATCCAAAGCTGTTCACACAAGTTCCAGTAAAGTCATGATGACCTTCTTTGACTGCAGGGGTTCTCTTCTTGTCAACTTTCTGGAGTGTGGAACCACAATTAATGCACAATGCTAGGAAGTCACTTTGCAGAAACTGCGACGTGCCATAAAGTCAAAATGCCCTGGAATATTGCTGGAAGGAGTCATCCTCTTGCATGATAATGCTTGCCCACATACTTCCAATCTGACGAAAGCTACGCTTCAACGATTTGGTTGGGAAGCACTTCAGCAAATTTTTCACCTTGTGATTTTCATATTTTTGGTGACCTGAGAAAAGACATTCATGGACATCGGTTTCATTCGGATGAGGAAGTGCAAGAGTGGGTGCAGTTGTGCATCTGTCGGCGACCTACCTCTTTCTACAAAACTGGAATTGATTGTCTCGTCTCCCAGTGGGATAAATGTATTAATGCTTTTGGTGATTACTTTTGAATAAAACCATTCCATGGTCATGTTGTCTCGGGTGTTTGGCTTTCATTTGACTGCCCGCTTAAATGTAAGCATCTATAAGAAAGAAATAGGAGTTCTGTTTCAGAAGTTATATTTACTTTTCCTACAGATTGTCTCATCTCAAAGACAATCGTGAATGTTTTTTGCCAGTGATTTAATTTCAAAATAATAATAATAATAATAATAATAATAATAATAATAATAATAATAATAATAATAATAATAATAATAATAATAATAATAATAATAATAATAATCAGGGCTTTTTTCCTGGCAGAATGCACCGAAATGGCATTCTGGAACCTCTTTGTGGGAACTTAACAAGTCTTTTGAACTCTTTAAAATGTAAGCCGTTCTCATCTTGGACTTACAAAGAGAAGTGTGAAGCCAAAAACAAAAGATGTATGCCTAATTTGAATATTAAGTCTCCCAGATGCAAGCTCACAGCTGCGTGCCCCTAGCTGCATGGCTAACTCGCCCGGCTTGTTGTTGAGAGACTTGCTGACATTATGTGTTTTCTTGGGAAACAGGAGCTTGGATTTCTAGGTCATTTTGAAGGGGAAGACTCGATCAACAGGGGCAATTACCTAGAATTGTTAGATCATCTTTCAAAACAGGAATAGTACATTCGAAATCATCTCCAGTCCACATCGGGCTTTAAAGGCACATCAAGCGAAATACAGAATGAATGAATTGAGTCTGTAACTGCCATCATTCAGGAAACAATCAAAGCAGAGTTAGATTCTTGTGATTTCATTGGTATTCAGGCAAATAAGATCTTAAATGTATCAAACAGATCTTAGGTTAGCGTAATATTCCAGTTCTTCTCAAAACAGGGTCCCATAGAAAGATTCATAGGCTTTTATGATGTTTCGATTGATAAGACTGCATCAGGCTTATCAGAATTAATTGTCAATATTCTGCGAAAGTGGGGAGTGATTGATGAAGTTGTACGTCAAACATATGACGGGTGCTCCACAATGGCAGGAAGGTATGGGGTGTTCACCATTACGTTAAGCAAGTTTGCCCAAGGGCAATATTTCTACACTGTTATGCCCACAAGTTAAATCTCATTCTTCTCCATTGCTCCAAAATAATAAAATCAGTCAAGCTCTTCATTCATAATCTGACAGCATTTCATTCATTTTTTTTTTTAGTAGATCCGCAAAAAGAGTTCATCTTGTGGAATCCAAAGGATTCAAACTTCCACAAGCATGTGCTACCCATTGGAGATTTCATTCGGGAGCAGTCCACACAATATTTTCACACTATGATGATCTAAGACAGGTTTTTGAAACATTGCACAGAATGATGAGGGTTGGGACAGTGAGTCGTACAATTCAGCTGTTGGGTTGCTTTCCATACTCAAGAAGGCCCAATTCATTTATTTGCTCTGTCTCTATAGAGAAATGTTTATTTATACAGTCCATCTCTTTGCTCCACTGCAGCATAAAAGCACATCTGATATAATTCTGTGCAATCCTGAAATTAGAAAAACCACTGGTATCCTCAAGGACATTCGATCAGAAAATACAATATCCTCTTGGGTTGTAAAATGTTGCAAAATAAATAAGAAGATAAATGTAGATGTCAGGACATTCCAAGCACTCAAAATGTTAACATGCGAAGTTCTTGACACCTTAATTATGCAAATGGAAATGCGGTTTGGCTATTTTGAAAGCATCCATTTTGTTCCAGCACCTCTTTTTCCAGAAAAAAAATCCCTGATGATGATAATAATAATAATAATAATGATAATAATAATAATAATAATAATAATAATAATAATAATAATAATAATAATAATAATAATAATAATAATAATAATAATAATAATAATAATAATAATAATAATAACCATATGTGCAGACATTTGAATTTGATGCCATCTGCCTGTCTACTCATCAATTTCGATGTTGCGTTTGACTCTAGGGCTACTAGATGGCATCTGTGACTGAGTTTTAATGAATTTTGTCA
This sequence comes from Anabrus simplex, assembly GCF_040414725.1. NCBI lineage: Eukaryota > Metazoa > Arthropoda > Insecta > Orthoptera > Tettigoniidae > Anabrus > Anabrus simplex. Next base: position 221,515,913 of record NC_090270.1, on the reverse strand, counting down.
GGTAAACACCAAATGTCATAGGTAATAAATTTCATATTATTCTGTATTGAAGAGCAATATAATGTAAACCAAGAGCTAAAAGGTTTCCACCTGTTCAATACTAAATTATTGTAACATAAAAAGTTACATATAATTTAAAGTAATTTCGGTCTTGCTAAAGACCATAATCATTCCAAGTCATAAAGTTAAGGCAAGACACAGATTATAATAAATAAAATTTATAAAATAAGAGTGTTGTTGATATTCAGTGTAAGATAAGTATAGAGTTGAATGATAATGTTTTCTTCTAATTTGAAGAATGCACTTCTTACAAAACTAGGTTGAAAATCCTAAGTTAAAATACGAATGATCAGTCGCCATGGATTTGCATTTAGGGCTGTAGTCCAGGTGCCAGATTGCCTATCAGTTGTTTACCTAGTCTTTTCTTAAATAATTTCAAATAATTTGGAAAGTTTTTGAACATCTCCCTTGATAAATATTCCAATCCCTAACTCCTCTTCATATAAATGAATATTTGCCCCAATTCGTTCTCTTGAATTCCAATGATATCTTTATATTCTAATCTTTCCTATTTTTAAAAACACCACTCAAACTTATTCAGCTACTAATGCCATTCTATGCCACCTCTCTGCTGACAGCTTGGAACATAATGCTAGTATTGTATCAATTAGGTGGTCAAATTAATAAATTAACTTATTGTTATTATTCCAATAAAATATCATCAATACGGATCAAAAATGATATTTATCACATGTAACATAATGCTTAGTCAATGCTCGTCAATTTTCTCCCAAGTCTTTCCAGCCCAAACTTTGCAATATTTTTGTAATGCTACTCTTTTGTTGGAAATCATCTAGAACAAACTGAGCTGCTTTCGTAAGAAGATAGAAGTATATGCTTATTGATGCTGAATTTCGGTCACAACTATATATTTAATTCTTAAATAAAATTTGTTTGTTTGTTGAGTGCTCAGTCCAAAGACTGGTTGAAGTCTCAATCAGACATACCAAGCCAGGAGTTTCCTTCAGAAACCATGGCCAGTTCCTTTTCTCTGTTCCTCATGTTTACTGTTTGGCAACACAAGGCAGGTACAACCCCATTCCAAACCCTCCAGCCAGTCTTAAATTCATGGCAGAGCTGGGAATTGAACCTGGACCTAATGGCTGGCAGTTCAGCAGCTTAGCCATTACACCACAGAGGCAGTCAAATAAAATCTATTAAAGATATTTTAATAATCATACAATAATGAATAATCCCTTTGATTTATATAACTTGACTATATATTGCATTACTTCTACTTGCTGTAATTAAATTGATATTAGTTAATCATAGGTCTTATGTTTTACAAATTTTTATTTTCGCAGACAGGCATGTATCACATTCATTACGACATGGTAGCAAGATACTAAAAAATCCTTGAGAATATAGGTATCTGTAGGACAAAATGGTAAGTTTATTGAAAGATTCTTGGTAATATAAAAGGGAAGAAAGTCATATATAAAAAGATAGAAGCATTGACAGGAACATATAATAGGACAAGCACACTGACTTGTGTGGAAAGAGGATGAAATAGAAAGAAAGCATGAATGGTCAAGGACAGTCTTCACATATTCATATACTGCAGTCTTCAAATGGATTGGCTCTCTCCTCATCAACACAAGGTCTTTTATGTCCATTTTGTCTCAGGCTCAAAAGAGCTCATCTCTCCTTCCCAGCTTCATCAGATGGGCAGGCTTTAACACTAATTAAGGGGTAATCTTGATAGATCTTCAGTCCTGGTGCTGGAAATGTAGGATAACAAGAATGCCATATAAACACAGGTAAAAGTAAGAGACAAAAAGGTAATGATAAATACAGGCAGTAAAAAACTAGGAACACAGCACAAACAGACTGTGTTCATGCCATTCAGCAACTTCTACAGATTTCCTGCAGACTAAGATAAAATAACAACTGTATGTCTACCCCCTAAGTCCTGTTTCTTGATGATGATGATGCTTGGTGTTTTAAGGGGCCTAACATCAAAGGTCATCGGCCCCAGTCCTGTTTCTTGATATGGGGTTGGGGATGAGGTGAGACTAATATTGATATGGCATATTTTTATGGCTGGATGCTCTTCCTGATGCCAACCTTAAATGAGAAGCTAATGAAGATAAAATTAAATGATGATGAATGAAATGGGGTGAGAAGACCAGAGGAATCGTTAGCTGTGGCCTATGAATAGGAACTATCCCAGAATTTTCCTGGAAGTGAGAAAAAGGAAACCATTCTCAGGACAGCTGACAGTGGGCTTCGAACCCATGTCTCCTGAATGCAGAGCTTGGCTCCGTAGCCGTAGCACATGAACACTCACGGTCACTCTGCTTGGTCAAATAAAATAACATCATCATCCCAAAATCATAGTGTTTTGATTTCCTCCCCTGCTTTTTTTTTTTTAATTTCCTCTTCCATTAAGAAGGAAAGTGGTAAAAGTTGTAATCCTGTATCACTCCTTTCTGGATAGCTACTTCTCTTTCATATCTCTCAATTCTTATCTCTGCAGTTTGATTTGAATGTGAATTATAGATAATCATTCTTCCTATGTACCATCAGAATATAAATATTATGGATCAATCATTGTTTTCAAATGTCTTTTCCAGACTAAAACTGAAATGAATAAGATACTAAACTATTAGTACAGCAGTTGTCAGCACATACTGCACATTCTAAGTATAGCTATAAAAGCAAATTTAGAGTCAGATGGCATTTCTTCTACCCCATACATCTTATATACTGAATGGAATTCCTTTGCCATGCTGTTTCTCCCAAGGCTACCAGTAATAAAATTATGAGGATATATTATCAATTCCATGTGCTTAATGCTACATAGGTTCCTAAAGGTTCTGTCAAATTATAACTTCCTTTTATAAGCTTTGCTGAACTGTTCTTTCTCCATTTCATTATCATATACTTTTTCCCTTAATATAGTAAGAGAAGGCAGTCACAAACTTAGCAATGTATATGCATCAGTCTAGATTCCTGCTGCTACTGTATACAGTGCATAGCACACAAAGAATGTTTTAATATTTTAAGAGATGGTAGACATAAGTTTGGCAGGGTTTCCTGGTAAAGTGCAGTCCACAGCATGCCAGGAGTATTTGAATACCTCTAAGAGAAGGTAATTATAATATTAATTATTAAATTAATGTCATAATGGTCCACCTTTTCAATACTATAATTTTATATATTAGTATATATACTATAATACTATACTGTAATACTATAATATATATGAAACCTATTACGTACCAATCCTGACCTATGGTTGCGAAACATGGACCACGATAAATAAAGATGTTAGTAGAATCCAGGCAGCAGAAATGAGATTTGTCTGTAGCATGATCGGTAAAACACGGAGGGACAGAGTCCGTAATGAGGAAATCCGCAAGCAGGCTCAAGTTGTAAGACTGCAGGACAGAATAACAGTGCAGTGACTAAGATGTTATGGACATATGCGACACATGGGAGATAACAGATTACCGAAAAAAATGTATGATCTAAAACTTGAAGACAAAAGACCAAGAGGGTGACCAAGATTCAGGTACAAGGATATGGTGAAGATTGACATTCAACAGCGAGGACATACTTTGAAAAGCATCGAAGAAGGAGAGAAGTTCAGAGACCGCAACTGGTGGAGAAGCCTCATTTGCCGACCCATCACTTAAGATGGAATGACGTGGCATATGTGTATGTATATGTATGTATGTATTATAGTATTGAAAAAGTGAACCATTATGATATTAATTTCATAATTATTATTGTGATCATAATTCAATACGGTTCGAACCCCACTGTCGGCAGCCCTGAAGATGGTTTTCTGTGGTTTCCCATGTTCACACCAGGCAAATGCTGGGGCTGTACCTTAATTAAGGCCATATCTGCTTCCTTCCCACTCCCAGGAGGTAATTATAATCTTAGCAATGTGCATGCTTCAGTCTAGATTCCTGCTACTATGTAGTGCTTAGCACATGAACAGTCCCTAGGAGTATGTAGCTGTAAATTTAGCAGTGTTTTTGGATTGGTCAAAATACCTGGTATTGCATAGTCCACAGTATATCAAGAATGCTTTAATATCCCTAACATAAGGCTCTAAGACTTCATCTTGCTGTTTTGAAGATACCTTCATAGTAGTATAAGAAGACTGACCTGTACAAATATGGTCCACTGCTGGCAAGAAGTAATCATTGCAGACAAATGCTAGCAGAGTGAAACAGTAGAATGCCATGAAGAAGTGGAACAGGACGGCTCCCTGTTCACGTTGCCGCTCAGTAAACAGATCATCAGGAAAGTCATGGATCCCAGGATCTGTACAATTTTTTTTCTTGTCATTTTGTCCTGTTAAAAGACAAACTAGTTTTAAACAGGAATATTTACTTCATTATGTAAATTAACCAGCAGTGGTAATGGTTAGTTATTGCTCATAAATATTTACATTAACTCTCAACTTGCGAGGTGCACTCAGACGGAATGCAAGAAACATTTTCAAGTTTTTTAATATTCCTTTCTGTTGTTGGCTCCTGCATTTTCTTCCCTCTACCTTCCTCGTATGTGACCTTGAGTCATTGTATAGCCCAATGTTGCTCTAGCTGTTGACAGGTGTGATTGATTGCGTAGTAAAGTTTTCGAGACCGGGCGAGTTGGTCGTGCGGTTAGAAGGGCGCAGCTGTGAGCTTGCATCCAAGAGATAGTGGGTTCGAACCCCACTATTGGCAGCCCTGAAGATGGTTTTCTGTGGTTTCCCATTTTCACACCAGGCAAATGCTGGGGCTGTACCTTAATTAAGGCCATAGCTGCTTCCTTCCCACTCCTAGGCCTTTCCTATCCCATCGTTGCCATAAGACCTATCGTGTCAGTGTGACATAAAGCAAATTAACAATAATGTACAATGGGTGATTGTTTGGTCCACCCTGTCAATATATTATTAATATTTGAATAATTTATAATTACATGGTTTGGGAGCCTTAAATCCCTTCGTCAGCGTATTTACATCAAAAGTTGGAATTCAAGAGGACAAATTGGGGCAAATATTCATTTATAGGAATGGGAGTTAGGGATTGGAATAACTTACCAAGGGGGATGTTCAATAAATTTCCAATTTCTTTGCAATCATTTAAGTAAAGGCTAAGAAAACAACATATAGGGAATCTGTCACCTGGGCGACTGCCCTAAATGCAGATCAGTAATGATTGATTGTAGTGATGAATTGAAGGGTGCATGTTGTAATCCCACCCCAATATATGGCATTTAATTTTTTGATCAGCGCTAACAATAACTTCATAGGAAGAGTTTTTCAAATGCCCTTGCATCTCTGATAATCATAATGATTTAATGCCAGGTTATTTTTACTTTGGTTTTTGAGTTGTAGTAGTAGTAGTGGTAGTATTTAACAGGACCTATATTGACGAAAATAAGGGTCATTCTTTCTAACAGTGGTTGAGCGCAATGCCATTTGTTAATGAAGTCATAGTCGAGACTGCTAACATTTCAGCCAGACTTCGCACGCAAGTATTACAAAGAAACTGGAGAATTTGACATACACATTACCTCTGTTGCCTTGAAGGAGCCGTGTGGTTCCTACCTTTATTCCCCTCTCCCTTCATTGTCAAGCCAGTGGGATGTGTGGGCAGGCAGGGAAGCAAGTACCTTCCCCTCTGTGTGTGTTTCGTTCATGCTAGATATCCTCGTACTTCGTTTTCTCCACCTCCTCTCACTCTTGAGATGTGTGCATGTGTTAACGCGTCTAATGGATGTGACCAACGAGAGTGAGTGTGTAAGTAGGTACTGGGTGTTTCTGAGGGCTGTACTGATTTCTTGCCTGAAATGAATATTTCTGGCCATGAGATACTCAAGATTTTGAGTGTACTAATCTGTTATATCTATACTCTTCACTTTGTCTCTGGCAGAACAATCAGCCACTGCCCGTAAGAAACTTTGCTCAGAATCAGTATTTCTCGTATCTCTATCACTGCTTGATGAAAAGAAAAGTTAAGCACCCAGAAGGAGTGGTCCAATATTATCCTATTTCAGTACATGCATACCATTGATGTATGAGTAAATGATTAGATTTACAAGGATCTGTAGGATGTGTAGAATGCCCACCAGAGTGCATTCGTGATGGCATTGTCCTATTCTTGATAAGTTGTTACCAGTCAACAGCTGTAAGTCAGACAGTTAAGCAAGACATGCAGAGAGGACTAATACAGTATGAAGCACCTGCGATGCCTCACAGAAGCATTAGACAGCCTATCCATCAATTTACCGCATTTGACAGAGGGCGCGTTGTGGAACTGCATGAGGCTGGTTGGTTGTATCGTGCAATTGCCAGGCATGTGGGCCATTCAGATGTCACAGTGGCCCGATGTTGGACTCAGTGGGTACATGAGGGCACCCAATCAGGTCATGCAGATTCAGGTCGACCAAGAAACACCACTCCAAGGGAGGACTGTCATATGGTGCACCAAGCTTTGCGGGATCCCAAAACTTTGGCACCCGGCAGATCTGGCAGATCTGGCCTCTCATATCAGACATCTGGGTAAGTCGCAGGTATGCAGCCCCTACACTGCAGGGCTGGTCATGTATATACAGAGTGTTCCCAAACATATGGACATGTAGGAAGTAATTAGGGGACTGGATTGTAAGCCCTAAAGCAACACAAAAAGCCCCTCTGACCTATGCCTATGATCGATCATTTGTTATTTGTTAACTTGTTAATTTACAGAATTCTCCACTTTTCACTCTACTTACATAACATCTGGTCAACACTTACTGTTTAAATTAGTGCTTAACAGCTTTTTAGTATGGTCTATCTTAAAAGCAATGTCTAATGGATACTCTCCATTTCAATTCGGCACTTTATTCAATCATTAACTTGCATTGCCAACAGCCGTAGCCGTGTTGAAACAGCGGATCCCGTGAGATCTCCGAAGTTAAGCAACATTGGGCGTGGTCAGGAGTTGGATGGGTTGCCACGCACTGTTTGTGGGGGGGTAAGGGAATGGAGGAGCGGAAAGGAACTGGCTACCCTACCGCACGTAAGCTCCGGCTCAGGAACACCTCTGCGGAGGTTCGGACCTGCCTTCGGGCAGAACAACCCTTACCTAAAAACTTGCATTTATCCATAATACATAAATACATTATTACATAAATAATATGTACCCCAGCAGATGAAGGGAAGTTCCATAACACTTACATCGCCCCACCCCTACTTCCCCATACCCTCTCCATGGCACAGTATGCTAGAGTATAACATGGGGAAAGTACTGCTTTGCTCTCCGCTACCCTATAGGAAGCATCCACAACATTCCAGTAGCCCTCCCCTCTCCACAGAATGACATGCTTTGCCCAAATTCTTCCAATAGCTTTTCCTTTACCACAGTCGTGAAATAGTGTTTGGTGACAGCGGACTAAGGTTCAGCAATCCAGATAAGTTCAGAATTTTGTTTTTGATTATGTGAATGTGGTGCTGGTTGAGTACTTATAAAATCATATTTTGTTAATACTTGTTCATATTATCACCTAACTCTCTATCATTGACAAGTTTACACAATGTAAACAATACTGTACATATTTACGCATGATGTGATTTGATAGAATCTGAGGATGTTCTTGTAGAGCAAAACATGTCATTCCTTGTGTAATAGTGTGTATTTTTTTACAGGTATGTTTATAGTGTTATAATTTTGTGTGTTTGACAGACTGGAAAGTTTTTATGTCCAATATGATTGATCATTTATGAGTTACAGGCTTCCATCTTTGTATGAGAAGTATGTGTAATAGCCTTACTTGGCATGTCCCATGTTGAGTAGCTGTCACCGTGTTGGTTTACCAGCAGAGATACTGCATTCTAATGTAAGAAGTCCTCAAAATGCATGCTTGAACACACCTGCTCATTGATTGTCGGACACGTTCGAACACTCCAGGCACTGCATGTATTCGATGGCAATGTTGTTCCAGATGCTGGCGAAGTACTGCAACGCCTGTAATGGCATGCATAACTCCAAACTTAATATGAACTATTATAACCACAGGACCTCCAATTTAATCAGAACCACAAGGGTATAGCTTTTCATTTCCGAAAATCCTACATACATTGATCAGCATTCAAACCGTGACTGCCTTAGTGGGAAGTGAATGATTATACTGTTCACCTATCATGCTCCTTAGTATGTATGTACTGTATGGATGTACCAGGTCTATGCACAAGTTTTTGCCAGTTTTTGTCATAAAGAAAACGCAGAATTTTCAAGGGAAATTCATTTTTTTAAATTCAAAATATTGGCTGTCAGCTTCTACACACTTCACCTATCTTTCAGGAAAGGTATGAATACCATGACAGAAAAACTGCTTGTCTTTTGCGGCAAACCATTCGTCGAGCCATTTTCCAACTTCTTCGAAATTGCTGAAGTGCTGCTCTGCGAGTGCATACCCCATTGATGTAAAGAGGTGATAATCAAATGCACCTGGCACCTGGTGCGGAAGGATGTCCCATCCAAGCATTTTCAAGGTGTCTCACTGGTTGCTGTGTGAGACGGCGCATTGTCGTGTAACAAAATCACTTTACCGTGTCTTCTGGCCCATTCCGGTCATCTTTCAATGAATGCGTGAATTAAATTAATCATTTGTTGGTGATAGTGTTGTGCATTAACGGTTTCGGCAGGCTTCAAGAGTTCACAATACACAACACTGCTTTTGTGGTCTACCAGAGCGTGCACTGTCTTTCAAATTGAAATCACCACGTTTAAATTGTCTAAACCATGTCTCACATGCTCTAATCAATGGAGCGTGTTCATCATATACTTCTACAAGCAAACAATGACTTTCCACAGCCTTTTTCTTTTGATTAAATAAGAAAAGCAATTAGTACTGCAAATGTTCTTTTTCAGGCATAAACGTCGACACGATCACTGAACGATACAACACAGACGCTAGTGTTTGGCAGACTCATCTTGTGTTTGTTGGTAGGTTAATGTCAGACAAACAAACTGACGTGTGTATCAAATTCATATGCTGTGTACTGTTCGGTGGTGCCATCTCTTAGTGAAAAGCGGAAAAGATGTACTCAGGCACTTGATATGTGTGTGTGCGCATGTGCGTGTGCGTGTGCGTGTGTGTGTGTGGGCGTGTACGTGTGTGTGCGGGTGTGTGTATGTGTGCGTGTGTGTGTGGTGGGGGATTATGATCATGTTATCACAGTGACATAAAACTACAAGCTTGCTTTTCTTTAGATATATATATATATGGTATATACACTCATATACATATTATGTGACCTCTAGCTTTTAATAATTGAATATATAAAACTCTGTACAACTGGCCTTGCACAAGGTCAAACACCTGAACTTGACTTTATAGATAACAGAGGAAGTCCAACCAAGGTCTAATTGACAAAGGAGTTATTATCATTAGATTAGGTAGTAATATGACAGATGGTAAAGAGCTTTATTACATCAGGGAGACCTCAAGAGATAATCATGGTTATAAACTGACATGTGTTTGAGACATGTCTGTGTCTACTCTTCCATTTCAACTAGTTAAGCTTACATTCTGATGGAGGATGCTATCAATCAATCAAATCAAAATAAAGCAATGATGAAAACTCAAGTTAGGGACATATTTCCACTTCGCTGTTTATATACACAGTATATCTATGTGCATACTGAAAACTCTTAGGGTCACACCTGGTTTTGTGGATAAGTTTCTTGCTTGCTTTCTGCACATCCATGTTCAAATCCCAAGCTGGACCTGGTTTTCTTAAATAAAATTAAAGCTTTTCGACTTCTGCATTAGGTACTGATACTGCTGTAGTATTTTGAAAAACCACTTTCTGTGACAGCCAAATTTTATGCATTTGAGTGAAACAGTGCCCCTATCATTGTGCATTTTTCAGCTTTATCTAATCACATGTAGAAAAGAAATATGGTCCAGAGATGATTCACTGAATGATACTCCATAAATTTGACTGTGGGGAAATACCTGAATAGGCCTACCATAAACAACAAATAGTGCATGTTAATCACAGATATCCAACAGGTAATCGACAAAGTTTATACCAATGTAAGCGTTCATGGCAATTAAACCCACCTCTTAAGTTAGTGAATGAATCAAATTAGCATCAAATAGCGGACATGGTTACAAAATTAACAATTCAAAGCTTCCATTGATGTATCTTACTCTGTTGATACAGTGTACCATAATGAGGAGGCTGTACATTATCTGATCAAACTGTATAATTCTTAAATCCACTGGGAACAACTTCTGACAATTTAACTTTAAAAACAGAAACTAGAAAATCTGAACCCTCCAAAATCATGAAATGGAACTCGGTTGAAAATTGCATCATAAAAAAATATTAGATCAAAGCTATAATTTTAAGTATTGCTAGTACAGGACAGGCAGTCCTGATATCAAGTCTACCAATCATACCCTGTTATTCACCATTCTCATTTAAACATTTGTAATTTCCTTTAAGAGTCCGTTTTTTTTTTTTTTTTTTTTTTATTGATTTTTTTATTTTTAATGACTGTCAATAAAGCACAAGCACAGTCAATGTCTGTTGCTGGAATTTAATTAACCAGGAAGTGGCAGTGGTTTACATGTGGTCAACTGTACATACCACTTGAACTTTCATATATGAGTACCAATAAATATACCGTATCTATTTTCTGACTGTTAGGGTTTCAGTGACTATGGTGCAGGAAAGGGCTTGGAAGATTTTGGCCATGGAGGAACAGTCCGAGCATATATCTCTTGTGGATGGGAAAAAAGGATGTTGTACTGTTACATTTACATTGTCTTTAAGAAAATGTTATAAAAAGCTCAATATATGTTAAGGACCAAATTCATAAACTCACTGTATAACCCAAAGTTAAATAGTCTGAAAAAACTTTGATGGATACATGGCAGTATTGGGTCATATGACCTCACTCTGAGTTTAAAGCTAACCTCAAAATTGGTTCAGCTGTTTTTGAAAAAAAGTGGTGACAAAACAAATGCACAAAAATACAAAATAACTAACAACATCTTATCCCAAGTCTTCCCCAGAATCTTACGTTCTTCACTGATCACATGCAAGAAAGAAAATCTACAACTTTATCCAACATAACAGCAAGTGAAGTAAGACAAGGTCACTAGTTTAGGATAATAGTGCTTTTAAACTGCCCAAAATTTCCTGTTTCCCCTCATGTAGTGTTTTTTTTTTTTGTTTACTTGACAAATTCAATATTTTACAAGGTGTAGTGGCATAATGACAAGTTATCATTCAGGTCATTTTTCAAGTTTTGTTATTTCATTTTCATTTCATTCATTACGGTCATCTATGGACCCCATTTACACAATCTACCAAATCTTCTAACTCTCAAACTTAATCTCTTTTCTTTGCACTTCTTCCAGATGTTCTTAAGCCTTTGACTTCTCCTTTGTTGCCCTTCAACCGAGATGTTGCGTGACTTGACGAATTTCTCCGGTGCATCCCTTCCTAAAGGTTGTTCTTTCCTGTATACCACCCTCCTCGATCCCCACTTCTTCCAAGTCTTTGTGAATCTCCTTAAGTCATAAATTAAGACATAAAAGTTGTGCCTTCCATTTTTCTTGTAGACTGTGTGCTAGTCTCTTTGGATTCATCCTCTTAATGTGCCCATAAAATGATAGGCTTCTTTCCCTCATAGTAGTTATTACCTTTTTAACTTTTTCATGAAGTTCTCGATTCTGTCTCAGTCGGACTATGGGTTGTGAATCTAGTGACTTCTCTGGACCTTTAAATCTTCTTTCCCTTTTTGGAATGACTGGGCCTGTTAACTCTCGTCATTAATATTCACTGAATTCAATTCATAGAGAAGACAGAAATGCTCCCAATGCATCCAGAGAATTAAAATCTAAAAGTGTTGGGCAATTTGTAATTTATGTTACCGGTACTTTAAAGAAGTGAATAAGCCCAAAACTATTAATAATAATAATAATGTTATTTGTTTTACGTCCCACTAACTACTTTTTAAGGTCTTCGGAGACGCCGAGGTGCCGGAATTTAGTCCCGCAGGAGTTCTTTTACGTGCCAGTAAATCTACCGACACGGGGCTGTCGTATTTGAGCACCTTCAAATACCACCGGACTGAGCCAGGATCGAACCTGCCAAGTTGGGGTTAGAAGGCCAGCGCCTTAACCGTCTGAGCCACTCAGCCCGGCCCCAAAACTATTTGTAGATTAAGTACCTTGTTTCATATCAGCTAACTACAGTAGATGCTGAAGAGCATGATAAAGGGTTGGTAGTGGATCTGTGGAAGGTTCTGCATGTGACAGGTTATATGGGATTTCAACAAGGTCTGAGTGACAGGAAATATTAGGAGATACATAAAAGGTTTCTCATTTGATATACAATTTCCTGTTTATCTGTAGCATACTCTTTATTTGCAGGTAGATTTTTTAAAGCACCAAACTTCTTGGACTTGGTTAAGTAATGCCAGATTTATATGATGCCCTTTGGCTATCAGATACATCATGAAATTTGTAATGCTCTTGTGCTGGAAGCCGTTGATCACTCTCAAGAAATATTGTCAGGTCATCATTCAGACCTATTATCATTATTTTTTATTCATCACACTGAAATTATTGCAGGTGATGATAAAGATCCAGAATACTAAAACAAATTATAAATTGATAAAAACAAAAAAAATCTGCTGGATCCCTTCAAAGCTCTGGCAAGCATAAGCATGGATGACATCTTTACTGATTCCTGTTGCAGAAGTCGACAAAGAAAGACATATAGTACACAAACGTTTTTTTGAGCCCTAGTTCCCATTCAGCACTATTGAGCTCAGGACTCAAGAAAAGGTTTGTGTACTATAATGGTGTCTCTGTCTTCAACAGTAAGTCCTATCACTTCAAGGCTTAAACAATCTCAACGATAGTTCACTATCCTCTCTCTATCTGGCATATCAGCAAGGATAATTTGAGAAACTTTTCTATATATTGAACCCGACAGGGGCATGATCCAAGGACCTTTGGTTGATATCGATCTCCGTAATTACGCACGCAATACTATTAAAGGGAAAGAATGCTGAAAATGATTAATATTCATATCATTAATAGAGGTCATACCGAAACTAATTAATATTCATACCATTGAGATAGATAAATTGTGTCTTTTAAAATTATTCTACGAGATTTCTTTGTCTGCGACTTACTGCGCAGTATTATCCTTTGTGTAGCGGGGGCCCCGCTGATGAAGCCAAGCCAACTTAGACCCGGGAGGGGTTATGAATGGGGATTCCCTGTGACATCACTCGAGAGAAGACATCCCTCCTCAAGACTCACAGAATGAGGGGAAACTAACTTTTTCGAAACGAAATACAGGAGCCATCTTGGACTCGGACTGGCCAACTTAATTACCTACGATCTAGAAAATTAATGAAACTCGAATTAGGGGGTCATCTCCCGATTTAAAAGGGATAAATGTCACTGGGACATTTATTTAGAGTGTTTAATGTCCTCTTCCGTGATAACTTTCAGAAGAAGAAAGAATACTGTGTGGTTTCTGCGTGGAAAAGTACTGGGCCATCTGTTTATTCTCACGACACTTCCTCGAGAAAGGGAATTCACCACGCATGGTGGGGGAAGCAGAACAGATTTTAATTAATTTAAAGAGATTCACTGAAGGATAATTGAGTGGTTATGTCTCAATCGCACCAACTAGATACTGGTCACCGATTACCCGTACTATTTTACCTCGAGTACGCCGGGAATAGGCGCTACGCAAATTAGTGGAAGGGGTATCGCTCCCTTGTAAAAACTACTGCAGTAAGGGACAAGCGTCAGTCGGGGTTAGTGGCTTATCGACGGCGAAGCTATGCTCGGTTAAGCCCCGTTAGTTCTTTGTTCAAGTGAAGTTAACTCCTATTTTAAGTGAAATAACACAGTTCGCATAAACAGTGTATAGTTTTGATCTCTGTGACGGCTGTGTTAACTTTTTAGAAAACCGTGATATGTAAAGTAATATTATTATCATTACGATAGTATAATAATTTGACGTAGCAGCAGACTGAATAGGAAAACCGAGAGATAGAATAGCTTACGAGATCGTGACCGGACGTTCACAGTGAACGCTGTTAACCGAAGTGTGAATTAAACAGTGACGTTGTGTGTGTACAGGATTATCTGCCAAGGGCTCCACCAGCATCGAACAATGGATCTTCAACTCCAAGACGGAATGGAAAATGAAGTGATCACCGTGGTGCCCATGGAGGAGGAGTAAGCTCAGGGTGGACCTCCTGAGTTGACGAAGATGTCATCATCATGTGATAGAGATGAGTACAAAGTTCTAATATCTGGCATGCATAGAAGGGATGGGAATATTTATTGTAAACTGACGCTATAAGAGATTAAAGATGTAGTCCTGTTGAAATAGAGCGCCGGAATGGGCGCGTAGTTATTAATTCTTAGTTTAGGAAACCGACAACAGGTCTGAGTAATTGAGTGTAAATAATTTAGGGATATAATACTGTAGCTTTGCATGGGATAGAGATTCATTCGATTATTTCTTTCTTGGGAGATTCTGTTTGTTTATTTGCGTCAGAAGACCAGGAATAATTAGTTTATGGGAGTGCAGTGAGAGTAGTTATTAGAGTATACATTAATTTGATAAGTGTATGGTATGTAAAACGGTAAGTACTACAGTACGTAAGGCACGCAGCTACGAGACTCAGCGGCCGAACTGACAGCCACAACAAAAACTCCACCCTTTGAAACACTTAGATAGGGAGTGATAAGATTAAATTGATTATGTGATTAAATTTACCAGGAAGTGATCATAATACGTGTCTCAAATATCGATTCGTGTGAATATTAATTAATTAATGAATGTATTGCCGTGTGACGATAAAGTAGCCATGTGCCGACCATCGATTAATTAGCATTCAGTAATCAGATGTTAATTGGCGCGCGAGTGCTTAATTGTGTTGTAATTGCTGCATAGATTCCACACGATGACCATGTATAAGTAAGGTAGCGGGTAAGCTATGTAGGACGGCAATAATAATAATAATAATAATAATAATAATAATAATAATAATAATAATAATAATAATAATAATAACAATCGGGCAAAGATTACCATTATGATACGGGAGTCGCGTTGTAAAAATGACATGATACTGTTGGGTAGATATGTGTTTAATTCAAAGTGATTTGCGCGAGTCTTCTAAGACCGGAGTTTATTGGAGATGTACCTCCGAATGATATGTTACTGTTTCCTTTTGAAAGGAAATGTTACGCCTGTATGTGGGTGTGGACCCCTAGGGTAGTGAACCGCCGTCTGGCCTTGGCCCAGTGTGTTTCTTTTTTTTTGTTTGAATGTCCCGTAAGCGGAGGAAGGAGGGACTTGGCTGTTAAAGAGAAGTTGGTTTCTTTCAACGGCGAAATAATGTGATTTACCTAACACGGCAGAGCAGTGTAATAATTAACAAGCGACCCGGCCGATAATGGTAATGTTTGACAATGAATCGTTGTTAATTGTACGAGTATAATTAGATAGGGATTACAGGACCCTTCCTTCATCGCAAGAGGTTGTCAGTTCGATGCTCAACGTAGGCAATGGAGGCCTACAGCGTCAGAAGAAAGATCAAGTGCCTTTTATGTATTTTTCTTGCATATCATGTACCATTTATGTGTTTTTTATGTCATGTGTGGTTGTACATAAGGTCAGTGGTGGTTCTGTCCATCAGCTTGGCGATGTCCAGGATAGCGAGGGTCGGTTTCAAACCCGGGTGTTGTATCATATGTGTGTATTTTATTTTTACGTCATTTCATTGGGAAATCTAGGTCTTTATTAGAATAGGGATTGCTCAGACTTGTTGGCGGACGCATGTTAGTTTTATGTGTTAGCGATAATATAGCCTCAGTGTTATGATAAAATTACCATTCGCTATATGTCACGATACATCGCTTCGCGATAAACGTACTCGTTTCTATCACGTATAACGGACAGATATTCGTCAAACAAACTACAACAAACATTTGTAAATTTAATGTAATTCATCAGTGTTATTTAGTGCGTCATTTCCCATCATCATTAAGGTTCAATAAACCGGTTTGTGAGTTATATATTTTAATTCGAATGTGTTCTCATTTT
Organism: Anabrus simplex; assembly: GCF_040414725.1. Taxonomy (NCBI): domain Eukaryota; kingdom Metazoa; phylum Arthropoda; class Insecta; order Orthoptera; family Tettigoniidae; genus Anabrus; species Anabrus simplex. The sequence continues at coordinate 221,499,760 of NC_090270.1, read as the reverse complement.
TAGTTATATGCCCCGCTTCTCCTCCCCTGTACGCCTCTAAGCTTACTTTAGTTCAGCGCCTATTTATTTCATACTTTTTGACCCGTGTGCGACCCTGTAGATTCCATGCCGGTGCCAGTTAGGTAGGGGGCGGGTGCAATATTAGCTCAGTTAGGTGGTTTCTCCTCTTATTGCATGTATCATATTTGGTTCTTCTCAGACTGTCGAGAAATGCATCTTCTTACAGTAGTTGTAACAAGTTATCCTTGACATTCATTGTATGATATCTCAGCAAATTGTTTAAGTGAATACATGCATTTCATTTAATTATGTTGTACTGATATCCAAAGTGTGTTCACAAATACCATACCAAGCCCCTACACTACTGGCTGTGCAGAAATGAATGTGTCACAAATATAAACATGCAGCCATTTTGAGGGTGTAGAACAGATAAAACTAAATCACTGAAGAATGTAAAATTAAATATTGACTGAAAAAGAAACATTGGAAGTAGTTTTAAAGTTGTACTAGACAAAGTGAAGGCAAGACGTTTTTCTCTGGGTACTTCTGTTTCCCTGTCATCTTTCATTCCAGCAACACTCTCCAATATCATTTCATTTCATCTGTCAGTTATTAATCATTGCCCCAGAGGAGTGCAACAGGCTTCAGCAGTCAGCACAGTCATCCTGTATGTACAGTGTGTTTGGGATATATGTACATTGTATGTAATATGTATGAATATCTGTAGTTCGTAAAAATATTTTCTTTTTAATTTAGCAAATTGTTTGTCCAAGAGAGGCACTTGAATTAGAGTGTGATGTTTGTAAAGTAGGTAGTAGGTATGGGACAAATAGTTACTTTCCAGTATCATGTTCCTGTGTATCTGTTACACTGTAGTATTAGGTTGAAGTATTAGGATATAAAAGTAACATAATACAAGTTGCAAGTCTGTTGTCTCTTGTAGCCCCTAACCGCACCTTAGTAAGTACTTATAAATAGCAATGCTATATCTTCATCTCGCTTCCTTCTCTCCCACGGTCCCTTTCACCAGCTCGTCACTCACATTCTTAACTATTTCTAGAAAAATGTTTGCAATAATCCATTTATAATCCGAGAACAAATACCTCGAAGCCTTCATGTATGAAAAGCGCCGTGCCTGCTATGTGCATTCGTAGATGTCCAAGGATCTGTGGTTAAAACAGACATTAGGACCAGACTTTATAAAATATGTTGATGAACGAGTGCCATATACACTTTAGATGCCGCCGGAATGGATCATGAGGTAATTGCCTTACCAGGCAAGACGTAAGCAAAGTTCAATCCAGTACTTTTTTGTTATTTCTTATTTTACGTTGCACCAACACAGACTGATCTTACAGTGACGATGGAATACGATAGGACAGGACTAGGACGGAAGCAACCATGGCCTTAACTGAGGAACAGTTCCAGCATTTGCTTGACCCGGAAATGGGAAACCACCGAAAACCATCTTGAGGACTGTCGGCAGTGGGGTTCGAATCCACCATCTCCTGAATACAAGTTAACAGCTACTGTACGTAACACAAACCGTGTAGCTAACTCGCTATCCAGTATAAAAGGCTCCAAAGTCATCTTTTTTCATATACAGAAGGTTGTGGATATTTGGTAAACAACAGTGCAAGTGGCTTGCCCAGTGTCGTTTATTCTTCTATACATATCACTCCTCTTTTGTTCTGGTAAAGATTATGATAGCAGCTTTTGCTGCACTGCCTCACAGGTTGCCGTCGATGGCGAAATTTCAGATTCAAGTGATGGTACTTGCGATAGCTTTTCACGACCTAATATTTGAGTACCGTGCACGTTATCAGAACTCTATGAACCGGTAGAATTTTTAATTTAAAAAAATATTATTATTATTATTATTATTATTATTATTGGGTGCCTTAATTCAACGTATTTCTAAGAAAACGTTTTCCTGTAATTGAGTTTTTGTCCACATAAATCGTATCAGATTTAATATTACATCCACTCACTCGTCCAGAACACGGAGTGAAACTCGGGATGTAAGGTGGGAAGACCACGCTTAATTGCTCCGGGGAACTAAGGTAACTGTATGTATTACCACCAGGAAGCCTAATACAAAGCACTTCGAATAACTAAAGAATATATATATAACCGACCAGCAAGTAACAGGACACGAATATCAGTATTGTCATTAAACTGTTACAAAGGTATCGCTCGCGCCTGTGCAGGAGTACACGCTTAAAGCGAGCTGCTATGCTTCCTATACCCGTTAGCCGATCAGAAACTCCCTACCCTTCCCTTGGTTTCGTTGAGACAGTTACTTTAGTATTAAGGCCTCCAGAGGAACATAATATTTCTGGAACAGCTTACTGTTATGGATTAGGATACAGTATCATGTTACGACATGTAACTCCCATCTCTAGTAGGTAGTATCTTGATTTACCCCTCAGCTTATAACACCCATCATACCATCTTTCATGCAGTATGCACGTGTAATGTGTAAAAAGCCATTCTAAAGTACTGGTACATTGCTGCACTGCATTTGCAGGAGGTATGCAAGCATAAGCCAAATGAAAACAGTCTACGTTCAAGACAAATAGCCCATAATATGCAAGGAACAATAAATTCTAAAATATCTCTGCACTGTAGCTATACACATCATTCCACTGAAGCTTCAGGACATATGTATGTGTAATATACAAGAAACAAATCTATGTTCATCATTGCACTGCAGCTTCAGGTGGTATGCATCCATAAGTTGTATTAAAATGCTCTACGCACAAGAAACAAGGACACACAACATGACTACCCCATCCCTCACATCAGTGCCTCACATTTTTTTTTTTTTTCCCCTGGCCGGTTGACTCCTCACCTTTAAATTCACACCTCGCAGGCCTCAAAAAAGCATATTGGCCTGACACCACGAAGGAAGTCGGCCTTCCCAACATGTTCACCTGCATCGCCCGTGATATTCATCCTTCTATCACCGATTATGAAATTGAAAGGGAACTCCGCATCCTGGGCGTCCATAGTGCCTCCAGACTACTCGCCGGCACCGAACCGCCCTCGGATATACTACTATATATTCCTCAGGCAGATGATCTCAAGTACATCGTGGATAATGCTGTGTTTATCAATCGCCGCCACCATAGAGCCGAACCTACTCCCCAGAATATTCTGGCTCAGCTACTAGACAACACACCAGCTCCACATCCAGCAGCGCCACCGTGGGAACCACCGCAACAACAGATTTCGCCCTCTCTTTCCATCCCTCAAGTAACTACCACTACTACCCCCACCATCACCACCACTACTACTACCACCACCATCACCACTACTACCCCCACCACCAGCATTACCTCTGCTGTACATATCTCCTATCCCGATCCTAGCACCACCAGAGTCATGTCCTATCCTACCTCCCTTATGATGTCCTCTCACCCCGTAAGTCCCATCCCTGAACAACCTAGTCCACAGCAAGTACACTTTCAGCCACCTGGAGAGGAAACTACTACTGCTACCCCAACTGACCCAGCAAGAACACCATTGTCCCCAACACTGCCTGACAACAATACCATCCATAGCTGTGTTGTACACGGAGTGGACCCCAGCACTCAACCTGAAGACATTACCGAAGACCTCTGGAAGACAGGAATTCCCGCATGACGAGCGTTCCGGATCCGCAATGCTGACGGCCCTACCTTCCTCGTACGCCTCCATCTGCCAACTTACCAAGATGTCAAACACCTCGTCAACCACGGAATACATCTTCAAGGCCGCTACCACCGCATGGAACACTCCCGTCCTTCTATTCCTTCTATGACCCGCCATACCATATCCCGACATCGTCCCCGGCTCGCTCCACTTCCACAACCATCCAGTCCACCGCCTCGTTTTTATCCAACCCCGCCTGGCTGTCCTCTAACCCCACCGCCTAACTCTGACCTTCTCGGTCTACTACTCACCTCACTCTGGAATTTCTCCTCATTATTCCACATCCTGACACTCCACATTTCCCTTCGCACATACCCCAGATTTTAACCGTTGTATATACTTGTATCACTGTATTGTACATTAAATTCGTAAGATTGTAAATCAAACATGCACGTAAAATCCTAACGTAAAACCTCACCACCTCCCTTGCTACACCACTGCATCTCTCCCTACCACACTGGTAAACTCATTTAAACCCTACTTTAGCACACATCCCCTACAATTCCCATCTACGTAACCTCCTCCCTAAATTTTGCACATCGTTCTTTCTATCTCTCATTCAACACTCCTCACAGTTCTCATCACATCTCCGGCCTGGGAGACAGTGTTACTGTCTAGGGGCCCGCCCCGCTCTATGGGCGGAAAATGAAACATAACAACAACAAAACAAAAAAAAAACATTTTCACGCTGGAAAGTATTGTAATGAATGTTAGCAAAGCCCTAAGTCATTCATCATTAAATACTACCTGGGCTACGAACATCATATTTTCAACGTTTTCATTTTGAAGTCCAACTCTTTGGCTGAATGGTCAGCGTACTGCCATTCGATTCAGAGTGTCCGGGGTTTGATTTCTGGCCAGGTCAGGGATTTTAATTGCTTCTTATTAATTCTTCTTATTGTTATTTGCTTTACATCGCAGCGACAAAGATAGGTTTTATGGCGACGATGAGGCAGGAAGGGGCTAGGAATGGGAAGAGAACGGCCATGGCCTTAATTAAGGTACAGCCCCAGCATTTGCCTGGTGTGGAAATGGGAAACCACGGTAAACCATCTTCAGGGCTGCCGACAGTGGGGTTCAAACCCACGATCTCCCGAATAGTGGATACTGGCCGCACTTAAGCGACTGCAGCTATCGAGCTCGATATTAATTCTTCTGGCTCGGGGTTTGGGTGTTTGTGTCTGTCCCAACACTCTTCTCTTCATATTGCGACAACACACCACACTACCAATCACCACAAAAGCATGCAATAGTGATTACATACCTCCATATAGGGTAGGCATCAGGAAGGGCATCCGGCCATAAAACAGGACCAAATCCAACGCCACCCCCGGAGGTCCGATTTCGATTCCCGGCTTTGCCACGAAATTTGAAAAAAGTGGTACGAGATCTATAACGGGCTCCACTCAGCCTCGGGAAGTCAACTGAGTAGAGGTGGGTTGGATTCCCACCTCAGCCATCCTGAAAGTGGTTTTTCGTGGTTTCCCATTTCTCCTCCAGACAAATGCTGGGATGGTACCTAACTTAAGGCCACGGCCACTTCCTTCCCTCTTCCTTATCTATCCCTTCCGATCTTCCCATCCCCCCGCAAGGCCCCCTGTTCAGCATAACAGGTGAGGCCGCCTGGGCGTGGTACTGGTCATCCTTCCCAGTTGTATCCCCCGACCCAGAGTCTGAAGCTCCAGGACACTGCCATTGAGGTGGTAGAAGTGGGATCCGTCGCTGAGTCCGAGGGAAAAACCGACCCTGGATGGTAAACAGATAAAGAAGAAGAAGATATATATCGTCGCACTAACACATCGAAATTATTCGGCTACGCAAGGATTGGGAAGAGACAGGGTTGGGAATAAAGCGGTCCTGGTCTTTATTAAAGTACAGGCCCAGCATTTGTCTGGTTTGAAAATAGAAAACTTTGGAAAACCATTTTTAGGGCTGTCGACGGTGGGATTCAAAGTCGGCATCTTCCGAATGCAAGCTCACAACTACGCGACCCTAACCACACGGTCAACACGCTCAATGTTGTCTATAAATTATTTCGATTTTTAAACTTTTATGTCCTTTTAACACTCACCGGCCCAAATACGATTCCGAAACAGACGTATTGTGCGTGAAAATGTGTTGCTTATCGCGTGCGTAATGTAACTGAGTGTATGCATTCCATAGCACAATTTTCTCTGTGCCTTCAGCATAGCAATATTATTATTATTATTATTATTATTATTATTATTATTATTATTATTATTATTATTATTATTATTATTATTATTATTATTATTATTATTATTATTATTATTTCAGTTTCAGAGCGTGTACAGTACAAATATACATAAACATAACATGCATGTTACATTACACAAAATACAGGGCACTTTACGGATATAATTCCAACTAATAAAACCAGCGTCAGCAATTCCCTCTTTGGTCGCCTGAACGAGCTCTCGAAGTGGAGATTGACAGGGCATAGTCGACAGTTATACATGTGTGTGGTAGTTTGCTTTTTCCCGCAATCACAAAGTTCTGTTTCGTTTCCTAAATACCCCTTGAGGTTGTTCCTAGATTTTCCAGTACTACTCCTCAAACGATTAAGTGACCTCCAAGTAGCTCGGCTGAGCTGATGGCTAGAAGGTAGAGATTCGTGAGGTGCCATCCACACCGATCACCGGAAGGTGTTGTATTCAGCTTCGCCACAGGTCTCAGCGCGCTGTTGCTGGTAATTTGTTTCAAGTGGTAGAGACGTTGAGGAAGCTCTTTCTTTATTTTGATCTTATAGGGGGCGGTCGAAGTCCAAATAGAGGGTGACTCCTGTTGTTCTTCGATGTTTTTCCTCTCATATTTTGCAGCCAAGAGCCTCCGTGGCTCAGGCGGTAGCGTGCCGGTCTCTCACCGCTGGGCTCCTTGGTTCAAATCCCGGTCACTCAATGTGAGATTTGTGCTGGACAAAGCGGAGGTGGGACAGGTTTTTCTCCGGGTACTCCGGGTTTCTCTGTCATATTCCATTCCAGCAACACTCACCAATATAATTTCATTTCATCTGTCATTCTTTAATCAATGCCACAGAGGAGTGAGACAAGCTTCGGCAGCCGGCACAATTCCTATCCTCGCCGCTAGATAGGGGCTTCATTATTCCATTCCTGACCTGATCGAATGACTGGAAACAGGTTGTGGATTTTTTTCATTCACTTTGCCACCACCCCACTCCGAATATCGGGGGCAGTAAAGTTTCTCAGTAGGGGTTGCTTTCAGGCATTCTGTAACTATTCTGCAGGTTTCATTCAAAAACAAACCAAACCTCATTGCGCAACAGCCCCGAAGGGCCATGGCCTACCAAGCGACTGCTGCCCAGCCCAAAGGCCTATAGATTATGAGGTGTCGTGTGGTCAGCACGACGGATCTTCTCGGCCGTTATTCTTGGCTTTCTAGACAGGTGCCGCTATCTCACCGTCAGATAGCTCCTCAATTGTAATCACGTAGGCTAAGTTGACCTCGAACCAGCCCTCAGATGCAGATAAAACTCGCTGACCTGGCCGGGAATCGAACCCGGGGCCTCCGGGTAACTGGCAGGCACGCTACGCCTACGCTACGGGGCCGGCGCGTTTCATAATAATCGGGAACCTCCATGAAAAAAAAAGTCAACAAGTTTACACCACTGGTGGAGCATATTCATAGACTATGACACTATGAAGAGGTGATCATTGTACCAATCATCCTTTCGAGTACAGCTGCTATACCTAGAACTCGGGTGGAAGGGCTGAAGAAGTTGGATGTCAACACCAACAACTACGAGGCTATGCAGAAGGCGGTTGTCATTGCCACGACTGGAACTGTTCGGAAATTTATGGGTTCAGATTCTGCAGAAAAATTTAATATAAATTAAGGTTTATTGTGCTTTGATTTTCTAAAATTTGTACAGTTGCTTGAATATCGTTACCACGAAAATGTGCAAAATAAATAAATAAATAAATAAATAAATAAATAAATAAATAAATAAATAAATAAATAAATAAATAAATAAATAAATAAATAATTTTCGGATTTGAACAAATTAAAATGAAAATTGACTGTATTGGGATTTGATCCCTTAATTTGGCGCCCCGTGAGTGAACGTCCGACAAATATGTCTGCTTATTTTTTTAGGATTAGTTCTTAAGTACTGATTCAAACCATCGTCTTCTTGGTCTTCCCAGCTTCTCTTACCCTCCATGGCAGAGTCCATTGTTCTGCTGGATAACCTAATCTCCTCCGTTCGCCTCAGATAGCCTCACTACCAATCTGGTTAATACGCACAGGTTCATCCACTGAGGTTACTTCTGACCTCATCTCACTTACTTGTCATTGAAAATCACCCTGTGATATCCTTCTAAAATCTAAATCCATTTATTACATTACATGGCTTTATTTCAGGCTCTATAGCCTGAGCCACGCCATAGAAAACAAGGCGTAAATAAATAAATAAATAAATAAATAAATAAATAAATAAATAAATAAATAAATAAATAAATAAATAAATAAATAAATAAATAAAATACCCTCCGGTCATTGTTCCCACCTGTTTGTACCAGCTTCCTTCATGTCTGTTCCTTGCAACTTTTGAATAACATGTTTCGATTCCACCCTGTTTTCACTCCACACACCAAAGTCGATCTGAAGTTAGGCTGATGTAAAGTTAATTTCATTCGAGAACCCACTTCCTTCTAACAGAATACCGTTATTGACATAGATGTAATAAATGGATATAGATGTTAGAAGGATATCATAGATGATTTCCAATGACATGTAAGAGAGATGAAGACTCGGTTTACCTGTCAAGTTATTTTCAATTTCAAGAGGAAATAAAAAGGAAATTTCATTAAAGACCTTTGCATCAAGCCACCTGCTTCAAGAAAAGTACTGCGAAAGCGTGAATTGAGAGGACCATCTTGTGGTGACTGGCGAATAAAATGAAGAATAGCCAATTGAGATACCAGAGGAGTGAAGTGCCCAGTGCTTGAAATGTAACCGTGCCAATATCAGCATTCAAGTGATGCAGACTATTCATGGAGAGAGGGACGACAACCTAGATGATAATCACCTCAGATTTTGTTATAATTCTAAGAATCACGTTACCTGAAATAAATATTTTACCAGGAAAATGTCTTTAGCCGCTGATACTAGCTTGAAGAGCATGGAATATTTCTAAAGGGTGGAATGTAAGCATGTAGGCATTCTAGCTTTGAAGCCGTGCTCTTCGGAGGGATGTACGAACCCAACCATCCGGTCCGAATCCTACGAAAGTCAACCTGAAGAGATGAACGAGGAAAAGAAAGGGATATACGAAAGCATAATTCCATTCTACAAAGAAAAGTACCACCTCGAGATCACTGCCATCATCGAACTTCTGATCGGAATAAGAAAATCAATTCCACTTTTCTTCCTCGATTTTAAAAGAAATTTGGATTTAAGAAGGATTTGATATACATTATTTTGTTATTAATAAATGGTTCACAGCAGTATCTTCAAGAACCACATCGATGGCCTGTAAAAACGCTCTCCTTTCGGTGTCAAATCTTCAATGCGTGCGGTATATACCGGGCGGTTCACCAGCCCCTTACGATTTAGTTTTATACATCCCGTTGCTTTTAATACACTTCTGAAATACTCCGGTCCCTCTCCCTAAACCGGAGTAACATAACAAGATGTGTGTTTACGGGCCAGAAGACAGAAAGAATCGTGAGCGCCACTATTAATTCATTGTGGGTACCTCGAATGAATCCGTAAAACGAGTACAGATACGAACAACACGTACCTTACGGTACAACAGGAGGTGCACACACAGACCAAGAGCAGGTATTGTATAGGTTGGAAACTGCACGCTGCATGTCAAACCTCGCAATAGCTCACTTGGCATCGGTGCGGTGAGAGTTGTGATAGTGGACGGTGCTTGAAGGTTCGAATTTCACGCAAGTGAGAGCACTCATCGAAGAAAGAAAATTCGCCAGGAGAGGGATTTGGACATGGACCTCCGAACTAACAGGATCACGCCACAGCAGGTACGCTACGGTCACACCGGCTGAAACTCAGGGTGTGTTTAATGCTGATTTCTCGATATAGGTATAAATCCGGTCTTAAGCCACGTAAAGATCTGGCAACACCGACTTGAAAACCCCATTTGAATTCACTCGCAAAGCGGTCTGATTGGCCAACTTCAGCAGCTGATCAAATTACAGTGGCGCGAGATATCGCATTATTTTTCAAATTATTTATCAGTATGACCAACCCTCGAACGCTCATATACCCGGTTCACGTTGTATCCGCCCACCGTGATATGTGGACCAGGTACACAGCGCTTTTCAGATAAACACCGAAACACGTTCGGTGTACATCATTTAATTTCTCTTCTATAGGTTTTATTCATTTAATTTCTCTTCTGTATGTTTATTTAATACATTTACTTGCGAGTTATAGTATTTACAGTGCACTATGTCTTGTGGTATGGGCTAGAATAAATTTTTTATTGATCTGTCTCAGTCTCATCCTTGGCATTGACAATATGAAAGTGTCTGAGGTATGAGCGATGCTAGTAATACCTTTTCTTGTGCAGCCAATCCATGTTATCGCCCATAGTAACGAGAAACTATCTCATTCCTCATTTCCCTACTATGCCTCTTCAGTAACGCCTAGACTATCCATGACAGCTGTTGGTGGAGCTATGAAGTATCAAATCAGTCTTGGGGCTGAATACTCAATATATATAGGCCTACATACAGGTTTATTTAACCCATAGGTGGGCAATAAGAGAGCCTCGCTGCTTGAGCTAACGCACGAGCGGGGGAAGAACCGAGATCAGCTGTGATGTAAAGACTAGATGTCTGTATATAGAGTCAAGCCGCAAGCAAAGCCACAGCGGTGTACCTGGCGGAGTATATTATGCGTACGCAATACAGTCGTACAGTTCGTTTGTCGTTCACTGTTTATGCTGTAATCCTAAACAAGCTGTTATGTAGGCCTACAGTATTTCTATGAGCACAGATTGTAGTAAAAGGAGTATTTAGTTATCACGCGTCAAAATAATTAATTTTATTTCCTACGCATAACCTAATGAAATGCAGATAATCAAACCTATTTACTTAACATATGACGTTTGTATACAAAATAACTTATTTTGTTTCCTCACCATAATCTAATACACTGAGCAGAAAGAGACATTCGGCAAAATACAACTGTTAAAAGTTTAAATAAATCTGTTTCGATGCGCACCCCCTTCACTAGTTGTAACTGAAAGCCGTGCAAGCAGCTGCTAGGCTGCCTTCCGTCAGAGTGCATGCCATACTCCTTTGCCCGCCTTCGCTGGAGCGCTGCTCGTTGAGCTGAATTGTGCCCAACCTTTATTTAATCGTTGTATTACCCTCAACGTTAGTACGCGTGTTTTGGTCCTAAGCACATGTATCTTATACCACGTACCTAAGTTATTTCGACTAATAGCGACATTGTCCGGCCCCGCAGTGAAGGGGGCAACGCGTCCGCCTGTTAACCGGCGGCCCCGGGTTCGATTTCCGGCCGGGTCAGGTGTTTTTAATTGTAAATGATTAATGCCCCTGGCCTGGTGTTTGTGTCATCGTTAATGTTCCTTTCCTCACATTAAACACACTCTACACTTCCGCAATTCCAGTTACACGCAGGTCGATGCCACGAACAAATATCATTATTTAAAAAACTGACATTTATTTGGAAAGCAACGACCCCAATGGTGTACAGGCCTACTGTAAATGTAGGTGCCTCCCTACTTTCCACCAACAGGTTCACTTCAGTGGAGTTTCCCTCATTAATCTAATACCTCCTCAATATCTAAACAAATTCACTCAACACGTTCTCAAGATCAGATGTCAACACGTAAACATTAAGAGAATTTTTAAGCTCACGAAAACTGAAAGGTTTCCCGCAGTTTGAAAAATATGCTTACGAGTCCATACTTAGGCTGTTTTGGTTCCGAGCCCCAATTTTGGATTCTCCCTCTTCCCCCAGTCCTGGCCCATCTAGGAGTTCTATATTCTAGTTTTCTAATAATCTTGGATGTATCAGTTCCTCTGATAACAATTTTTATAGTATCCAGTATTTGGGAGATAGTAGGCTCGAACCCCACTGTCGGTAGCCCCAAAAATGGTTTTCCGTCGTTTCCCATTTTCACACCAGGCAAATGCTGGGGCTGTACCTTAATTAAGGCCACGGCCGCTTCCTTCCCACTCCTAGCCCTTCCCTGTCCCATCGTCGCCATAAGACCTATCTGTGTCGGTGCGACGTAAAGCAACTATCAAAAAAAAAACAATTTTTATGCATCTAGGTTACCTGGAAACTATGTATTTTTCTTTTGTATACTCACCTTTATTCACTACACTTTGACTACGATATTTATACCACAGACTAATATTTTATTTTTTATCATATGCTTTTAGTAACGGGAATGTTCGAGGATATGTTTGACTCATCAATTTTGTAGCTGCTTTTCCTTGTGCATCCCATGGGGTGGACTACTTGTACCGCTGTGTGAGGGTGTTGTTCAATCAATCAATCAATCAATCAATCAATCAATCAATCAATCAATCAATCAATCAATCAATCAATCAATCAATCAATCAATCAATCAATTAATTAATCAATCAATCAATCAATCAATCAATCAATCAATCAATCAATCAATCAATCAATCACTACTTATCTGCATTTCGGGCAGTCGCCTAGGTGGCTGATTCCCTAACTGTTGTTTTCATAGCCTTTTCTTAAACGATTGCAAAGAAATCGGAAATTTATTGAACATCTCCCTTGGTACGTTATTCCAATCCCTAACTTCCCTTCCTATAAACGAATATTATCCCTAATTTGTCCTCTTGAATTCCATCTTTATCTTCATATTGTGATCTTTCCTACTTTTAAAGACACCACTCAAATTCGTCTGCTGATGTCATTCCACGCCATCTCTCCGCTGACAGCTCGGAACATACAACTTAGTCGAGAAGCTCGTCTCCGTTCTCCCTATTCTTCTCAGTCCAAACTTTGCAACATTTTTGTAACGCTACTCTTTTGTTGGAAATCACCCAGAACCAATCGAGCTGCTTTTCTTCGGATTTTTTCCAGTTATTGAATCAAGTAATTCTGGTGAGGGTCCCATACACTGGAACCATACTCTAGTTGGGGTCTTACCAGAAACTTACATGCCCTCTCCTTTGTGATAGTACATATATCACACCCCTGAATTATATGTAGAAGTTAGAGATATTATTGTCAGTATTCGATTTATTATTATTATTATTATTATTAGTATTTCATTTGTATATTTTGACATTTATATTGGTAAGCTGGAAGATATCCACATATGTAGGTATGAGTAATTTGTTTTGCACGAGTGGGAAAACCTTGCTTTAATAACTCTGGTAATTTGAATGAGTCATCTGGCTACCCCAGTGTGTGTTGTGATGTACTTGTGTCAGGGAATTCCATTTACTCATGTATATATCCCAGCCTGATGAGATAAGCTTGTTGTTGTACCAGGAAAGTTTGGTGATTCATGAAAACTCCCGAGTGTTTGTTTATCTCTTGGGAGAAAGGAGAAGTTCAGGGCTTGGTCTTGATTTGAGATCACTCATGATTGGCTGGCAAGCACCAATCCAGACGTCTCATCTGAGAGGAGGGGGATGTTGATGTCTATAAAGGTTGGTCATACGGCGGCAACCAGAGGACTGTATAGGAGATTGTAAGAAAGATTGTAAGGGTGATTGTAGAGGTGATTGAAAAGGAACGAGAAGGAAGATAACTACAACTACAACTGAGGCACTGTACGGGAAGGAAGTGGTGCTGAGACACGGTACTGGATTGACATGGCTGCAATGGACTGGACTTCAAACGTTCGTGGAGCGTAGTCGTGTTATGTTTGTGGAGAGTGCTTGCGCATTAAGTATTGTAGCACTTGTGGCGGCCTAGTATTATATGTTGGTGAAAGCTATCTCAGACTTTCCATAAATTTATATGTTGAGGATCGACAGACGTGTGTATATATCTTTACAAGTGTTAAAATATGTGAACACAGTAGTACAAGGTACAGTATCTGTGTGAAGTGATAACTGCCGATTATGAGAATCGGTAAGTCGAATTGATATAGAGACAGTGAAGGGTATTCATCTTCAAACATGTACATTGTTCATCGGACCATCTACAAATGGTAGCTTAGTTCTCACTTTCGTTTTCCCACGGTTTTCATTATTGTTGTTGTTGTAAATATGGAGTCTTCCAGCAATATTTTATGTGTGTATTATATGTATAATGTTGTATGTTGATGAGGTGCTCATGCACGGAATTTGTTCAGAATATAGTTAGTTATTTTAGAATCAGTGTTATTGATGAACCTAGGTGCAGTTCCTACCTAATTAGTCGTTTTCAGGAGGTTAGGTAAGGCCTGCAGCAGATGTACCAGTACGCAGCATTATGTACACGCCCTGGGATATAAAGTTTATCATGCTCTTATCTAAATTCGAGGGATCCATTCTGGTGAACTCTGGCGCCCATACTACGGACATTTCGGTTAATTATGCTTATTAATTTTATTAAGTTTTTGAGTAATTTATATTTATATTTTATTTATTTATTATATTTATTTATCAGTAGTCATCAACTTATTACAATTGGCTTCCCAACGTGTGGCTGAATGATTGGTACATCTGTTAGGCTTATAAGCGTAGGTGCACTTGTCAGGTGTGGTTGGAATTCTGCAAACTATGTCAGTGAAGTGTTTTATATGTTTCATGTGTATTTTGGAGTATGAAGAAATGTTGTAGCGAGTCCAGTATTATAAAGTTGAGAAGTAGAGAGGTTTTGAAAGTTGCTGGTACTAAGAATCAGGATAAGAGAAGTCAAAAGAATTCCACCACATTGAGTTTATCTAATTTAAGTGAGAGTAGCGAAATGGCTGATAGTAGGAAAGATCAATCGGCAACGATATGTGAGGAATCTAGTACCCCGTCTCAAACTCAGAATGTAGGGAATCAAGGCGAGTCTTCAATGCTCTGTATGATTAAATCGCTACTTAATGAGTTGAAGGGTGAATTGTCCAGTAAGATTGATAGCCAGAGTAAAGAGTTAAATTCAGTGAGTGTTGAATTAAATGCTGTTACCAGTAAAATCGATAATAATAATGTTGAATTGTCCAGTAAAATCGATAATAATAATATTGAATTGTCCAGTAAAATCGATAATAATAATGTTGAATTGTCTAGCAAGATTGATAGTCAGAGTAAAGAGTTGAAGAGTGAATTGAGTTTTTTAAGTAATGAAATATACAGTATTAATAGTGAATTAAATTCAGTTAGTTCGGAATTGTCCAGTAAGATTGAGAATCAAAGTAAGGAGTTAAATTTAGTGAGTGTTGAATTGTCTAGTAAAATTGATAGTTTAAGTAGTGCTGTGAATGGTAGAATAGATGAATTGAACCAGAAGTTTGACCATCAAAGCAGGGAAATTCAGGAAGTCAATAATAAGGTAGAAGCTCAATGCTTGGAATTGACTGAGAAAATTGAATGCCGATTTAATGTAGTTAGGAAGGAATTTGTTGAAAACAGCAAGGAATGCGACAAGAGAATAAAAATAGTGGAAGATAAAGTCGAAGAAATAGATAGAATTAAAACCAGCCAGAATGTTTTAGTGAAGCGAATAGATGAGAAGAATGAGAAATTGGAGAAAGACCTTAAGTCGGTAAAAGATGACCTCAAGTCAGTAGAAGGAAATGCCAGAATGGTAGTGGAAGAAGGAATTAAATCATGTCATGTGAAATTAAGGCAGGAGATCAGTCAAATCCAATTAGGTAGCAGCATATGTAATAGGTACGTATCTTGTACGAAGGACTCTGAATTACCCAAGTTTAATGGTCGGCAGTTTAATCCGATGGAATTCTTGAAAACGGTGGAGAAACGGTTTTCCAAGAATCTTGACGATGGTTTGATCGAATGGAGTATGGTTGATGAGATGTTGGATATTGCATTTGTTGGAGAAGCGAGATCCTGGTTTCAAGTTTACAGACAGGGTATTTCGAGTTTGGAGGAATTTAGGGAGAAATTTAGTTCTAAATTTTGGAGTGAAGCTATTCAGGGAAGGGAAAGAGATCGCGTGCTATTTGGCAAGTATAAACCTCAGGAAGGTGTGTCTATGACGGAATATTTCTTAGCGCATGTTCTGATCAGCCAGAATATTGAAGGTCTAGCATCGGAGAGAGATACAGTCCGCCAGATGTTGAGGCATTTTCCTGAGAAGGTCGGATTAGCTGCATGTATGCAGAATATTGTTACGATTAAGGAATTAGAGCAGCTGTTAGAGAGGTTTGATGCTTTAGAAGGGCAGGGGAGGACTAGGCAAAGTGAAGGTAGAAATTACGGGGATAATGGGAGACAAGGTAATCAGGTAGCGGGAGATAGGAATAATCAGAATTTCAGTCATTCTAGGCATGGGAATCAGGGTGGTAATTCCGGAAGGGGAAACAGACAGTCTAATCAGGGAGGTAATCACCAGGAATATTTTGGCAGAAGACCTAATCAAGGGGAATCAGAAAGTAGGGGGCGTACGGATCAAAGACCTCCAGATCAAGTGCAGAGACATGATAATAGTGAACAGTCCACGTCAAGTAATTTAAACCGGAATCGGACTTCTTAGTTGGGTCAGATAGGCAGTCCGATACCGAAATTCCTATTCACGCGATGAAACAGGTAAGTTACGAGGTAGACGTGAAAGAGGAATCATTGTATGACCATGTGTTTTGTGATCAGGGAGATTTTGAGAATAGAGGGCGTGATGAAGGTAAGAAAGCTGTGTCGGATGTCTTACTTTGTGCTAGTGGTGATGGTAATAGCGGTGTTGCGATCGATAATCTTGTAGAAGTTTCTGAAATTGAAAGTGAAGTTTTTTGTGAAGTTGATGAAGGTTGTTTAGTAAGTGAAGTGTGTTCACAGAGTATACATCATGAGGATGTTTTTGTTGATTTAAGTGTACGTGAGGAGAGTAAAGTTAGGACCATTATGTGTGAAAATGGTGACTTTGAGATTAATGAAACTTCTGATAAGAGAGTCGAAAGTAGCAGTGTTGTTGGCATGAAAGTGGTGCAAGTAGGAGCTGATATTGAAGGTGGTGAAGATGGATTAATTGTTGGGTCATTAAGTAGTAATGACAGCAATTTCAAAGTGTATTATGGTAAGAATTTCAGTAATCGAGTGAGCGTGAGTGAGAATGAAGTGCGTATGTTTGACAAGCGAGTGCGTAATGTTTTATTTAAGTCTGAGACTTGTGTGAATGATTTGAATGACGTGTTGAGTGATATCGATGTGGAATGTATGAAAAAGTATGTGATCTGTTTGCTTGCATTAATTATGGTTTTGTGGAAGAGTAAACGTAGTGAGATTCCCGCGCATTTCAGAAAGAGGGATTTCTTTTTTATGAATGTTCCGAATGAAAGTTTGTATAATTCTTGTGTGACTGGATGGTATGAATGTTTGTGTGTGAGATAGAGTGGATTCTAGACGTAGTTAGATTTTGTTGCGGTACGCATTCCTCGCTTATCGATGCCAATGTTAAGTTTATGTATAGTTTTTTCATTTATATCAGGGTCCGTATACTGTGGACAGTAGAATAGGCAAGTGTGCTTATAGGCTCCTAACCACTGACAACAAGGTTCTTGGAACATTTAATATCTATAGCCTTCGCAGATATAAGAAATAGGATCTGCACCTTGGATGTGTATATTATCAATTATGAGTTATGTGTACAGTAGCAAGTAGGGATTGTGTTCAATGGTATATGAAACAATCAGTTGTGTGTATATAGACATATTATTATTATTGTGTGGACAAATTGTATTTCGTGTGTGCGAATACAATGCAGTAGACGCAATGTATATATCATTATTACAGTAAATTAAGTGTTCAGTTATGTCATTATAAGGTTATGTATGAAGTTCTGTTTTATGGTGAATCATAATATATGATATCATCGATTCACCAAGGGGGCGTTATGTGATAGTACATATATCACACCCCTGAATTATATGTAGAAGTTAGAGATATTATTGTCAGTATTCGATTTATTATTATTATTAGTATTTCATTTGTATATTTTGACATTTATATTGGTAAGCTGGAAGATATCCACATATGTAGGTATGAGTAATTTGTTTTGCACGAGTGGGAAAACCTTGCTTTAATAACTCTGGTAATTTGAATGAGTCATCTGGCTACCCCAGTGTGTGTTGTGATGTACTTGTGTCAGGGAATTCCATTTACTCATGTATATATCCCAGCCTGATGAGATAAGCTTGTTGTTGTACCAGGAAAGTTTGGTGATTCATGAAAACTCCCGAGTGTTTGTTTATCTCTTGGGAGAAAGGAGAAGTTCAGGGCTTGGTCTTGATTTGAGATCACTCATGATTGGCTGGCAAGCACCAATCCAGACGTCTCATCTGAGAGGAGGGGGATGTTGATGTCTATAAAGGTTGGTCATACGGCGGCAACCAGAGGACTGTATAGGAGATTGTAAGAAAGATTGTAAGGGTGATTGTAGAGGTGATTGAAAAGGAACGAGAAGGAAGATAACTACAACTACAACTGAGGCACTGTACGGGAAGGAAGTGGTGCTGAGACACGGTACTGGATTGACATGGCTGCAATGGACTGGACTTCAAACGTTCGTGGAGCGTAGTCGTGTTATGTTTGTGGAGAGTGCTTGCGCATTAAGTATTGTAGCACTTGTGGCGGCCTAGTATTATATGTTGGTGAAAGCTATCTCAGACTTTCCATAAATTTATATGTTGAGGATCGACAGACGTGTGTATATATCTTTACAAGTGTTAAAATATGTGAACACAGTAGTACAAGGTACAGTATCTGTGTGAAGTGATAACTGCCGATTATGAGAATCGGTAAGTCGAATTGATATAGAGACAGTGAAGGGTATTCATCTTCAAACATGTACATTGTTCATCGGACCATCTACAAATGGTAGCTTAGTTCTCACTTTCGTTTTCCCACGGTTTTCATTATTGTTGTTGTTGTAAATATGGAGTCTTCCAGCAATATTTTATGTGTGTATTATATGTATAATGTTGTATGTTGATGAGGTGCTCATGCACGGAATTTGTTCAGAATATAGTTAGTTATTTTAGAATCAGTGTTATTGATGAACCTAGGTGCAGTTCCTACCTAATTAGTCGTTTTCAGGAGGTTAGGTAAGGCCTGCAGCAGATGTACCAGTACGCAGCATTATGTACACGCCCTGGGATATAAAGTTTATCATGCTCTTATCTAAATTCGAGGGATCCATTCTGGTGAACTCTGGCGCCCATACTACGGACATTTCGGTTAATTATGCTTATTAATTTTATTAAGTTTTTGAGTAATTTATATTTATATTTTATTTATTTATTATATTTATTTATCAGTAGTCATCAACTTATTACACCTTTACATCCTTACTAAAACCCCTGAATATCCTCATAACCATGTGCAGAGATCTGTACCCTTTATTTACAATCCTATTTATGTGATTACCCCAATGAAGATCTTTCCTTATATTAACACCTAGGTACTTACAATGATCCCCAAAGGGAACTTTCACCCCATCAACGCAGTAATTAAAACTGAGAGGACTTTGTGGGTATAGGTGTACCTGGAATGAAAAGGAATGGCCATAGCCTTGATAAAGGTACCATCCCAGCATTTTCCCGGAGTTGAAATAGGAAACCACAGCAAACCACTTCAAGGCTGGCCGACGAGGAATTCGCCGGTGTTTTGCAAGACGCGAACATTACGGATAATCTCATGGAATTTATCATGCCAATGACACTTTCCATAGGCGGTTCTACGTTGATTGGCGTGATATAGTCCTTTCGTTATTTCACAATTGGTTTCCTTATAGTGCAATGCGAGCCCGCAATTTCTTCCTTGTCACTTGTTCACTAGACTGCCCTTTAAATATTCATGAAGGACAACATGGAGAGATTACGTATCAACAAAGTCCTTTCCTCATCATGTGTCGTGGTGGTTGCACTGCTGAATACTGAAATCGTTGCGAGACCAATGGATAATTCTATACAGGGTATATCAGAACTATACCGAAAAAAAAAATCAGTGATGCTCTTCGTGTTATGTTAAGAACGATGTTGCAATCGGTTTGGAGAAAATGCTTTTCGAGAAAATTATGTTCTTTTGTTACTTCCGCGCCGGCGATTCAAATTGACGAACTCGCCGTATTTGCTATGCCAGAGCACAAGCCGCTAGAGTGCTTCAGGGAAGAGAAGAGAAGAGAAGGGAAGGGAGGGGAAGTGGGGTGTATGTTGGAGACAGAGATAATGCTCCGCACAAGTTTCATCGTTCGACTCGCACAGGTTTGTTCTTGTCTCTTACAGGCAATATCCTTAGTTCGTTTATTAAACAGCATTAACTGCACACACAGTACAAGAACACACTTGACTGTCACGGAATGCACCAGATCGTTTCTCCTCTCGGTTGTTGGTCGCAGTAACGTTCTTTATTATTTAACATCTTCGAAGATGCAACGCTGCCGCGCCACGATTGTGTATTCCTCTACTCACAACATTGTAAATGGAATGAAATACTGAATACGTCCAATGGGTTGATTACAGTAGATGTTCAATATGCCCCCCTCCTAATTCGATGCACAGTTCACGACGGTGTAGTTGTAACCTTTGGGCTCTGTTCAAGATGTGTGATGTTTTGCGAATGACCGGGAAAGCTGCCTGTATTCTTGGTACAAGTTCATCTTCTCTTTCTGCGGGATTCCCATAGCAGTACAAGGGTTCCTATCTCGTTGCAGCCATTTTGGCAGCAACGGGTTGTGTTGAATGACCTACCGGGAACCGATCTGACTGCTGTGAGGTTGCATGACCTTTTCACTGCGTTCATGTATTCATAAGAGGATAGAGGTGATTCATGAGTCATCCAGGAGTTTGCTTTCGGGCAGTCTGAATATAACACTACTCCATTTCCGTTATGTAGTAACTGGCACCACGACTGAAAGGATCGATTCCTAAACAAATTAGGAAGAAAATCTCAATCAATACTTGTTTGAATTATAAAGTCAATGTTGAAAACTATTGGTATCTTTAAAACATTTTCGTTTGTGCCTTTTAATATCCACCTCGTAGGTTGCAGTAAGGGTAAGATAATTTTTCTCTGTCTTCTTCTACTACTTTGCCTACACTTTGCTACGGTCGCGGGAGAAAATGTGTCACATATCTGGATCTGGCCCGGTTTGGAAGGATGTATTCACTACTGCTGTTTCTGTAGTGGTGGATAGTGTGATGCGTTGTGTAAATGAAGAGATGTGTATTAAAACAAACAAAAACACGCAGCCCCCGAACCGGCGAAGTTAACCTAGATGCGACTAACATCCCGGACGCAGTCGAGAATCGAAACTGAAACCCTCCGAACCGAACCGAAGGCCGCTATCCTGGCCATTCAGCCAAGCAGGCGGGCAGAATGGAATTAGTCCTCTGTTGGCTGTGGTCAGGCTCCATCCTTCACCGCGCTCCATAGACTCGTTTTGCTCTCTCCTTCGGTCGTCTCGGTTGGCATGGCCCCGAACAGTCATCCTTCTGCTTCTTAGCAAATCATCTTGAGCTTGTCTTGCGCAATAAACAGAATCAAGTACATATGTGACATCATCTGGGACAATATGACAAATACTAAGCCTGCTAACATTAATATGTTGTCTGTAGTCAGGTTTAATATCGGCTTTTCTTTAAACATGAGACAGATTCCCAAGATGTCTACTGTAGTCTTATCTTCTTCTAATGGCTGTTAATTGCTAGTTGGATTAATATTTGTAGCTGTTGCGTTAAATTCGTTATCTCGTTTTCTAAGCCAAGGCTTGTTCAATGCCTTCTTCTCTATGTATGGCTTACTTAATCCTTCTTTATTTCTTGCGTATTTGACGCCACTACATTATTTATGTTGATATATAATACGTATTTTAAACGTATAAAGGCTTGTAGTAACTTATTTTCTTCTCTCCTTTATATATCTTAATATTATATCGCGTATATTTCTTCTTATAGGACTTAGGGAAAGTAGGGAAATTTATTTTCTTCTTTGAAGAAGGGATTCCATTGCTATACATTTCTAGGCCTCGTGTAGAAATGAAAAGTGGTTGAGAACCTGTAGCTACTAGCGCGATATACACAGTCACGTAGAACTATAACTTGCTTGCTTTCTGAAGACTTTGACAACAGACTTTTGCAGACAGAGATGAAATGCTTTTGAGTCTCAGTAGGTAAATATCGATGGAGGAGTTCCGCGCAGGTGAAGTTTTAATCAGCCTAGTTAATTTCCAAGCTAATGCATGTGAATAGATCAGTGGTAATCAAACTTTTTGGTTGGCATTCCCCCAAATTCCTTTCTTTTTTAACCTTCGTACCCCCGAAATTCGCCTTTACTGGTGAGCTGTAGTGTTTACAGTGCACTATGTTTTCTGGTACGGTCTAGAATACATTTGTTACTTTCATTCACCTGTCTCAGTCTCATTTTCGACTTTGACAATAGGAAAGTGACCGAGGTATGAGCGATGCTAGTAATACCATTCCTTATGCAGCCAGTCCCTGTTATGAATGGTTGAAAATATCGCTCATAGCGTCGGTTGGTGCATGCATTTCAGTGGGCTTGACAGACTAAATTGTAATAGCAACTTCTGGATCGGCGAGGAAAGCAACCGGAAATTATCTCACTCCTCATTTCACTAGCATGCCTCATCAGTGACGCCTACAGCTGTTGACGGAGCTGTGGACGATGAAACCAATATACAACATACATACATACATACATACATACATACATACATACATACATACATACATACATACATACATACATACATACATACATACATACATACATACATACATACATGCACACATACATACGTACGTACGTACATACATACATACATACATACATACATACATACATACATACATACATACATACATACCCCCGAAATACGACTATATTGCGATTATACCAGAAATAACAAGTTATTGTTGCTGGATGCCAATAACATTAACATTATCTTCCTCCGATTCTCATCCCGCTTGCTCAGCGTCCCTGGGCGCACTAAGGCATGAAACAGTTGAGGCCGGGTATTTAAAGTCGCATGCCCTTCCTGACACCCCGGCACCACAGGATTATCAACTGAAATCCCACCCCAGCAACACCAGGAATCAAAGCATGGTCGCCGAGATGAGAGGCAAGCTGCTAAGCCGCTACACCACCCTGTTACCCAGTAATAACAATACTGTATTGTATATGTATATAATACCTTTAAAAACGACTTTAGGTAACTAACCAAAAAGCGAGCTCCAAAGCAATGATATGTATAATCATAGACACATTATCATTATAGACTGTTATGCCTTTCAGCGTTCAGTCTTCAAGCCTCTGTGAATTCACTAAACGTCGCCACAATCCTCTATTTGCAACTAGTGCTGTGGCCTCATTTAGTTCTATACCTCTTATCTTTAAATCGTTAGAAACTGAGTCTAACCATCGTCATCGTGGTCTTCCTTTACTTCGCTTACCCTCGATAACAGAGTCCATTATTCTTGTAGGTAACCTATCCTCCTCCTTTCGATTCACATGACCCCACCACCGAAGCCGGTTTATGCGTACAGCTTTATCCATCGAGTTCATTCCTAAGTTAGCCTTTATCTCCTCATTCCGAGCACCCTCCTGCCATTGTTTCCACCATGCAATATTTTATTACTGTACTATATACAGTGTTGCTGAAAAACTGGAGTAAATGAATGGATTTCAAAAAAAAGTTAAAAAACATTCAGAACAGTTAAGCATTTTTTACGTACGTAGTCAATGGAAGGTACAAATTGACACATACTTTAGAATAAATGCTCCGGAAGGAGGACTCTGTGCAGTGGTAGAAAAAGCCACTACATTAAAAGAAGATTTTATTTAAAATGAGCGGGCTTAAATCTTTTTCTGAACTGCTCACTGGAAACAGTTAAAAGCTATGATAAATTTGCATACCCCTAGTGGCAAGCATAGTGGGGATCTGGTAAATGCAGCACGGGTGAAGTTTAAGGGAGCGTTTATTGTTATTAGTGGAATGCTGTGTAGGAGGGATACTGACTGGAAGGCGATTGGAGACTATAGAGTGGGTATGTGGGAAACTAGGAGTGAGATTTCTAGATTCTGATAGGTGGATAGGAGCTGCGCTCAGATGGCCTTGGTATAAGTTAGGAATTTTTTTAGAAGAGTCGTAGGGAGGTACATTCAGCGAAACGCGGTGCTCTAGCGAACGGTGATAAGGGACAGGGATCTGGAAGTCAAGTAGGGATGACATAAAATAGTCAGTGCTGAACTGTAGAAGTATTGTAAAGAAAGGAATATAATTAATTTAATAGATATATACTTACCAGATATTGTAATAGGAGTTGAATCATGGCTGAGAAATGATATAATGGACGCAGAAATTTTCTCACGGAATAGGAATGTGCATCGTAGAGATAGGATAGGAATGGTAGGAGGGGGAGTATTCATTCTGGCGAAAGAAGAATTTGCAAGCTACAAAAAATGTTAAAGATGACAAACGTGAAATTCTCATTTCTAAAGATAATAGGCAACTTGATATTTTTAGAGTCCACAGACCGGAAAAGGGTAGCGCCGACGCTGATTCAGAATTATTTGATAAGATAATCAGCTGTGTGGGAAACGATATGGAAAGGAACGTGATTGTAGCGGGTGATCTCAATTTACCAAATGTCAATTGGGAAGGTAATGCGAACGACAGGAAGCATGAACAACAAATGGCAAGTAAGTTAATATGGGAAGGGCAGCTTGTACCGAAAGTGATGGAACCAACTAGAGGGAAGAATACTCTGGATGTGGTGCTGATAAAACAGATGAGCTCTGTAGAGAAACAGAAGTAATGGTATTAGTGATCACGAAGATGTTTCTGTCGTAGTAAAAAAAAGTGTGATGGAAAGGAAGGTATTAAAATTAATTATTAGACAGTACCGTATGGCTGATAAAACAGATATGAGGGAGATTTTTAAAAGTAACTATAATAGGTGGAAAACGGTAAATAAAAAAGTAAACATACTGAGACGGGTTTAGAGCAATTTTTGAGGAATGTGAAAACAGGTTTGTACCTTTAAAGGTGGTAAGGAATGGTAAAGATCTACTATATTATAACAGAGAAGTAAAGAGACTAAGTAGGAGGTGCAGATTGGAAAGAAATAGGGTTAGAAATGGGTGTGGAAGTAAGGAGAAATTGAAGGAACTTACTAGGAAATTGAATCTAGGAAAGAAATCAGCTAAAGATAACATGATGGCAAGCATAATTGGCGGTCATACAAATGTTAGTGAAAAATGGAAGGGTATGTATAGGTACTTCAAGGCAGAAACAGGTTGCAAGGAGGACATTCCAGGAATCATTAATGAACAAGGAGAGTGTGTATGCGAGGATCTTAAAAAGGCAGAATTATTGTCAGCAGTATGTAAAGATTGTTGGTTACAGGGATACTGTCCAGGTAGAGGAGGTGATTAATACCAAAGAAATATTCAAATTTACCTATGATAACAATGACATCTACAGTAAGATACAAAAGTTAAGGTATCGTGGGATATACTAAAGACAATGGGTTGGGTGTAGTACCATATCTGAAGTACTTATTTGATTATTGTTTGCATGAAGGAGCTATACCAAATGAATGGAAAGTTGCTATAGTAGCTCCTGCTTATAACGGAAACGGTGTTAGACATAGAGCTGAAAATTACAGGCTAGTCAGTTTGAAATGCGTTGCATGTCAGGTTTGGGAAAGCACTCTTTCTGATTATATTAGACATGTTTGCGAAATTAATAACTGGTTCGATTGAAGGCAGTTTGTGTTTAGGAAAGGTTATTCCACTGAAGCTCAAGTTGTAGAATTCCAGCAAGATATAACAGACATCCTCGATTCAGGAGGTCAAATGGACTGTACCGCGATAGACCTATCTAAGGCATTTGATAGGGTAGATCATGGGAGACTACTGGCAAAAATAAGTGCAATTGGACTGGACAAAAGAGTGACTGAATGGGTGGCTATATTTCTAGAAAGTAGAACTCAGAGAATTAGAGAATGCGAATCTTTATCTGACTCTGTAATAATTAAGAGGGTGATTCCCCATGGCAGTATTATTGGTACTTTATATTTTCTTATATATATCAATGACATCAGTAAAGAAGTGGAATCAGAGATAAGGCTTTTTGCAGATGATGTTATTCTGTACAGAGTAATAAGTTACAAGTTTGTGAGCAACTGCAAAATGACCTCAATAATGTTGTGAGACGGACAGAAGACAATGGTATGACGATAAATGGGGTCAAAGGTCAGGTTGTGAGTTTCACAAACAGGAAAATTCTTCTCAGTTTTAATTACTGCGTTGATGGGGTGAAAGTTCCCTTTGAGGATCATTGTAAGTACCTAGGTGTTAATATAAGGAAAGATCTTCATTGGGGTAATCACATAAACATTATTGTAAATAAAGGGTACAGATCTCTGCACATGGTTATGAGGGTATTTAGGGGTTGTAGTAAGAATGTAAAGGAGAGGGCATGTAAGTCTCTGGTAAACCCCAACTGGAGTATGGTTCCAGTGTATGGGACCCTCACCAGGATTACTTGATTCAAGAACTGGAAAAAATCCAAAGTAAAGCAGCTCGATTTGTTCTGGGTGATTTCCGACAAAAATGTTGCAAGTTTGGCCTGGGAAGACTTGGGAGAAAGGAGACGAGCTGCTGGACTAAGGGGTATGTTCCGAGCTGTCAGCGGAGAGATGGCTTGGAATGACATCAGTAGACGAATAAGTTTGAGTGGTGTCTTTAAATGTAGGAAAGATTATAAAGATAAAGATGGAATTCAAGAGGACACATTGGGGCAAATATACGTTTACAGGAAGGGTAGTTAGGGATTGTAATAACTTACCAAGGGATATGTTCAATAATTTTCCAATTTCTTTGCAATCAATAAAAAAAAGCCCAGGAAAACAACAGATAGGGAATCTGCCAGCTGGGCGACTGTCCTAAATGCAGATCAGTATTGATTGATTGATTGATTGATTGATTGATTGATTGATTGATTGATTGATTGATTGATTGATTGATTGATTGATTGATTGATTGATTGATTGATTGACCACACTTTGAATACCACTGGATTACATGATATTTACCACTGTAGAGAATGGATAATTAAGATAGGTGTCATACATAAAACTCTTTTAATAATATTGTAAGGTAGCAGAACAATTTGTGCTAATTACACCAACTGCGATACGAAGACCGATTAGGATAGTTGAACGTGTTTACGCGGTAGCCAGGTCTATCTACAGCAGTGTTTCCAAACATTTTCACGTAAACGTTGCAGTATCGGAACAGCACATTTGTCGATGAGCATAATAAAAGGTATAAACCTTTTAAAACCAAAATAATGTCTAGACTACATGTGCGATGCGAATGCTCAAGATTTCACTGTAAATAGGAAGACCCTGTGTATTCATCAACAAGAGTCTGAACTCTGTATGACGTCATCAAGTCTCACCATTTTGAGCTACTAAAATCAACGTGCTGCGTGGCTAACAATTGGTGTAGCTCTAGCGTCCAGCTAGCACGTCGTGTTAGGTATCGTCTGATTCATCTCAGTGAGTTCTACAAGTGTCCCGATATATGTAGAATAGAAGTTTCAAACTTTTCGAAAATCCATTCAATGCTACTGGAGCTCCAGCCGAGCTCATCTGTCCAGTTGTGGAATATGGTTTGGAAACCATCGGTGTGGATACTGAACACTCTGGCTCCGCTGCGGCCATCAAAACTCCCACGATCCTGCGTGGTACAAATATAGATTTAACTTTCATCCGTAATATTAGCGACAATCTATTTCTGTATGTATCGTCGCTCAAAAATGAAACCAAACCAAGCCAAACCCCATGGCACTACAGCTGTTGAAGGACCTTGACCTACCAGCAGATTACGAGGTGTCGTGTGGTCAGCACGACTAATCCTCTCGGCCGTTATTCTTGGCTTTGGAGACCGGGGCCGCCATCTCACCGTCAGATAGCTCCTCAATACTAATCACGTAGGCGGAGTGGACCTCGAACCAGCCCTCAGGTCCAGGTAAAAATCCCTGACCTGGCCGGGAATCGAACCCGGGGCCTCCGGTTAAGAGGCAGCCACGCTACCCCTACACCACGGGGCCGGCACTCAAAAATGAATGAGTGAGTAATATTGTATGTTACCAGACTTTATTTTAATTATTATTAGCACACAATTTAACTCCCAAGTGGGACCCACTGTGAACATATCTACAGCTTCAATTACTTCTGAGAAAAATGTACCTGCGAAGAACTTATAGGATACTCATTTTTTTTTTGTTTTTTTTTTTTTAACGACTACTTCCCATAAATCACAGATCTGTTGTATCGGGTGCTTCAGATGCAGACTCCGCAGTAGAATGGGTGGTCTTGCTGGTCCGCTGTAGGAGCTTTCATTCCAATGCACGAATCAGCTACACCTTACGACTTAAATTTGGAGAAGTTGCCGAACGTTTCAGTGGCTGCAGACTAATTTGGAACACAATTCATTGAAACGCCGTGTGAGAATTCTGTGCGCTGCTCAGAGTACAACCCGTTCTAGAGCGTAAACTTTCAGTCTAATGAAATGCATACCAATGAAACCTCAACGTTATACGAATGAAGAACTTGTGGATATTTCTCTACTTATATTTGGAGATTGTTATCGCATTGAACGACAAGCAGCCGCGTTTTATGCACAGCAATATCCAGACAGACGATACTCAGATGGCAATATGATCCGGAATAGAGAGAAGAAACTTCTCCAAGATGGTACGCTTCATGTGGCAACTCTACCATTGAGAACATGTCAAAGGGAACCGGAGGAAGTGAATATGATGAGAGAAGCTGGTGCCGCAGAGCATCATGCAAGTACTAAATCTGTGGCACACACATTGGGAATACATCATATTAAAGTACATAGAATTATTAAACATAATCTGTACTGGCAGCATTTCAAACAGCATACAACCCAGTGCCTGTAACTGGATAATCATCCCCGTCGTAAAATTTTCTGCGAGTGGATCGCCTTACAAGTAAGTAGCATACATCTGAGCATAGATTATGGTGTTACTTAAATGTCGTGATCTATATATATAGTGTGTCTTATTTATTTATTTATTTATTTATTTATTTATTTATTTATTTATTTATTTATTTATTTATTTATTTATTTATTTATTTATTTATTTATTTATTTATTTATTTATTTATTTATTTATTTATTTATTTATTTATTTATTTATTTTGTACCGGAGGTACACCTCTAAGCCGCACATTTAAATCTTGCGCCCAAAATAACTCCTCTTCTGGAGGAACAGTGAACTTGAAACTACATCTACTTAAACCGTTACTCAAAAGATGTCACTACAGAAATCTAATGAAATTTTCTTATTTTGAAGTTTCATGTACTGTATGAAATTCAACGTGTTTTGTTTACCATTTATCAAGAAGTTTGGATCTTCTGCAGCAGATGTCACTACAAAAGCTATGATCATGCACCCTGGTGCGAAGATTTAAAGATTTTGATTTAAAGAAGTTTTGTATTAAGTTTTTTTCTAACTAAATTATGTTCATTCATTTTTGGCTTGGCAATATTGATCTTTTCCTTCCGCCAGTTTTGAATTTAGCCAATCCCTAATTTATGTAATTAATTTTCGGTCTATCACAGGCTTCTTCTTCGATTTTGTGTGTAACTTTAAGGTAACCAATAAAATGAGAGGATGTGGCTTGATTATTCATGAAAGGTCTCGAAATTTCCCCGAGGGTTTATAAACTGCAGATTTTCACGTCTCTTGGCCATTTGATTGTCATCTAACTTAGTGTGTGCGTCAAGCAGGAGGCGGGAGGCGCCTCTTTCATCAGGCAGCAGTTCTTCAGCAAGGTAATGGCCGTTTAACATCTTTATTTCTTGCTAGCTCCGCAGTTTAACCCGAGGGATAGGTCCGAAACTTTAACGATGTAACCTACTTTTCTGTAAATGTAACTTCTGCCGGCTTATGTAATAACTTCATAAATCTTTAACTGTGAATCGGGGATAGAGAGTGATATACCCTCTCGAGATCCCCTTCATATTGGTTAGAGGTGACTACGTTTTGTAACTGGTTTTCGTCCTTTACGTAATGTCTTTAATTTCTTTTTATTCGAGTCACCTCCATAGTTTGGGAATAGCCCCTGTTTCATCGGCCTAGTGCTCTTTAGGTTTTAAGTGTTCATATCTAGGAGCGCAAGCATTCGCCTCCTTTCATTTGTGTTTCGGGTCATTTACTTAACCTGTTCTTTTCCGCTACGGCCCAATAGGTTGGGTACAAGCTATCCCCGTTTCAAATTGTAAAGTTGTGCCTTGATGGCAAGTGATTGTATTTTCTGATATCGCCTTGGAGAGGCTTGGAAAACGGAGAGCACGTTAGCTCTTTTTCAAGTGTTGTAAAAGTGCCTCTAGGAGGCTTGATTTTGTAAATTACGGAGCTAGTGCTCCATTGTATTGAGGGATTTCTGCCCTTGTAGAATTTTGTGTCTTTGTAAATCTTGAGCTGAGTGCTCAATAATTGTGAAGCGAGGGGCTGGAAGCCCTGATTACTAAACAGTCACTAAATTTTGGATTTTCTTGCTTTGTCTAAACTTTGTCATGGTACCTGATATGTCATTGTTATCTCACTAAGTGAAAAGTTGTTAAAGTTCTGTTGTTGATTTCTGAAATCCTAAAGAAATATAACCTTTGTTAAAGTTTTAATCAATTCATGAATTTGTAATTAGACCCATTTACCCCGGCACCTTCTTTCACCTCTGCTGGTCCACGGATAACCCCGTAACATATATATTTATTTATTTATTTATTTATTTATTTATTTATTTGGGAAACCAAAACAGCGAGATACTGAATTACAGAGTTCCGCAATGAATAATGTATTTACAATTCAGCAGCAAAATGCAAACATTAAAAATAAATGAAAGAATATTGGAGAAAAATAATCTAAAGACAAAAGTAGCGGGAGAAAATTTAAAATTAACAAAATAACTGTAGGGACACAGCAATTAACAATAACACATAAAATTAAAGATTGAAAGTAAAACGAAGAGAAGAACTCAGAGCTAGGCACAGTAAGGCCCGGTTGAATAAAGACATCTGACTGGAGATCAATTAAGAACTTAGTTCTGAAAATGAACGGAGGTTACGACTTCATCGCGTTGTATAAAACTGAACTCGGTTTACACATGTGTAGTTCAAATGTAATCGGAGTTCAAAAAAGTGGACGTGGCAACACCGCAAAACAAATGAAATACGAAATAGCTCGGCCATTTGGATAATACATAAATGGCGGGATTGACCTGGCCGTGACTGTAAACAAATGAAATACGAAACTGCCGTGACTGTCGAAGCAGGAGAAGAAGAAGAAATATTGAAATCTCGCGAAGTAAACATGGAAGGAAATTCAAAGGAGCGTTCTGCGAATTTCACACCGAAATAAAAGGACGATCTGGTGGATATTGTACTATCGAGCTACAAACATATAATAGAAAATAAAAGAACCGATATGGTGACATCAAAGTTGAACGAGAAAGCTGTTGACTTGTCAATTTAAAGAAATCTCCAACAACCAATTGAAAACTTCTTGTAGCATAAAACATACACATGCGTGACAGGGGATAATTTCTTTGAGTAGGTTTTTGTAGTATGTCCCTTAACTTCAGTTCCAGTCGTTCCTCAACATCTTTCGAGAAACGAAATCTCATTTTGAACATTTGATCGCTCATTTCAATCATCGGATTCCGTCTGTACCGAAAGACGCGAGGAGCTCATTGTAAAATCAACTCTTCTTCATCAGACGAAAAGTCGGAATAATCTGACATCCCTGCTAGTTGCTTTGTTTTGTAAACTTGAAACATAATTTAAAATAATTCATTATTGAAGCAGTATCATAAAACTAAGTAACAACAACGTGTTGGTATGGCAGTAGGCTATTGTTTATATGATATTCACATAACCTCACTTCTGAAAAAATCTAGCGATCTTTAGCAATATAATTTAATTACTAGCATTCAAGATATTTATAACTCATCTCGATATTATTAAGACGCGGTATTCGTACGCAGATACGATACAAGGAAACACTTCTCAAGTCTTCAGGACTAGTTCAATGTTTAATATGAACGATAATGATCTAGGTTCAAGGAGATTAACCGACGAATATTCGCCAGTCAAATCTGAACTTAGATCGAGACGAGATGATCTTAGATTAGCGTTTATACAACGGAAAATCGAAGTTCAACTTGACTGGCAGCCATTTTTCCTCGTTAAACTCAGATCAAATGTTTTATACAACCGGGCCTTAAGATAATTACAGAAATGACACTTAAGTAACGGTGTAGTACTCGTACAGTAAAATATAAATATTACATTATGTACAATTGAGGGGGGGCAGCAATGAGAAAAGAAAAGAAGGAACGTGAAGGAAATGAGCTAGTTTAAGTTAAGGAAGAATCGATTAAAGAAGGCATACGAAGAAAAAAACCGTCCAAGGTCCTGTGAGAAGATAAAAAAGGTAAGGAGTGTTGGAATGTGGATAAATAAAGTACTTTGAACAAGAGAGAGGCGGAAATATGGAATATGAAGGGGTGGATTTGCCCTGGCTTTGTGAGTTGGGACATGTAGGGAAAATAAGGATGCAGGTTCAGGTAAACGAAGTAAACCGTTAACAGAGTTACAGTATATAGGAATCTAAGGTCGGCTACGTTCCTGCGAGTAGATAACGGGCGAAGATTTAACTTGTCCAGTATCTAATTGCTGCTCAAGTTTCGACAATCAGATACTCTGGCTCTAACAGTGGCACTGAAGAATGACTGCACGCGGTCAATGTGATTCAAATTAGTGGGTGAAGAGGTAGATCAAATGGGAGACGCGAATTCAATAATCGGTAGGATGCAAGATACATAGTATCTCTGAGGGAGTAGATATCGGCGATGTCAGAAAATCTGTACAACAAACCGAGAAGTGACATTGCTTGTGAAGTTATCTTTTGTGTATGAGGGCAAATAACAATTTACTGTCAAACAACACTCCTAAATCATTTTGTTCTGTTAGAGTTGGGAACGGGTTACCGATGAGGGATTATTTAGTAAGAATAGGGGATTTACGAAGCGTGATCGAGATAGAGAAACTTTTGGCAGGATTAGGATTAAGACGCCATGTAGAGCACCATTCAGAGAGAGTTCAGCCCACTCTGTAAGGAATTTACGTCTGATCAAGAATATATGTGTTTGAATATTTTACAGTCACCTGCAAATAATATGATTTCACAAGAAAAGGATGGTATAGTATTAAAAAATCATCAATAAATAGGACAAAAATAACGGGACCATGGGTACTGCCCTGTGGGACGCCAGAATCTACCTTAACAAAATCGAACTGAACCCATCAAAAACCACACGCTGAGTTCTGGTATTGAGGAAGCTCTACAGGAGAGTTAGGAAGCTACCATGAATGTTGAAAACGTTTTGAAAGTTTATAGGAAAGAAGCACGTGGGCTACGGTATCAAAAGCCTTTGCAAAATCAATGTAGCACACGTCCATCTGAGGACTGGCATTAAGAGCAGATGTTGCACGATGGAGAAGAACAGCCAGATTAGTTAGGCAGAAGCTACCAGGAAGAAAACTGTGCTGCTGAGACGATATACACTATAAGGAATGGTGAAAGAAAAGAGACACTGGTGGATAATCTTTCCACAGATAAGTGACAGGGTGGCTGATATAGAAATCGGGCGATAATTTCTGACGTCAGACCTCTTCCCACTTTTAAAAACCGGAGTGATGTTAGCGATTTTCCAGTCGTCAGGAAATTAGCCAGCTAAAGAACAACGGTTAAATATAACAGCAATAGGACAGGCAAGAGTTGTAGCGGTATTCTTAGGGAAGACAGCACTGAGGCCATCTGGACCAGTAGGTTTATTTTCTGGCACGGAGGAAAGTAAAGAATAGACTTCTGACTCAGAGATGGAAAGATTACTGAGACTATGCGAAGTAGCAAAATCAATACTCGGAGCATCTGGGAACTGAACAGGTGCAAGAAAATTAGACACAAAGTAATCGTTGAAAAACTCCGGTCTATTACTACGACTGACTAAATTATCACCCCAAGTCACTGTGTCTGGCACACACTTTGCATTTTTCCTGTTTTTTATCAAATTATCAGAGACCAGAATTTCTTGCTATTACTTCCACTTCTAGGCAGGTAGAGTTTATATAGTCCTGGAAATCCTATTTTAGAAGATGTTTATGATGTTTGCGAAGATCAGAAAAGGTTTTATAGCTGAATTGTTGAATTGTTTCACCGGATTATGCCTCCCCTACAGACTTCATTTTATGGATCTGTTAGTGCGATCAAATTTATGCAGCACTGCCTGCAGACCTACAAAATGAGCGATGACGTTGTGCTTAAGCTTCGCGCGGCAACAGCAAATATCAAATCAACAATGTTGACATGGATAATGTAAAGAATAAGCATTTTTATGTTTTTAGGGAGGGAGCTATTTTGAACATTTATTGTTACGAAAACTGCAGCAATATTCATACTTATTTTGATTATCCTTTCACTTTCGTCGCCCATAACTATACGAGTAGCGCAACGAGCTAGAATAACATAGAGAGGCGGAAGCGCTGCCTGGGTGAACCTAATAGAACGAACGTTCGCCATGTTTCCTGTTGTCACACAAGCAAGGGGGCATGGCCTTTAAATGACGAAAAGTGTAGAAAATGCGCATTTTAGAATCGCTGGGGGAGAATTAAAATCCGTTGCCGAAAGCTTGAAGCATGAAAGCGAATACCGCCACTTCATCATATTGCGGCACGAGGCCAACATCACGATCAGTTGATTGTAGGGTAGTTCGAAATCATCGCACAGTGACATGCGAATAGGCCTCGAAATCGGAACAAGAACGTTACCCTGCTTGGCTGTTGTGGTTAAGCGTAAATTAGAATAAAAACGATGGACATAAATATTTATGACAGGAAACCTTAAAATCATAGGGACCTATAATAGGTTACAACCTCATTCTGTTAATATTTTAAAAATTATTGCATCCTCATGAGTACTGTGTTCCTTTCTTAATCTGTTTACCCTCCCGGGTTGGTTTTTCCCACGGACTCAGCGACGGATCCACCTCTACCACCTCAAGGACAGTGTTCTGGAGCGTGAGACATTGGGTCGGGGGATACAACTGTGAGGGAGGGCTGCACCTGCTATGCTGAACAGGGGCCTTGTGGGGGGGAGAAGGAAGCGGCCGTGGCCTTAGGTACCATCCCGGCATTTGCCTGGAGGAGAAGTGGGAAACCACGGAAAATCACTTCGAGGATGGCTGAGGTGGGAGTCGAACCCACTTCTACTCAGTTGACCTCCCCAGGCTGATAGAATCCCGTTACAGCCCTCGTGCCCCTTTTCAAATTTCGTGGCGGAGCTGGGAATCGAATCCGGGCTTCCAGGGGTGGCAGCTGCTCACGCTAACCAGTGCACCACAGAGGCGGCCCATGTATACTTTACCACAATAATCGTTTAGTGTAATTATGTATTATAATATAGGGGGGGTATCATGTTTCTCCCATTACCATATCATACTGGGATTACTAGCTTGAAAGTTGTCCATTATGAAGTGTGGCATAGTTTTAAAAACCGAGGCAACAGACATCTACAATAAAGGCTGTATACATTTCAAAAATAGCAGTAAAATGCTGTATTTATCATACTTCGTGTACGTTTGAACGAAATAAGTGATTTTTTGTGGTTACGTTTTCTTGGTGGTGGGCGTTCCATTTCCTTTATTTGTAAATGTGAATGAAAATTAAATAGGGCTGGAAATGTACAGCGCATAAGCAACTGAATTGAGTGGGATACCATTTATCTCTTTTCGCCCTCACAACGCATTGTTCAGTTAATTCCTTGTTCTTTAAACGAAATCTGAAACAAAATTCGACAAATAATTACCGTGGCTATCCGTACTTTCGCTAAGTAAACAATAAAATGGATTTAATTACAAACAGAAATTACAAAAAGGAATCTCGGCTATAATTCAGTAATACTTACTTAAAGTACGATATATCCTTGGTTTTATTACTCCGATTAGTACAACCATACGCTGAGCTTACGGCTGGCATTCTTGAACGCGACAATCTATCTTTTCACTTCTTAAAACTTAGGGAATTAAATTGGCATGCACGATCTCCCTGTCACCTCAACATATGCTCTCGCGCCAATTCGCCTTGTTTTGACAACCGTTAACATTACATAAAATAAACTTCATTATAAAGCCCGTATTGTCGTGAGTATACGTTGAAGGTTAGGTCAAATGTTCCACCTTTACAACTGCAAAGGTGGAACATTTGACCTAACCTTCAACGTATAAACCGTTAACATGGCTGCCCCCTTATCAACTTGCTTCAAGCAGGGAGCGCTGATGTCAGGTATACAGCCCCTCTATGTTATTCTAGCTCGTTGGAGTAGCGTATACGAGTCCAACACTCGGCCACCTGGATTCCTCGCTGCACACCGTCTTTTCTGCTCAACTTGTAAGCAAAGAGAATGTTTGTAAGGAGCGGTGAGGAGTCTCGATGTCAGTAATAGCCGTGTGAGCGCTAAAGGTGTGGTTTGTATGTGCTTTTGAAGTAATGAGCCAGTTCTGAGAACCCAATAGTCAGAGAAGATGCGATAACAAAGACATCCTCCTTATCTAAACTCTAAATACTGAAGTTTCGAGCCTGTTTATAACTCTCGGCACTCAGTGTAGCTAAGTAGGCTTACGATGGACGGTTCAGTTGTAAATGATTTCGTCCTAGGAATGAGATTATTTCATAAAAGTATTATGGCCAGCGTGTTTTGCTTCCTAAAATTGGTATATGCATTCTTGCGTGTGTGTGTTCGTACCATATAAGTGTATTCTTTTAATTCCTCCGGATTTGAAAACTAAATTATGTAATTATTATTACGGTATTATTATCGTTGCATCGTTGTTTTACACAACCCTGTACCAATAAATAAACTTGTAACTTTCCTTATCAGAAAATAAGGGGCCAATTTTCAATTATTGCGGGGGGGAAGGGGTTGACTTGAGCTTCTTAGCACTGCAACTGGTAAAAGAGTTTGTTAAATTCATAATTCTGTTGTCATTCATAGATCAATATGATATTCAAGCTTGTCTCATCCCAACCGCACCCCACACTCTTATGGGTCTTCGCCTACCAAACGACCGATACTGATCCCGTAGGCACCGGGCGAGTTGGCCGTGCGGTTAGGGGGGCGCAGCTGTGAGCTTGCATCCGGGAGATTGTGGGTTCGAACCCCACTGTCGGTAGCCCTGAAGATGGTTTTCCATGGCTTCCGATTTTCACGCCAGGCAAATTCTGGGGCTGTACTTAATTAAGGCTACGGCCGCTTCCTTCCCATTCCTAGGCCTTTCCTGTCGCATTATCGCCATAAGAAAAAAAAAAAGATCCCGTAGGCCTGGAGATTACGTGGGACACGTGGTCTGTCCGATAAAAATGAAATGAAATGGCGTACGACTTTTACTGGCGGGAGTGTCCGAGGACATGTCCGGCTCGCCAGGTGCAGGTCTTTTGATATGACTACCGTAGGCGACCTGCGTGTCCTGATGCGGATGAAATTATATTGAAGACAACACATACACCCAGCCCCCGTGCCGGCGAAATTGTCACAGGGGTCCCGGGTTCGATTCCTGGCAGGGTCGGGAATTTTAACCATAATTGGTTAATTCCGCTGACACTGAGTCTGGGTGTATGTGTCGTCTTCATCATAATTTCATCATCATCATCATCATCATCATCATCACCACGACGCGCAGGTCGCCTACGGGTGTCAAATAAAAAGACCTGTATCTGGCGAGCCGAACTTCTCCTCGGAAACTCCCGGCGCTAGAAACCATACGCCATTTCATTTCATTTCTGAAGAGGGACGCTGGATTCGAATCCACACTCTCCTGAATGCAAGCTAATAATCACACGGCCAACTCGCTCGATTTTAAAACCTTCATGGTATTTTAACACTCGCCGGCCCAAGTACGATTCCGAAACTATAGACGTATTGAAAAAGTGTGGCTTCATGCGAGCGTAATGTAATTGAGTGCATGTATTCCATAGCACAGTCTTCTCAGCATCTTCAACATGGCGGTACACGCAAAGTTCACGTTTCCGCAATCATACGTTACTGCACGGATGACGGGATGGGATACTTGATAGTATAATAATGTGCTTCTCGGCGCCACGAGTTCCCCTCCTTTGCAGTCTGCTGAGAGCTTTATCGGTATATGGTTCAGTTTAGTCAAGTGTCACGTGTTTCATGCTCAGTGTGTTGTTCCAATGCCATTTTCATTACGTGAGGGCGTGTATATATATAATACCTTCATAAAGTATAGGAAATCTTGTTCGAAAACACTACATGATTCAGTGCAGGGCGAGCGCTGGCCGCAGAATGCGGCGAAGTACTTAGTGGGAGACAGGTAGGGATGGGCGCGACTGAAGCCTGGAATCGAGAGCGTCGACTCCATCGACTCCGAACGCCAGTTGAAGGTAATTCGTCATTCGGGCCTAGTACGCCACCTGGATCGGAGCCATTCCACCTCGGTTCCATGTTACCTTTCTTATTACGAATATTCGACATTTTCATTACGACTTTATCTTCAGTACACATCCTAGAAAGTTCTATCGTTTCGAAAATAGTATGTTTTCTAAGAAAGTGATATATGTATGTTCGTTTTGTGTATAGTGACTGGGTGCAACTATCGTGCTTCATGAGTTTTCTAGAACAAGCTAGAATATTCCTTTTTTGTCGATCTTTACTGATCAGTGTCCTATCTGTGAAGTTTTCAGACATAAGTCTTTCCCTATCTCGTAAAGGATTTAGCCGTATTCTTCAGTGTCACTTTTTAGGAATGTCTGACTGATATTGGAGAGACCGCACATGTAAGGGAGTTTCGCAGGATTTTACCAAAAGTGCATTTGTAGGTGTTGACTTCGGAGATCCTCTTCTGTTGCGTATTGTATTGTATTGTCAGTTGTTGAGAGTATTCAAGTTCGAACTCGCTGCCAAGTCACTAAGAGTATTCCATGAGAGTGATTATCTGGATTATTAGCATGTGTGTCCTTTACGACGAAGTGCTTTCAGGGGCGAACGTTTTGCATTTTCTGTCTCAGTGTTGTTTCGCAAGCCAAGACTATGGATTGTTCTAGTGAAATATAGTGTTATGTCACCCTTTTGAATGAAATCCAAGATAGTTGTGCATAGTCTGCAGTTTTCACATTTCATTCTTTTTCTATTCAATAGTCAGAGAGTATTGACTGGGTGAAATATCTTCGACAAAGCCCATAAGCATCAACAAGAAGAAGAAGACTCCGAACGCCGGTCTCGGTTCCTGTTGTATGTCCGGCGCTCCCTTCTCGCTCCGCCAGCCAGCTGCACGCGCGCCTGTGTATCATTCTGCTAGCTTCGACGCGCAGCCCTCAGTGCGCGTGCCTGACCATCGAGTGTACTATAAATAGGAGCTCCCTGCCTGCTCACTTGCCCACTTGCCCCGGTGTCCAGCTCCAGAATACACCCTACGTCGAGCACGGAGGCTACTCCTCTTGAAAATGTGCTTCGACCAGGTGGACTGAATTTCTGGCAGTACGAGGTTTCACCTCTGGTCACCGCTCCCTGACCTGTTTCCGCTGCCTATGTCCCGTAATTCTTTTACAAGCCATTTTCATTCCCTAACTTATGCAAGCTCCCTTAGTTTCGCTAGGTGGAATTTCTTCAATCAATTGAACTTGCTTTTTAGGAATTCAGGCACTTCAACAAACAAGGACTCTCATGAACATTTATATTAGTGTGCCAGATAGTTCTCGACTATCAACGTGTCAATTCAGAAAGACTATCTTTTCAAGATAGAAGTGTATATAAAGACTGCAAACCTGTACATATTGTATAAAGACAGACTTTTCTCAAGATTCAATATTCCTTTTTGCTTCAAAATAAATTTCAGTTATTTGTGTAAATATCATAAAGTGAAGCAATAAAAGTTGTGTTTTGTAAACTTCAACCTTGGTTACAACACAACTCTATGGCGACGAGGTAAAAACGCAACAAACTACAATTCTTCGGCCCCAGTTGCCAACTCTATAGCGACGAGGTTAACACGAAACCAACACTACAATTCAACGGGCCCAGTTGTCAACTCTACGGCGA
Source organism: Anabrus simplex (assembly GCF_040414725.1). Classification (NCBI taxonomy): domain Eukaryota; kingdom Metazoa; phylum Arthropoda; class Insecta; order Orthoptera; family Tettigoniidae; genus Anabrus; species Anabrus simplex. Next base: position 221,459,710 of record NC_090270.1, on the reverse strand, counting down.
CGTTCTAAACTACAACGACACTCCAACCAGTTCTGACACACAGCTTACCTTACTCTTGCTTGCACGCATCTCGCAATGGCTACTGCGGAACAACTCGCTACGGTCTTCCAAGCCTTACAGCAGCAACAACAACAGTTTATGCAACAACAACAGGCAGCATTACTTCAGGCTATTCAAGCTATTTCTGTCTCTACACAGCCATCAGCTATTCCTCCGTTCTCTGCTTTTGATCCGGCTAAGGAAGAATGGTCAGTTTATTTAGCCCGCTTGCAACAGCATTTCATCTGCCATTCTGTCACAGATGATCAACGCCGCCGCGCACTATTTCTTAGTTCGGTTGGCAATGCTACGTGTGAATTACTACGTAAATTAAGTCCAGAAGAACACTTATCTGAGGTACCCTTCACGCAGCTCTTAGCCCGTCTCACGGAACACTATGCCAAAGCTCCTCACATAGTGGCTGCTCGCTATAAATTTTTTCAGAGCAGAAAGCAACCCCATCAGACACATACTGAATGGATAACTGAATTGCGTGGTCTAGCTAAACCCTGCCAGTTCATCTGCTCCAAGGACGGTTGTGGTTCATCCTACACTGATTCTCTCATTCGGGACATGATAATTTTACATACTCCTGAAGACAAAATACGTTTCGACGCTGTCAAGCAGAGTAACCCTTCTTTAGAAGACGTCCAGCGTATTGCTACGGTTTATGAGCTTACTACCAAGACTGCCGCAGCCATAGCTTCTCCACACGAAGTTGCCCAAGTCTCGCCTCAGGCCCGCAAGTCCTCTGCTACAGTGAACCGTACGGATAAGGCGCTCTCCACCAAGCATTCTCGCCAGGTTCCCTCTCGTAATGCTACACGGAAGCCCAATTCTAAAAGCACCTCGAAACTCCTGCCTTCCTGCCGAGGTTGTTTCAAGCATCATGAACGTCGTGACTGTCGTTTTTTCAAAGCTACTTGTGAACGATGTAATAAACTTGGACACATTCAGACTGTCTGTCAAAGTTCGCCCCGCCCTGCTAAGACTACTGCAGCGCGCCGGAAGCATATACAGCCCCGCCAAGACATGGAAGTTGATCAGATCAATCTTATTCTTCCCACAAAGGATTCTCACAAAATCATCATTCCTCTCTCATTCTCTGATCGATCTGTCGATTTTCAATTAGACACTGGATCACCTGTCTCTATTATTAACCTGACTACCTACCACGACTTAGGTTCACCTTCATGCTCTCCAGCTGACATCCAGCTCGTGACATTTAACAAGAAGAACATTGACATCAAAGGTCAAATTAAGCTTCAGGCTAGTTATAAAGGAATTCAGAAGGCCATTCCTCTTCTCGTAGTTAACAACTACACTGCATCAAACATTATGGGCATGGATCTATTTAACTTATTTGGTTTCCAGATACATGACAACATTAACGTCGTATCTACATTGCATCCTACTTCTGACGTTACCGCTCTCCTAGCGCAGTTTCCTGAAGTCTTCGACTCTCAGCTCGGAACAGCAAAAGACTATACAGCTCACATACAGCTGAAATCCGGAGCTAAGCCTCGCTTCCTCAAAGCACGTCCAGTACCCCTAGCACTTCAAGACCAGGTCACGAAAGAATTAGAAAGATGGATACAAACTGGAATTGTAGTACCAGTTACTTCTAGTCAATGGGCTACTCCACTCGTGATAATCAAGAAACCTGATGGTAATGTTCGACTTTGTGGCGATTTTCGATCTACAGTCAATGCACAACTCGAAACCGATATTTTTCCTATTCCACGTCCAGAAGACTTATTCCGTCGTCTCTCTGGTGGACAATTCTTCTCTCGAGTTGATCTTAAAGAAGCATATCTCCAGCTACTTTTAGACGAAGAATCTAAGAACTTTCTCACACTCAACACTCCTCTCGGACTGCTCCAGCTCCAGCGGCTCCCATTCGGTGTTTCATCCTCAGCGGCTATTTTTCAGCGCTATTTGGCTCAACTCACCGCCTCAATTCCCGGTTGTGCTAACTACCTGGATGATATTATTGTTACTGGAAAAGATCATCAGGAACATCTAACCAATCTCCGACTTCTTCTCCAGAAATTGAAAGACAATGGCCTACGAGCGAATCTCGCTAAATGTACCTTCTTTCAGCCTCAAGTTCACTACCTCGGACATATACTTGATAAGAATGGAATTCGTCCTAGTATGCAGAATGTCTCCGCGATAGTAAACATGCCAGCACCTCAGAACCTCAAGCAGCTTCAGTCCTTCATAGGCAAAGCGAACTATTATAATAAGTTCATTCCACGCTTCGCTACAGTGGCAGCTCCATTAAACGCTCTACGTAAAAAAGGTGTTAAGTTTCAGTGGACTCCGCAATGCCAACAGGCATGGAAAACAATCAACACCGCCTTGATTCAAGCTATGCAACTCACTCATTTTCAGCCCGACAAGATCATCACGCTAGCTACTGACGCTTCAGACTATGGTGTCGGTGCCGTTCTCTCCCAGAAGGATCGTCATGGACAAGAACGCCCCATCGCCTTCGCTTCGAAAACACTTAATGACCATCAACGTCGATACTCACAGATAGAGAAAGAAGCTCTAGCCATCATCTTTGGTATTCGCCGTTTCCATGAATATCTTTATGGCAACCATTTCCTGATCATTACCGATCATAAACCTCTCGTACACTTATTCCATCCTGGTAATAAGATCCCAGAGAATTCCCTCAGAAAGCTTCAAAGATGGTCCATGTTCCTTTCTGATTATTCCTATCAGATTGTATATCGAGCCACATCCCAGCATTGTAATGCTGATGCCCTCTCCCGCTTACCCGTTGGTCCTGATACTGCCTTCGATTCTCAAGAATCTGAATGTCTTCAGTTGGACATAGAACTTGAAGATACTGTATCCAGTTTTCCTATTGATGCTACCTGCATAGCTAAAGCTACGGATAAGGACAGTACACTTGCTACTGTACGTACTTACATCCGCAACGGTTGGCCTCTTCAGAGCACACTTCCTGCCCACCTGGCACCTTATCATCGTATGCAGCATCGTCTCACGACTCGTGCCGGAGTTGTACTACTAGAAGCAGGCACCATCTTCCGAGTGGTTATCCCACTTAGCCTACAGAAACAAGTTCTCGAATTATTACACCAAAGCCATTGGGGTATATCCAGAACAAAGCAACTCGCCCGTCAACACTGCTACTGGCCCGGTATTGATACCGCCATCGAAAAGCTAATACGTCATTGTGAGCAATGTCAAACGAATCAGAACGCCCCGTCTTCTGATCTTGCTTCATGGCCTCCTGCTACTACTCCATGGGAACGAGTTCACATCGATTTCGCAGGTCCTTTCCTCAATTCCATGTGGTTAATAGTCATCGATTCACTGTCAAACTTTCCATATGTAGTGGATATGCATTCGACTACTACCACCGAAGCTACCATTCGTGCTCTCCAGAAAATCTTTACTACAGAAGGTTTACCGCAAGTACTCATTTCGGACAACGGACCTCAATTTACAGCTACTGCTTTTCAGAACTTTTGTATACATAATGGCATTCGTCATATCCTAGCACCACCTTTTCACCCTCAATCTAATGGTGAAGCTGAACGCTTCGTACAAACATTTAAAAGAAGTATGAAGAAAGCTGTCTCTTCAGGCTTAACTAAAGACCAAGCCTTGCTCCAACTCTTAAACAACTACAGAACTCTACCCGGCGCTGATAATATCACTCCTGCACAGAAGCTCCATGGACGACCTCACAGAACTTTACTTTCTCTGTTACAGCCTCTTCCGGCCCAGCATAAGATCTCAACAACGAAGTTCTCCCTCAACGACAAGGTCTACACCAGGACATTCAAATCCAACCCACTCTGGATACCTGGAGTCATCTGCAGATCTTTGGGTCATCGTCTCTACGAGATACAGACTACGGAGAAACGTATCTGCCGCCATCAAGATCAGATACGTCTGCGCTACCGCCCCTGTCCAGCTATTGATGCTATTGCTAAACCAGATAAATCTATTGCTGAACGAGCCTTAGATCATTTAATAACAATGGGTTCCTTTCAGGACGAGACAGCGCCACTCCGCCCAGTTCCAGCTCCGGACAATACAACAGAGATATCAGCAGCTCCGCCCCAGCATAGCAGTCGCCGCCAGCGCCGCCGCCGTTTCACGCCGTACCGGCGCATTTAGGAGGGGAGGGTGTTGTATGTCCGGCGCTCCCTTCTCGCTCCGCCAGCCAGCTGCACGCGCGCCTGTGTATCATTCTGCTAGCTTCGACGCGCAGCCCTCAGTGCGCGTGCCTGACCATCGAGTGTACTATAAATAGGAGCTCCCTGCCTGCTCACTTGCCCACTTGCCCCGGTGTCCAGCTCCAGAATACACCCTACGTCGAGCACGGAGGCTACTCCTCTTGAAAATGTGCTTCGACCAGGTGGACTGAATTTCTGGCAGTACGAGGTTTCACCTCTGGTCACCGCTCCCTGACCTGTTTCCGCTGCCTATGTCCCGTAATTCTTTTACAAGCCATTTTCATTCCCTAACTTATGCAAGCTCCCTTAGTTTCGCTAGGTGGAATTTCTTCAATCAATTGAACTTGCTTTTTAGGAATTCAGGCACTTCAACAAACAAGGACTCTCATGAACATTTATATTAGTGTGCCAGATAGTTCTCGACTATCAACGTGTCAATTCAGAAAGACTATCTTTTCAAGATAGAAGTGTATATAAAGACTGCAAACCTGTACATATTGTATAAAGACAGACTTTTCTCAAGATTCAATATTCCTTTTTGCTTCAAAATAAATTTCAGTTATTTGTGTAAATATCATAAAGTGAAGCAATAAAAGTTGTGTTTTGTAAACTTCAACCTTGGTTACAACAGTTCCCATGAAGCCTCTCGACTCTAAGTTAACTTGATGCGCATTGCGGGGCCGCACGGTCGCTTCGCATGAAGCCTCGCGACTCCAAGCGAACTTGACTCTCATTGCGGGGCCGCTTGCGTGTCGAGGCGCGGAAAATAACATGAAAATAATATCATACATGTTGATGCTCATTTGCCCATTGGGTTTTTTAAGAGTATTGTAGAGTGAAGTACGATATCGTTAACGAAGACGACGAGCGTAATGGTGTAGTTGAAATAAAATTAAACGTGTCATGTCAGAAAGTATCGGCATAGCAGACCACGGACATTTAATTTCACTTCTTTATTTGTCGTGATCAGGAAATCGATAAAAAGATATCGATGGTAAATCATTATGAATTGCACATGAACGGTGAAAACAAATGTAATATGAGTAAATCCTCCAACATAATTCGAACAAAGATTGCACCATTACAAGCCTCCGTGGCTCAGGCGGCAGCGCGTTGGCCTTTTACCGCTGGATTCCTTGGTTCAAATCCCGGACACTCCATGAGAGATTAGTTTTTCTCCGGGTACTCCCGCTTTCCCTGTCATATTTCATTCTAGCAACACCCTCCAACATCATTTCATTTTACCTGTCAGTCATTCATCATTGCCCCAGAGGAGTGCGACAGGCCTCGGCAACCGGTACAATTCCTATCCTCGCCGCAGGATGGGAGCTTCATTCATTCCATTCCTGACCCGGTCAGTGACTGGAAAACAGGTTGTAGGTTAACATTATAATTCAAGGACCACGCTAAGTCTTGTTGCATTATTATTATTATTGTTATTAGTAGTAGTAGTAGTAGTAGTAGTAGTATACATAAAAGCCTCTTTTCGCGACAGCCCTGGTAGGCCTTGGCCTATTAAGTGACCTCTGCCCAGCTCGAAGGCCAGTAGATTATGAGGTGATGTGTGTTCAGCACGACGAATCCTCTCGACCGTTATTCTTGGCTTTCTAAACCCGGTCTCCCTACCTCAACGTGATCACGAAACCTGAGATACAGGTAAAATTCCCTGACCTGGCCGGAATCGATCCCAGGGCCTCCCTAGACTACGGAGGCGCTATTATGACGCACAATGTTTGGTAAAATATTTGTTGTAAAATCAGACTCTAAGCACTCGCTTCTTTTTTTTTTCTGTTTTATGCGCCAGGCCAGGGGTGTTAATCATTTACAATTAAAAAATCTAACCCCGCCGAAAACCGAACCCGGGACCGCCGGATGACAGGCGCTCGCGTTACCCTTTACACCGCGGAGCTAAACTGCTTGAAATCAATATTGGCGATTATGTAAATGTATACTGTCAGATTATTATTACCACTACAATTATCGTCATCATTATCATCATCGTCCGCCTCTGTGGTGTAGTGGTTAGCGTACAAGGACTGTAAACGGTAGTTTTCCGTGGTTTCCCAGTTCCACACAAGGCAAATGCCGGCCGGGGCTGTACCTTAATTAAGGCCACGGCTACTTCCTTCCCATTTCTAGGCCTTTCCCATCCCATCGTCAACATAAGACCTATGTGTGACCTAAAACAAATTGTAAAAGTTGTAACGAGTTAGTGTACAATCGCGGCAGTACTGTAATCTAACAAAGATAAGTGGCAGCAAAAGAGATAGGGTGCCCCTCATTGTGCGATGTCTGAATGCGAAAGATGATCTGGTGACCCATCTAAGTCGATAAAAACTCAACAATAGTTGGTTAATGGAATTCTAATTGCTTAGTCATCTGTTAAAGTCAAGTAATCAGTGAATGTTGAATCATTTCAAGGTCTTAGGATATTGCATATCATTACATCCTTTCTACTACCTGCTCGTCAATATTAGGGCATCCAACTGATTTCACCCTCATTCTTGGAGAAATCGTACTTTCACATTCTCCTCCTCATTTCGATAGTCATCTATAATTATTTTCTTGATCAACAGTGGCTGATTACCACGTAGTTTTGTACCTTATCCTTCCTATGGATGGGGACAGTATAAAACACCCATTGCCCGTCGTATGAGTCTATAAAATGGGTAGCTCAAGAGGCTTTCCATTTGAGAGCGTGGAGACTATGGATTCCTAGCTAACAGTGATGTAGGTACGACTTTTCTTTGGGGATAATAATAATAGCACATTTTAAATGCGCAATTGTCCACTTAAATGCAATTTACGGGGGAGGGTATGAAAAATGGAAGCGAAAAACCACAGCTTGTTTCCAGTTCCAATCGGGTCAGAAATGGAATGACTGAAGCCTCTATAAGCGTCGAGGATAGGAATTGTGCCGGCTGCCGAAGTCTGTCGCACTCCTCAGGGGCAATGATTAATGACTGACAGATGAAAAGAAATTATAATGGAGAGTATTACTGGAATGAAAGATGACAGGGAAAACCGGAATACCCGGAGAAAAACCTGTCTCCCCTCGCTTTGTCAAGCAAAAGTCTCACATTGAGTGACCGTGATTTGAACCGTGGAACCCAGCGGTGAGAGGCTGGCGCGCTGCCACCTACGCTGCCGAGGCGCAGGCGGCGGATATGAATACTAATAACAATACAAATAATTAAACACGTTTTAAACGGGTGTTTTTGCAAATGGATGTTTTTATTATTTTATAATGGTTTGGTATCTATTTATAACGTCCGCCTCTGTGGTGTAGTGGTTAGCGTGATTAGCTGCCACCCTCAGAGGCCCGGGCTCGATTCCCGGCTCTGCCACGAAATTTGAAAAGTGGAACGAGGACTGGAACGGGGTCCACAGGTCAACTGAGTAGAGGTGGGTTCGATTCCCACCTCAGCCATCCTCGAAGTGGTTTTCCGTGGTTTCCCACTTCTCCAGGCAAATGCCGGGATGGTACCTAACGTAAGGCTACGGCCGCTTCCTTCCCTCTTCCTTACCTATCCCTTCCAATCTTCCCATGCCCACCACAAAGGCCCCTGTTCAGTATAGCAAGTGAGGCCGCCTGGGCGAGGTACTGGTCATCCTCCCCGGTTGTATCCCCCGATCCAGAGTCTGAAGCTCCAGAACACTGCCCTTGAGGCGGTAGAGGAGAGAACCCTCGCTGAGTCCGAAGGCAAAACCAACCCTGGAGGGTAAACCGATTAAGGAGAAGAATAAGTATAAGATCTATTGATCATAAGGAGTACACGCACCTTATTGGGGAGATATACCCCCTTCTCCCCCCGCTTATATACGCCACTGTTAGCTAAGTCTGGCATTGTTTTTATGCCAGGGAGGGTCGGACCTTTTCCATTTATCTCCCCGATTAATGTGAAGAGAGGGTGGTTACCCAGTTGTATTTCCTTTAAAGCAATATTCATCATCCCCACCACCTTTGTACCTTACAAACGACAATCACTACAACTTTTTTTTTTTTTTTTTTGCAAGTTGCTTTACGTCACACCGACATAGTTAGGTCTTATGGCGACGATGGGACAGGGAAGGGCTGGAAGTGGGAAGGAGGCGGCCGTGGCCTTAATTAAGGTACAGCCCCAGCATTTGCCTGGTGTGAAAATGGGAAACCACGGAAAACCATCTTCAGGGCTGCCGACAGTGGGGCTCGAACCCACTATCTCCGAATACTGGATACTGGCCGCACTTAAGCGACTGCAGCTATCGAGCTCGGTATCACTACAACTACCACCAACACACTTACTTTGGCATTTGAATACAATTTTCACATTTACTGGAGTAATTAGCTGTGTGGTTCGGATCATGTAACTGTGAACTTAAATTCGGAAGATGGGTGGATTCTAGTTCTGCCATCGAGAGCCCTGAAGATGGTCGTTTCTCATTTCTGATCAGGTAAATGCAGGGGCTGTACGCTAATCAATGCCACGGCTGCTACATTCCTAATCTTAGCCTTTCCCATCCCATTGTCACCGGAGAACGGGCATGAACCCGGGTACATTTTGTAAACTCAGAGGTATAATTTAGAAAATATCAAGGTCATATCACTCAAGCTGGTTATAACAATGAGATGCATCAATGTGTAGAATGAAACAGTTATAACGCTGAAGGCGTCCGTGCACTGAAAGCTTCAGTATCCGCCTTACGATATTATCTTTATTTCACCAGTCAAAGACCTATCAACTTTCTTCAGAGACGTAACGTTTATGATACGGGCCCCCTCAAGGAAATTGTATAAAACCTATCAACAACACACATAAATACTTAACTACAACATACATTTTAATATAATTTATATCCATTTATTATATGCAAACAAAGAATGCAAAACTAATTCGTTTATAACTGGATGTTACGTTTAATTATATATATTTTTAGGGATTGAAATATAACGCAAATAAATGTTATCTATCTTTCGTCTTTACAGTTCTAAAACTTGACTGTACAGACGTTTGATTCTAAAAACAACTGGAGTGTGCAGCATAGTTTCTGGGATACAAAGGCACTGACGATTTCAATGATATCCATAGATAACACATTCGATGCTAAGTAGGCTTAGTTCACAGAGTCTGTCTTCGGTAACATTTCGTAGCTAGTTTCCTTCTTAGTCTGTTTACCCTGCAGGGTTTGTTTTTACCCCTCGGACTCAGCAAGGAACCCCACCTCTACCGCCTCAATGGTAGTGTTATGGAGCGTGAAACTTTGGGTTGGGGGATACAGTTGGGGAGGAGGACCAGTAACTGCCCAGGTGGCCTCACCTGCTATGATGAACAGGGGCCTTGTGGTGGGGATGAGAAGATTGGAACGGATAGACAAGGAAGAGGGAAGGAAGAGGCCGTGGCCTTAAATTATGTACCATCCCGGCATTTGTCCGGAGGAGAAGTGGGAGACCACGGAAAACCACTTCGAGGATGGCTGAGGAGGGAATGGAACCCGCCTTTACTCAGTTGACCTCCCAAGACGGAGTGAACCCCGTTCCAGCGCTCGTACCACTTTTCAAATTTAGTGGCAGAGCCGGGAATGGAACTCGGACCTCCAGGGGTGGCAGCTAATCACGCTAACCACTACACCACCGAGGAAGACCGTAGCTAGTTTCAGTTTCAAACATGATCGTTTTGCTCAACAAAATGCAACAGGGAAAATTAGCCCTAAAATGTAAATTGTGGTACCAATTTTCACTATCATTAATAATATCTAGGCACAGATATTTGTAAGGGAGCGTGCCACTTGTGCCGTTCTCTTAGTCTCAACACAATAACAATAATTTGCAATCAGATGCAACCATCTACAAATGCACGGTAAAGAGAAACTTTTTCGGCCAATTTTACAAACACAACACGATGTCTCCTTTCCCGTGCAGAGTGGCATTCGGGTAAAGTTATTATTTTATTCATTTATGCACTTTTTCTGTAGAAATCTGCGGGCTCCTTCAGTCCTGGGCCCACCTGCATTGCAGACCTTGCAGGCCCTAACTTTTTTTTAAAATGCTATTTATTCGGGGCGTCGACCTAAGTAGATCTTTTGCCCCTACTTCGCACCATATGTTGCGAACCTGCGTGTATTTAAATGGCGGAAGTGTAAAGTGTTGAAAGGAACATTAAGGGCGACACAAACACCCAGTCCCCAGACCAGGGATATTAATCATTTACAATTAAAAACTCCTGACCCGGCGGGGAATCGAACCCGGGGTCACCGGGTGACAGGCGGACGCGTTGAGACCTACACCACGGGACCGGACGGCCCTAACGTTACGCCACTGATTTATTTACTTCATCCTTAACCATTAACTATATATTCCTGCACCAAAATCTACTATATATTTATTACTTTTTCTTTTCGCTTTTGGGCCACTGTAATAAAGAATTTGATTGGTGTTCTTTGCCATTTTTTGGAAGTTTGAGGATAGTCAATTTTTAAAAATTCTAACATTTACGTATTTTCAACACTTGATATTTCCAAACTTCCCGTGTCTATAATCGTTATACCAACAGTCACGTAGAACTGAAGGCTTACTTTTATTGCCGAAGTTACTCAGCATTGGGTGTGGTCAATAGTTGGATAAAAAGCAAGCACTTCGGCTGGCGAAGGGTTAGAAACGAACTACGAGTGAAGTCCCTTTCAGGAAATGACACTTCCTAACATTCTGATGACTAAATAAAGACGATGCTCTTGAAACAAAACACCGAAGAGTGAACATTTTTAGACTCACCGTTTACATCGAAGGACGTCGAGTTTTGCGCTAAGGAAATCTGTACCAGCAACAACGCTCCAATTCCGACAGAGTAAATATACTTTAGCATTCTAACCCGATCCACTTGCACATGGTCACTTCTGCACCAGTGGTTGAACTACACTACCTGTAGGATATCCTCATTGTCCTTAAGCTGGCAGACTACTGATAGCACTGCTACCTTACCTAGTACACGTGCAAGCTCTTATCTCCTACTGATAGCACCTAACAAATTCCTTGTTTATCCTTAAAATCTGAGATAACAGATTAATGGTTATCCATTGATTGTTGAACAGTGTTATTAACTAATAAATTTATGCTGTAGTAACAGAGATATTCTTGACCTGGATAGTTATAAGGAGGGCAGGGTTGAAGTGTCACATTCAGAGGAAGTAGATGAACGTAACACACTTAGCTTCATATTGACAAGAAGCAATTTTGAATTATCGTCAACATATAGTCAAGCTTCATCTTTATGTAGAGTTTGGAATCCACAGGGATCTATACTGGGACCATTTTTGTTTTTGACGTAGAATACTTCCCAGGATTCGTAATCGTACTGGGGTCGGTGAGCAATACAAAAGCTTGAAAGTTTTACAATCGAAATATTATCTAGACAACACGTGCGACAACAGTGTTCAATACTTCATTTTTAAAAAAGAGAATCAGTGTGCCGGGTGTCCGGCTCCATGGCTAAATGGTTAGCGTGCTTGTCTTTGGTCACAGGGGTCCCGGGTTCGATTACCGGCAGGGTCGGGAATTTTAACCATCATTGGTTAATTTCACTGGTACGGGGCTGGGTGTATGTGTCGACTTCATCATCATTTCATCCTCATCACGACGCGCAGGTCGCCTACGGGAGTCAAATCAAAAGACCTGTACCTGGCGAGCCGAACATGTCCATGGACACTGCCGGCACTAAAAAAGCCATACGCCATTTAATTCCAGTGTACCGGGTAATGTAACAGTGACGCGATCCTCAGGTATTAAAATCACTGTGCTGCATAGCTAATAAATCGTGTATGTCTGGACTCCTGTATGACAGCGCGTCGTATAAAGTGTCGCTTGATTCGTCTCGGTGATTTCTAGAGCCACAGGGCAATAATGTAGGTAAGGTAAATGTATATTCTGCCTGAAGGCAGGTCCGAACCTCCGCAGAGGTGTGACTGAGCCGGCGTTTACGTACAGTAGGGTGGCCAGTTCCTTTCCGCTCCTCCATTTCCTTACCCCGCCCCCCTCCCAACCAACAGCGTGTGGCAACCCATCCAAATCTTGACCACGCCCAATGTTGCTTAACTTTGGAGATCTCACGGGATCCGGTGCTTCAACACGGGTACGGCCGTTGGCGGCAATAATGTAAGATAGTGAATATTTAAGAAAATTGTGGTACGAATGAGTGAGAAAAATGTATTTCTTTCTCAAAACGTCGCAACATATGGACAATCAATTATTTCAAAATTATAGAAAACATATTTGGAAGGATAGAGGGGCTGGTCAAAATTTCAAAATTGGATGGTGTTGTGTCTCATTTGACCAAACCCCTAATTTGTATTCATCATCATCATCATCTGTTTACCCTCCAGGTTCGGTTTTTCCCTCGGACTTAGCGAGGGATCCCACCTCTACCGCCTCAAGGGCAGTGTCCTGGAGCTTCAGACTCTTGGTCGGGGATACAACTGGGGAGTATGACCAGTACCTCGCCCAGGCGGCCTCACCTGCTATGCTGAACAGGGGCCTTGTGGAGGGATGGGAAGATTGGAAGGGATAGGCAAGGAAGAGGGAAGGAAGCGGCCGTGGCCTTAAGTTAGGTACCATCCCGGCATTCGCCTGGAGGAGAAGTGGGAAACCACGGAAAACCACTTCCAGGATGGTTGAGGTGGGAATCGAACCCACCTCTACTCAGTTGACCTCCCGAGGCTGAGTGGACCCCGTTCCAGCCCTCGTACCACTTTTTCAAATTTTTGTGGCAGAGCCGGGAATCGAACCCGGACCTCCGGGGGTGGCAGCTAATCACGCTAACCACTACACCACAGAGGCGGACCCTAATTTGTATTTCTTTTTAAATTATTGCTCCAACTGGTAGCTAAAGATATGAACTTCATATAGTTTATTTGTTCGGATTATTTTTTCTCGACATCGTTTCGTGGGAAATACATTTTAATCAAACACAAACCCCTCAATCATAAAATTAAAGTTGTGTATCAAGTGACGAACCGCCATTTCTGAGCATAAATTGCATCAAGCCTTTCTAGACTAGACGAGTTTGATGAGTTACATTGTGGAAATACAGCGTTTGAACTAGAAAACTCTTAAGACCTTAATTACATTACATTTAGAGAAACTGTACCTTTATGATACCTAAATACTATGATCTACCATTGTAATTCTAGACTATATTTTACTAGCAGTTACCCATGGGCTCTTCTCTTTGTAAAGTTACAAAGTTTCTATGTAATGGAATAATACGAATGATCTGTTACGTATGATAATAAAATGTAATATTATGTTAACGAACACTTGAAAGTATATTTTTAAAAAGTCCTCAGTCCTCAGTCCTCAGGATATGAGCTAGGAATTTTAGATAAAAAACCATAATAAAATATGAGAATATATTCTTTATTTATTTCTACAAATGAGAATCCTTTTCTTAATCATTGTTTCACGTAAGCACCACTACGAGCACTAATGGAGAGTCAATGCAGTTTTTCACTTAATCCCTTATAAATACATTCGGTGTGGACACTTTCCAAAAAACCGAGCTTGATAGCTGAAGTCGCTTAAGTGCGGCCAGTATCCAGTAATCGGGAGATAGTGGGTTCGAGCCCCACTGTCGGCAGCCCTGAAGATGGTTTTCCGTGGTTTCCCATTTTTACACCAGGCAAATGCCGGGGCTGTACCTTAATTAAGGCCACGGCCGCTTCCTTACAATTCCTAGGCCTTCCCTACCCCATCGTCGCCATAAGACATATCTGTGTCGGTGCGACGTAAAGCAAAAAAAAACTTTCCAAAAATCGAATAATCACCAGGGTATTAAACCAAGGAACACATTACAGAAAGAATTATGTAAATAAGTTAATTTTGCTAGGATTTGAATAAAAAAGAAAACTAGTAAAGAAAAAAGCGATTTTAGGCTGTCTTTTCCGGAACAACATTTAGGCCGGAAATGATTTTCTAATTTTTTTTAGTTTGATAGAACTATCCAAGACTCATAATTTGAAGCCTTTCCGAGCCCTATAGCTCCTTCTTTGTCTGCTAAGAAATGCTTTCAACATTAAAATGAAAATGGAATTGCATTTGTTTTTCTGCAGTTTGGTAACATTTTGAACTTACGAATTATTGATACCAATTAGTTATTTTATACATTTTTAATTGTAAAATAATTAATCAGTGCCATAGGATAAAACATATTACGTGTCACATTACTGGGAGCGTAAATGTACACATTTCTCGGAGTTCCTGGAGCAAGCTACACGCCAGTTGGCCCGCCAGTGCTGTACTCTCTACTTATAGGTGTCCCGCTTGCACTAATGTTGAATGGAATGCCTAATAACTGATTTTCAAAGGGGTATTGTTGGTAGAAGGTTATTTACGTTTGAATAGCAAGAGAAAACAACCGCTCGCTGCATGTTCCTCAGCGCTACCCGTCTAATGCGCACCCTTGCGTTAGTGAGCCTCGTTTTCGAACTCTTGAGTAGCAGGCTGGTATTGACTACAGTAACACTACACTTTCTGTCAACATATCGACAATAGCTGGTGTATTCAGCAGTGACGAATACACATACATTATTCTAATCACTGGAGAATCTGGTTGGAATTCACCCGAAGCTCGCAGACGGTATGCAGACGAGTTCCACCTGCATATTTCGCCCAACAGAGTTGCAGTTAAGAGCTAATGTTCGTTCAAGGCATGTGCTATATACAAGCAACATTTTTTGTTTTTTGCTTTACGTCGCACCGACACAGATAGGTCTTACGGCGACGATGGGACAGGGAAGGGCTAGGAGTGGGAAGGAAGCGGCCGTGGCCTTAATTAAGATACAGCCCCAGCATTTGCCTGGTGTGAAAATGGGAAACCACGGAAAACCATTTTCAGGGCTGCCGACAGTGGGGTTCGAACCTACTATCTCCCGAATACTGGATACTGGCCGCAATTAAGCGACCGCAGCTATCGAGCTCGGTGAACAAGCAACTTTTGTGGCAGAGAGGAATGTCTGTACGTGTATAAATTAATGAGTTATTAAACTGTATTTTCTGCATCTTTGGCATGTTCACAAATGTAACCTTTTACAGGACGTATGTAGTAAAATGACTGCTATTTGTTTCACATCCTAAATATAGCACGTTGCAGTGCTCCTTTGTAAAGCAGCGACTAGGCATCCCACTCGTCATTAGTGCGTGCGGGACACTTACATTAGAAAGTACGGGGCTGGAATGCCACCTGGTAAATTTGACCTTAAGTGAAACACTGAGTTTCCAAATTAATCCTTGCTATGATTTCCCCTAACGATATATTTGCGTTGAATAACTCAGAGCAATGCACATTTAATTTAATTCCAAATCATGATGATTAATAATTAATTAAAGATATGATTAGTTTATGTCGATTTATGATAATTAATTAATCAATTAAATAGATGCCATTTAATATAATTGCCGGCACGGTGATATTTATTTTGCGTTGGACTTGAAATAGCAAGGAATATCTATGATACAGTCTAGCGATTTATTCTCTGGAAATTTAACCTCGTGGTTTCTACATCATTTAATGAGTGCCAACTCCTCTCGAGAAAATTAATTACCTTGCCGGTATTGCTCCTTGTGATGTCAGGACAGAGGTTGCTGCTAATAACGAAAGGCTTAAAACAAATTTAATGCCTTCACATCCACTCCTTGGATACCAACCTGCCCAACGAAGACTGAAGTCCAGGAAAGCCTTTTTATCATCTTCAGAACACCTGGAAGGATCATCGGACAAAGTCAGGATTACCAAATGGAAACAAAAGACCCCTGCCTCTTGAAATGGATGGAACCACGGGAAGTGTTGCCTTCCGGTCACACTGAGAACTGGTTGACATGGAGGTCCATAAACAGACATAGATCTGGAGGGGTAGAACCAGAGCGAATCTACAAAAATGGAACTTACCCATCGATACAGCCCTTTGTGATTGTAGTGAACTTCAGACAACCAAACACTTGCTCTGCTGCCCCCTGTGTCCATCAAACTGCACAATGGAAGACTTGGAGCTGGCCAATCCAAATACCCTTGAAGTGGCCAAATTTCGGGCCGAATCGGTGTGACATCTGTACGACATATATTGCTGAAGACCTTTTACTTGTATATATTTGTGTATATAGTTTGTTTCTTTTAAATGTAGTATTATTCTCCTCAAACTATAGACTTTATATAATCCCACTGTTATTACCAAGGACAATAGAATTTAGCTAATCATGTCATAATTGTGTAAATAATCATCTTCATCATTATCATCATCATCATCATCTTCATTATCCTATTTTTTCCTTTTTTAAATCATAATATTGTATTGTTTAGTAGTTGCAAGTTTTTTCAATTGTAAGTGTACTTATTTCAATGTTGCACATGTAAAAACTGTATTTTCTGGTTAGATGGAAGAGAGGGCCTAATGGCCTTAATCTTGCCAGACAAAATAAATCTATTGTATTGTATTGTATTGTACTTCTGATTCGAATAAAGAAAGAAAGATAGGCTGGTTGGTTGAAGAATACACGACTAATATAAGTAGATTTTTAGATGTAGTGAGGAAGACTTGTGTAAAGAGTGTAAAGTAAAAGTTAGGTAAGAGTGTGAGCAGATAGGAAAACAATTAGCTTCATCTGTGTATAATGTGTAAGGAAAACTCCAGTTACTAGACGTCAAGGGCCGATGACCTTCGATGTTAGGCCCCTTAAAACAACAAGCAAGCTAGACGTCAAGAGATTAAAAAAAACATGAGTGAGTGTCAATAGTGTGTTAGGAAAACTCCAGTTACTAGAAGTCAGGTGTTAAAGTGTGTAGGGAACTGTATAGTATTAAAATACTCCAGTTACTATGAGTGAGTGTCGAAACAATTTGTTAAAATAATGGTAAGAAGTAGATTTTAGACGTAGTTAGAAAGGACTGTGTGTGTCAATTAGCTGCCTTAACAGAAAGACAATGTTAGTGCTTTAACTCAGCAAAAGAAAAGACGTTTGTGGGTGTGTTCGCCTAGCTAACGGCTATCCGAGCTGGGGAAGTCAGAGGGTGTGTCCGCATGGGTGATACTAGGAGCTGAGGAACCTAACCGAAAGATTTTAGAAGGATTGTAGAAACAAGGACGAAGGGGAGGTTGGAGGTAAATCGGCTACTAGTAGATATCCGTACGGCTGGAGAGTGCCAAGTCAGCTGGAAGTGTTGCGATAGGTACAGGTAACCTTAAGTAAGCATTTTTAAATATTTATAATGGCATCCTCCTCCTCTGCGAACCATGTGACCTTGCCGCTGTGGGGAGGCTTGCGTGTCCCAATGATGCAGATAGCCGAGCCGTAGGTGCAACCATATCGGATGGGTATCTGTTGAGAGACCAGACTAACGAATGGTTCATCGAAAGGGGGGTAGCAGCCTTTCGGAAGTTGCAAGGGCGACAGTCTAGATGATTGACTGATATGGCCTTGTAATAATACTCAACATGGCTTAGCTGTGTTGATACTGCTATACGGCTGAAAGCAACGGGAAACTACAGCCGTAACTACCTCCCGAAGACATGCAGCTCTCTCTGTATGAATGATGTACTGATGATGGCTTCCTCCCGGGTAAAATATTCCGGAGGTAATCTAGTCCCCCATTCGGATCTCCGGGTGGGGACTACACGAGAGGGGGCGATCATCAGGAAGATGGATACTGATATTCTGCGAGTCGGAGCGTGGAATGTTAGAAGTTTGAATCGTTGTGGTAGGTTAGAGAATCTGAAAAGGGAGATGGATAGGCTAAAAGTTAGATGTAGTTGGTATAAGTGAAGTACGTTGGCAGGAAGAACAAGATTTTTGGTCAGGCGACTACCGAATTATCAACACAAAATCAAACAGGGGAAATGCAGGAGTTGGTTTAATAATGAATAAGAAAATAGGTCAGCGGGTAAGCTACAACGACCAGCAAAGTGAAAGAATTATTGTCGTCAAGATAGACACCAAACCAATGCCCACCACAATAGTGCAGGTCTATATGCCTACTAGGTCAGCGGATGATGAAGAAATCGAAAGAATATATGAGGAGATAGAAGATTTAATACAATATGTAAAAGGTGACGAGAATCTAATTGTGATGGGAGACTGGAATGCAGTCGTAGGCCAAGGAAGAGAAGGTAGTACAGTAGGAGAATTTGGAATGGGACAAAGGAACGAAAGAGGAAGTCGGCTGGTTGAATTCTGCACTGATCATGATTTAGTCCTTGCCAATACTTGGTTCAAACACCACAAACGACGGCTGTATATGTGGACGAGACCTGGAGACACTGGAAGGTATCAAATAGACTTCATTATGATTAGGCAGAGATTCAGAAACCAGGTGTTGGATTGCAAAACTTTCCCAGGAGCAGACGTGGACTCTGACCACAACTTGTGGGTCATGAAATGCCATCTGAAGTTGAAGAAATCGAAGAAAGGAAAGAATGCAAAAAGATGGGTCTAGACAAGTTGAAAGAAAAGAGCGTGAGGGATTGTTTCAAGGAACATGTTGCACAAGGACTAAATGAAAAGGCTGAAGGAAACACTATAGAGGAAGAGTGGAGAGTCATGAAAAATGAAGTCAGTAGGGCTGCTGAAGAAATGTTAGGAAGGAAGGAAAGATCAACTAAGAATCAATGGATAACTGTCCGACTCGTTGGCTGAATGGTCAGCGTACTAGCCTTCGGTTCAGAGGGTCCCGGGTTCGATTCCCAGTCGGGTCGGGGACTTTAACCGTCATTGGTTAATTCCAATGGCCCGGGGGCTGGCTGTTTGTGCTGTCCCCAACATCCCTGCAACTCACACACCACACATAACACTACCCTCCACCACAATAACACGCAGTTACCTACACATGGCAGATGCCGCCCACCCTCATTGGAGGGTCTGCCTTACAATGGCTGCACTCGGCTAGAAATAGCCACACGAAATTATTATTATAGTGGATAACTCAGGAGATACTAGACCTGATTGATGAACGACGAAAATACAAGAATGCTAGAAATGAAGAGGACAGAAAAGAATACAGGCGATTAAAGAATCAAGTGGATAGAAAGTGCAAGGTAGCTAAGGAAGAATGGCTGAAGGAGAAGTGCAAGGATGTCGAAGGCTATATGGTTCTGGGAAAGGTAGATGCTGCATACAGGAAAATCAAGGAAACCTTTGGAGAAAGGAAATCTAGGTGTATGAATATTAAGAGTTCAGATGGAAAGCCACTTCTAGGGGAAGAAGACAAAGCAGAAAGATGGCAGGAGCATATCCAACAGTTGTATCAAGGTAAAGATGTAGATAATTTGGTTCTGGAACATGAAGAGCCTGTTGATGCTGATGAAATGGGAGACCCAATTTTGAGGTCACAGTTTGACAAAGCTGCGAGTGACCTAAATAAGAACAAGGCACCTGGAATTGATGACATTCTCTCTGAATTACTGACTGCCTTAGGAGAAACCAGCATGGCAAGGTTATTTCAGTTAGTGTGCAAGATGTATGAGACCCATCTGATTTTCGGCAGAATTTTGTTTTACATATTCCCAAGAATGTCGGTGCTGACAGGTGTGAAAACTACCGCACCATTAGTTTAGTATCTCATGCCTGCAAAATTTTAACACGTATTATTTACAGAAGAATGGAAAAACAAGTTGAAGCTGAGTTGGGAGAAGATCAATTTGCCTTCAGAAGAAATGTAGGAACACGTGAAGCAATCCTGACTTTACGTCTGATCTTAGAGGATCGAATCAAGAAGGACAAGCCCACGTACATGGCATTCGTATATCTAGAAAAGGCATTCGATAATGTTGATTGGACCAAGCTATTTATGATTCTGAAGATGATAGGGATCAGATAGCGAGAACGAAGAATTATCTACATTCTGTATAAAAATCAGTCTGCAGTGATAAGAATAGAGGACTTTGAAAAAGAAGCAGCAATCCAGAAAGGAGTGAGGCAAGGCTGCAGTTTGTCCCCTCTCCTTTTCAATGTTTACATAGAACAGGCAGTTTAATTTAATTTCGTGTGGCTATTTCTAGCCGAGTGCAGCCCTTGTAAGGCAGACCCTCCGATGAGGGTGGGCGGCATCAGAACAGGCAGTAAAGAAAATCAAAGAGAAATTTGGACAAGGGAATCACAGTCCAAGGAGAGGAAATCAAAACCTTGAGATTTGCCTATGATATTGTTATTTTATCTGAGACTGCAGAAGATCTCGAGAAGTTGCTGAATGGTATGGATGAAGTCTTGGATAAGGAGTACAAGATGAAAATAAATAAGTCCAAAACAAAAGTAATGGAGTGCAGTCGAACGAAGGCAGGTGATGTAGGAAATATTAGATTAGGAAATGAAGTCTTAAAGGAAGTATATGAATATTGTTACTTGGGTAGTAAAATAACTAACGATGACAGAAGTAAGGAGGACATAAAATGCAGACTAGCACAAGCAAGGAAAAGCTTTCTTAGGAAAAGAAATTTGCTCACTTCAAACATTGATATAGGAATTAGAAAGATGTTTTTGAAGACTTTCGTGTGGAGCGTGGCATTGTATGGAAGTGAAACATGGACGATAACTAGCTCAGAAAGAAAGAGAATAGAAGCTTTTGAATGTGGTGTTACAGAAGAATACTGTAGGTGAGATGGATAGATCGAATCACGAATGAAGAGATACTGAATCGAATTGGTGAGAGGAGATCGATTTGGCTAACTTTGACGAGAAGAAGAGATAGAATGATAGGACACATCTTAAGACACCCAGGACTTGTTGAGTTGGTTTTGGAAGGAAGTGTAGGAGGTAAGAACGGTAGGGGTCGACCAAGGTATGAATATGACAAGCAGATTAGAGCAGATGTAGGATGCAATAGTTACGTAGAAATGAAAAGGTTAGCACAGGATAGGGTGGCATGGAGGGCTGCATCAAACCAGTCTATGGACTGATGACTCAAACAACAACAACAACAACAACAACAACGGCATCCTTTGCTACTGGATACCGTATAGAGGAGGGGAGACGAGGGTGATTGTTGGACAGGAGATTGGCGGCTTGTAAGAGGGGCTCTACCCCCAGGTTGCCGGTTATCCGTGACCGGGGGGTGGGGGGAGTGGTAGGGTAGTTCATCCATGCAGACACACGTGCCGTAAGACGTAGATTAACACTATATATCTTGTTTGTCTTTGTGTTTTTTTGTTTTTCTTCTTCAGCGAAATGATCTAACGTCCGCCTCTCTGGTGTAGTGGTTAGTGTGATTAGCTGCCACCCCCGGAGGCCCGGGTTCGATTCCCGGCTCTGCCACGAAATTTGAAAAGTGGTACGAGGGCTGGAACGGGGTCCACTCAGCCTTGGGAGGTCAATTGAGTAGAGGTGGGTTCCATTCCCACCTCAGCCATCCTGGAAGTGGTTTTCCGTGATTTCCCATTGCTCCAGGCAAATGCCGGGATGGTACCTAACTTAAGGCCACGGCCGCTTCCTTCCCTCTTCGTGGTCTATCCCTTCCAGTCTTCCCATCCCCCACCAAGGCCCCTGTTCAGCATAGCAGGTGAGGCCGCCTGGGCGAGGTACTGGTCATCCTCCCCAGTTGTATCCCCCGACCCAATGTCTCACTCTCCAGGACACTGCCCTTGAGGCGGTAGAGGTGGGATCCCTCGCTGAGTCCGAGGGAAAAGCCAACCCTGGAGGGTAAGCCGATTAAGAAAGAAATTATCTAACTGGGAGAAGTCTGTATGGATCAGGAGAAAATAAAGGTATTATACTCTACTATTTCAAATCACTCCGCCCTTTTTTGGAGGCTGTGTGTGGCTAAATGGTAAGTCGTATCACCAAAAGGATTGCTCAGTCGGAATCCTACAAATTTGACCATATCACTTTGAGTCGTACCTCAATCGGGTATAACTTGCAGAGACCTGCATTTTTAAATTTCGCGTACATTTTCTACATTTTCCGCATATTATTTCATTTTTGCCACATTGATAAGACAGATAGAACCTTCAAATTTGGCAGGCACACTGCCACTGCCTCGTGACTCAGGCAGCAGCACGCCGGCCTCTCACCGCTGGGTTCCGTGGTTCAAATCCCGGTCACTTCACGTGAGATTTGTGCTGGACAAAGCGTAGGCGGGACAGGTTTTTCTCAGGGGACTCCGGTTTTCCCTACCATAATTCATTCCAGCAACACTTTCCAATTTAATTTCATTTCATCTGTCATTCATTAATCATTGCCCCAGAAGAGTGCGACAGGCTTCGGCAGCCGGCACAATTCGTATCATCGTCGCTAGATGGGGCTTCATTCATTCCATTCCTGCCCCGGTCGAATGACTGGAAACAGGCTGTGGATTTTCACTACCACGTCGAACGTCCCTATTCGTGCCCCTATCGCTGCCTGTAGCTACCACATAAGTATAGAAAAACTAAAAATTGTTGCGAAGAATTGCATCAATCTGCATCAATCTAAGGTTCACCCGATGGAGATAGTACAAAGCGTCACAACAATACATTGTAGATCGTTTTGTCTTCGATAGGGCTGGCAAGTTTGAAGACTTTAGCTGTACGTTAGCTATGCAAAATAATTTACAAAGGTCTGAATGAGCTATACAATCAATGCTGGAATGACATTAGCTTACACACAATTTCAAAGAAGAGTGTAAAGGGAAAAGAGAAGAGGAGAAATTATAGAACCATGAGGCGTTCCTGTCTCAAGCTATAGATAGAAAATTAAAAATTTGACATTGTTATTCTAAATGAAAATACTGTACTGAACAGTAATGCTTACTTGACAACGGTCCATGTCGGTAGACTTATGTCTACGTAGTTAAATGCCAGTTCCCGCTTATAGACAACCTTTGAACGTGTAGTTATCTGGCGATTTACAGCTATAAAACCTAGGTATCTGCCTCTGGCTGTACAGTATAGCGGACAGACGACTATGCTCTACAAGGTGCAAAAATACGGGCAGATCCAGTTTTCGGGGTAATACGAACAATTATTAGGCTACTAGGTATAGAAATCCGTATATTAGGAATCCTAACAATCGGAATTAACTGGAACCTTGTCGGATTATCCAGAATTACTTCAGGAATTCTACATTGCGCCGAAAATGCGTTGATGCTGAGAAGTACGTTCACATCATTTCGCAAGAAAGTAAATACCTAAATTGTAAAGAGAAATAATTAATGACTGATACTTATGGTGCGTTGGGCTTTATGAACCCCAGCAGTACAAAACTATATTCAAACCGCAAGCTACGAACCGGAGTTATTTTGTGACCACAAGACTAAATTCGTTTTGTATTACTCTTTAATCAACATATACTGTATTTTTCACCTCAAAGGACAATAATAGCACTCAACAATTGCAAACAAAATTATACTCTTTATCTGTATTATAAAAAGTTCAGACACTAAATAATTCATCTCATTCTTCACTGATCACACTATTCGCTGTCTTCAGCAGGGGCGAAGCGTCAGGGGAGACAGGGTAGACAGCGTGTACCCTTAACATTTTGTGAAATAAATATTGTCTAGTTAATTCAGTTACCTTTTAGAACATTAGATATTTCCAGATTCGTGACATTATTGTATTCCCCGCTTTACTTATTTTCGTCTCACTTCGGCAATGCTAAGGCTCGCGTTAGTTACACGAAGCACGTAGGCGAAAGTAGACGCTGTCCATTCTGTGTATTTTCCCTTTGATTTTCAAAGCTTTCAGGTAGAGCAACACTAACGCTATCTGTAGGTGTTGACTGTGGAACTATGACTTTCCTATAGCGAGATGTCTCCGCCCAGTAGACAGACTTACAAGCGTCTCTTCTTCCTCCCATTGGCTAGTCTTTGGATCTCTCTTATAAAAGGCGCTCTTATTGGCTACCATCTTAGACATGCTTTTAATGTTATTAATTTGAATTTACTTTATTATAAGACACGTCTAAAAATAAATTAATAAATTTTAAATACGAAGTATAGTAAACTCACACCTAATAAATGAATGACAGCATCAAAACCCTTCAAGTACGTGCATATTCTTGCCCGCCAATATTAGTTGCGGTATTATAAACCCAATAACTATTAGCTTCCAGTCTTAATAAGGTACTCTAGAGTACGCATACGGAACAAATTGCTTAACTTGATGCTGAATATTCCGTTAAAGTCAGTTTCTAGTGAACGCGTTATGGGTGCATTCAAATGAATTAAAACGTATTTAAGGAATTGGATGACCAACCAGAGACCGTCTAACTTGGGAACTCTAGCTATAGAGAAGAAATTTCTGTGGAATATTAGCAAGACGCCTGACTTCAAGACGAGAGTAATAGATATATTTGCCGAAATGAAGGACAGGCGGATTAAACTCATTTACAAGAATATTGTTTAAGGTGACTTGTACGAACAACTATTTATTTCTTATTTCTCTTATTAAACCTACGTAACAATGATTTATATTGCTATTTTTATTCTAAAAGTACGTTGTTATTTGACAACTCCCACGGCCTATTTCGTCTATATTTAAAAATAAAGTAAGTGCACGTAGGGTTATAGGTTGTTATAGGGTTTTCCTTATTTTCAGAGTCATTAATATAATATTGAATACAGATGTATGCGTCGAAAACAAAATTCCATATAATAATATGATTAAAACAGTTCAAATAAAAAAATCGCTGTCTACCCCCTTACTTGGTTCACGCTTCGCCACTGGTCTTCAGCACATTTGGAACTTACGATTGCGTTCTTGCTGTATTTCCCGCATGTGCACGTCTTGCAATCGGAACACATTGTGATGGTTTTGTTGACTTTGTTGTACTTTTTCCCCTTGGCACAAAGGTGGCAACGCTCTCCACCACCATCAGCTTTCTTGGCTTTCGCTGTTGATTTTATTTACAGCCTAATATCTATTCCATGGCCAGAACAATTGACTTCCGCAGTCCCTCAGTATTTTGAGCACGCTCTTCAGTTCAGAGTGTGATGAGTTGAACAACCAGTTCTCGCAAACACAGTCTTCGCTCATTAGGCTTTTGTTTGTTCCAGTTCGGGAAATCCACCAAAAATAGTGTGAGCCATTCAATACCACAATGGCTAAAGAGTGTTAAAACTTTGTGTAAAAGACTGATTGTGTCCATCTTTGTGGAATATTTCCTAATCAACTGATCTACGGTGTCAGGACAGAACAAGAGCGCCAAAATAAGTTGGAATACAACAAGAAGCTGACAACTACGTAACTCTAACTGCACTGCTAACTCTCAGTGAATTGTTCTTTCTTGAATTTCCATTTGAAACAATATTTGAATAGCCTACAAAGTACACCGTTATTTTATCTTGATTTATTACATGAATACAAGAATACAAATGATTTTTGTTTAGTGTGATATCTTTATCGTAGGTGTATCTGACATTGTGTTGTGTTGTGTTGTGTTGTGTTGTGTTGTGTTGTGTCGTGTTGTGTTGTGTTGTGTTGTGTTATGAGCTTTTTAGACTAGGGCTAGACGAGCACACAAAATGTGTACGTTGTAACGGAGGAAGGTGAAACCTGAGATAGAAAAAGAGTTCATCCTACGACATAGAACGACGCACTTAGACTGCAACTTTACTACAACTTTGTTGAAAAAATGCCATACTTCTTACAAATCTGGACGTCAGACTTTGTATTTCTTCTCCAAGAGAGATATCAGCTTACAAATAGTAGCCTAAGTGATCTCAAGGTCCTGAAACAAGAATACAATTACTTGCATTGTTGAGTTTCAGTATGTATAGTTTAGCAATAGGATAAACTCCGTATCACGTGAAATACAGGTGACCCAAAAGTCCGTGGACATTTGACGAGTCACTTCACGGGATATTGGAGGTAGAGAGGTAATAATTGATACACGTGATTGGCATGATATTGGGTTTTATTGACACCAGAATAATGTACACAAAATGGCCGACAGATGGCGCTGGACAGCAACACGTCAATGATGCCGCATGAGACCCGTATGCGGTATAAAAAGAACTGTCGTGACAGAGGGAGTCAGATGGTCCTGCAATCGCGGCATGTCATATTGGGCTTCCCCGGTCCCCCGACCTCAATCCGTGTGATTATTGGTTTTGGGGTTACATGAAGTCGCAAGTCTACCGAGATCGTCCGACCTCATTAGGGATAGTAAAAGACAACATCCGACAGCAATTTCTCACCATACCTACGGATATGCTGCACAGTGCTGTTCACAACATTGTCCCTCGACTACAGGTGTTGTTGATAAATGACCGCCGACATCTTGAGCATGTGTTATAAAGAATATCGTCTTTGCTAAACCTCCATTGTTATGTCAATTATTGCTTGTGTATCGTATGACGTTCCGTCTGTTGGTCATTTTGTATACTTTATGTTGGTGTCAATAAAACCCCATCTCTCTACCTCCAATATTCTGTGAAGTATTGCCTCGTCAATTGTTAACGTACTTTAGGGTCACCCTGAGGAAAGCAACGGGAAACAGCCTCACTCCTCATTTCCCTAGTATGCCTCTTCAGTGACACCTAGGTTATCTATGGCAACTGTTGGTGGAGCTGTAAAGGATCAAACCAGCCTTCGGGCTGAATACCCAACATACACAACAACAGGGTCTGCCTGCACAAA
Source organism: Anabrus simplex (assembly GCF_040414725.1). Lineage (NCBI taxonomy): Eukaryota > Metazoa > Arthropoda > Insecta > Orthoptera > Tettigoniidae > Anabrus > Anabrus simplex. Next base: position 221,432,885 of record NC_090270.1, on the reverse strand, counting down.
CGGTGGTGGAGAATTTTAAGTGAGTCCTTAATAATGTTTAAGGCGATGTCATTTAGACAAGTTAAAGGCTATCCAAGGCTCTCTATATGTTTCCAGGTCAACAGCGGCACAGCACCTCTACTGCCAAACAATCTATATATAAAATAAGAGTTTTGTCTGTACATTGCTCAGAATTTGAAAAGAATGGTATTTCTGTATCGGTCATGTCCACAGTAACAAGAAAATGCATTTTTTACTTTTCCGTAATGTCTGTCTGTCTATCTGTCTGATTGTACACGCATCAATAAAAAAACGGCTGAAGAGAATTTAATGAAAATCGGTATGTAATGTCGGGTGATGAACCACTACAAGCTTGGCTATAAATTATTTTATTCACGCTGAGTGAAATGGTAGTTTAGGGGAAGGCCTGAAATGTAATTCTCAAATAAGTTATTTATGTTATTAGTGGTCGTATCGATAAATCTATATATATAAAATAAAATTTTTGTCTGTACATTACTCAGAATTTGAAAAGAATGGTATTTCTGTGTCGGTTATGTCCACAGTGACAACGAAATGCATTTTTTACTTTTCCGTAATGTCTGTCTGTCTGTCTGTCTGTCTGTCTGTCTGTCTGTCTGTCTGTCTGTCTGTCTGTCTGTCTGTCTGTCTGTCTGTCTGTCTGTCTGTGTGTCTGTCTGTCTGTCTGTCTGTCTGTATGTATGTATGTATGTATGTATGTATGTATGTATGTATGTATGTATGTATGTATGTATGTATGTATGTATGTATGTATATACACTGACTGACAGAGCAAATGCAACACCAAGAAGGAGTGGTTCGAAAGGGATGAAAGTTGGGGAAAAAACAGAGACAGCACGGACGAATAATTGATGTTTATTTCAAACCGATATGCAGGTTACACAATGCGTACGGCATCGACTCAGTAGGATGTAGGACCACCGCGAGCGGCGATGCACGCAGAAACACGTCGAGGTACAGAGGCAATAAGTGTGCGGATGGTGTCCTGAGGGATGGTTCTCCATTCTCTGTCAACCATTTGCCACAGTTGGTCGTCCGTACGAGGCTGGGGCAGAGTTTGCAAACGGCGTCCAATGAGATCCCACACGTGTTCGATTGGTGAGAGATCCGGAGAGTACGCTGGCCACGGAAGCATCTGTACACCTCGTAGAGCCTGTTGGGAGATGCGAGCAGTGTGTGGGCGGGCATTATCCTGCTGAAACAGAGCATTGGGCAGCCCCTGAAGGTACGGGAGTGCCACCGGCCGCAGCACATGCTGCACGTAGCGGTGGGCATTTAACGTGCCTTGAATACGCACTAGAGGTGACGTGGAATCATACGCAATAGCGCCCCAAACCATGATGCCGCGTTGTCTAGCGGTAGGGCGCTCCACAGTTACTGCCGGATTTGACCTTTCTCCACGCCGACGCCACACTCGTCTGCGGTGACTATCACTGACAGAACAGAAGCGTGACTCATCGGAGAACACGACGTTCCGCCATTCCCTCATCCCTCATCCAAGTCGCTCTAGCCCGGCACCATGCCAGGCGTGCACGTCTATGCTGTGGAGTCAATGGTAGTCTTCTGAGCGGGCGCCGGGAGTGCAGGCCTCCTTCAACCAATCGACGGGAAATTGTTCTGGTCGATATTGAAACAGCCAGGGTGTCTTGCACATGCTGAAGAATGGCGGTTGACGTGGCGTGCGGGGCTGCCACCGCTTGGCGGCGGATGCGCCGATCCTCGCGTGCTGACGTCACTCGGGCTGCGCCTGGACCCCTCGCACGTGCCACATGTCCCTGCGCCAACCATCTTCGCCACAGGCGCTGCACCGTGGACACATCCCTATGGGTATCGGCTGCGATTTGACGAAGCGACCAACCTGCCCTTCTCAGCCCGATCACCATACCCCTCGTAAAGTCGTCTGTCTGCTGGAAATGCCTCCGTTGACGGCGGCCTGGCATTCTTAGCTATACACGTGTCCTGTGGCACACGACAACACGTTCTACAATGACTGTCGGCTGTGAAATCACGGTACGAAGTGGGCCATTCGCCAACGCCGTGTCCCATTTATCGTTCGCTACGTGCGCAGCACAGCGGCGCATTTCACATCATGAGCATACCTCAGTGACGTCAGTCTACCCTGCAATTGGCATAAAGTTCTGACCACTCCTTCTTGGTGTTGCATTTGCTCTGTCAGTCAGTGTATGTAGGTAGGTAGGTATGTACACGCATCACGATCAAACGGCTGAAGAAAATTTAATGAAAATCGGTATGTAATGACGGGTGATGAACCACTGCAATCTAGGCTGCAAATTATTTTATTCACGCTGAGTGAAATGGTAGTTTAGGGGAAGGTCTTCAATGTAATTTTCAAATAAGTTATTTATGTTATTAGTGGTCGTATCGATAAATACTACATAACTAACATAACTTTAGTTATGTCGTAAGTTAGTAGTAGTTATGTAAGAAGTTATTACATTTCCGATCACTTATGTCTTATACATTGTTACCGTACCGCATATAATCGGAGATATTCATGAATTTGGATTTTTGTTACTAAGTCCATATCAGCGCCGAGTCACGAGAAAATGGGTAAACAGAATTTAGTGAAAATCGGTATGTAAAGTCTGAGAATAAGGAACTACAGTCTACGATATAAATAATTTTGTAAGACACCCTAATATCACAGAGTCGAAAGAAAACTAATGTGAAGGCCTGCAATATAGAAAGCTCATAAACTTTATCAACAATAACACTACATTGACCATTGTTTGTTGCGATGTGCTTTTTGTCTTCTCTTTCCTCTCATCCCCGATAGATAGGATTACTGCAGCGTACCGAGGTTTTTTTTATTTGCTTGACGTCGCACCGACACAGGTAGGTCTTATGGCGTCGATGGGATAGGAAATGAATAGTGGTGTGAAGGAAGCGGCCTTGGCTTTAAGGTATAGCCTGGTGTGACTGGTGTGAAAATGGGAAACCACGGAATACCATTTTTTTTCTTAACGTCGCACCGACACAGATATGTCTTATGCGACGATGGGATAGGAAAGGTCTAGGAAGTGGAAGGAAGCGGCCTTGGCTTTAATTAAGGTACAGTCCCGGCATTTGCCTAGTGTGAAAATGGGAAACCACGGAGAACCATCGTCAGGGCTGCCGACAGTGGGGCTCGAACCCACCATCTCCCGAATACCATCTTCAGGGTTGCCGGCAGTGGGGTTCGAATCCACTATCTCCCGGATGCAATCTCACAGCTTTGCGCCCCTAACCAAACGGCCAACTCGCTTGGCCGTACCGACTGTAACAGCCTGCCTGTGTATTGGTGGGAAGTAGCTGGGGTGTAAGATAACTTTCTTCTTTAGCATGCCATTCCTCTGGTTCGTACATTTTCTGATATATCTGGTACGAAACACACTGGTTCATCATAGTATTCGAGCTATACAATCCCTACTCTGAGCCACTGATTGGAATGAGCAGTGTGCATATTTAACGGAATAATGACAGAGGAGTGTTCACGGCAGTCTGCTACCTGGTTGTTCCAGCTCTGGAACTTTGGACTTTTAGATCGGCACCGTAGTACTGTTCGTTGAAAGAGAGAAAGTGTGCGGTTTTTCATTTGATCGAGTATTTTATATCATAACACTGCTTTCAATCGCTACATTCCTACTGACGTTTTTGTAATGACCTATGTTGAATTCAGTTAGGAAAACCACCGAGTCAGTCTTTCTGAGAATCCCGTAGCGAAGCACGGGTACATCAGCTAGTAGTCCTATAACACACACATTTCACTAACTCTGCATGAGGGCTTCTGAGGCATATATTTTACTACCTTTAAGGTAGATCGAATTGACAGTTCTGACCTTGGTAAATTATCTTAACGGGCAGTACGGAAAAGAAGTTGGCGGACGGCATAAAACTGAACTGGTATAATGATAATATTATTATCATTTACCATTGTTTATCGCTGAGGAATACTTGCACATAGGCCTACAATATTATCACATAACCTTCATTCTTGGAAAACATACACGCATAATAATGAATCCATAAGAAGACACGAGCAAAGCAAGTCACATACGATAAAAACCTCAACATTGTCATTTTTGCATTTACCATAGTTCACATCTGACATCCAGAAATATTGTGCAAGTTATGGATCTATTATTCAAGGAGTTGGTTTCCTAATTCTTTAACTTAACTGAGAATTTTTAGAAACAAATCAAAGTAGGACTTATGATGGCTGTTATTTAACGAGTCTTCTCCGTACAGGCCATGAAGACCCTTGGAGGGGTGGAAGGTAAAGGCTTCCACAATCCGTAACCTCGGCACTTGATGGGGTAGAGTGGTTAGCTCTACGCCAGGCCGCCTTTGCTCCTAGGAATTAACCTGGTACTCATTTTTGGTGTAGGTTGAGTGAACCTCAGGGCCGTATGCACCTCCGGAAGTGGAAATGTCATTTCTTAATTTTACAACTTCCTGACGGGGACTCGATCCCACGTCCTTCCAGGTGAACCGATCACGCCTTTACCGCCTCGGCCAGGCAACCCCTTTATTTAACGAGGCCTAACATCTAATTCATCACCCCCTTAGCAGGAAATACAACAGCAACGTTACTCTAATTAGGCCTACCAATTAACACCTAAGTTCAGTTATTAGGTTTGGTAAGGAAGTAGCAGGCATTGCACATCTTCACAAAATAATTACAAGGCTATCACTTCCTGGTGGTGTATCAACAGGAGAAATGCTTAGGGCAAATACGAGTAATTTACCACGATTGAAGTATGTCCCCAAGTTTAACATGACTTTAATGTTGATTAAATATGCAATATTCTAAAGATTATTTATTTGAAATTAGGTTTAAATGTAATACGTATTGGATTCAATAAAGATCTTATTTACGTGGATTGCTACTTTATTATAAGTGTGTTGAAACATGTCGCGTTAATGTATCTGCTATTCAACAAGGAGTTGCAATTACATCGTAATTTGTAAAACAAGTAAGACTCACTAACTACCAGAGTTTTGTTTACCTATTTATTAGATCTTAAAGTATCCATACGGTACGCATAGGCTGTCCGCGGCGAGTAATACGGTTGGCGTGCACAGTAACAACGAAGTGCATTTATACGGTTTGGCAAGGAAGTAACGGCCCATGTGGAACTTTACGAAGTAGTAAGACAAGGCTGCTTTCTCTCACCAGAATGATTTAATGCCTTCACTTTCTTTCTTTCTTTCTTTCTTTCTTTCTTAATCTGCTTACCCTCCAGGATTGGCTTTTCCCTCGGACTCAGCGAGGGATCCCACCTCTACCACCTCAAGGGCAGTGTCCTGGAGCGTGAGACATTGGGTCCGGGATACAACTGGGAAGAATGACCAGTACCTTGCCCAGGTGGCCTCACCTGCTATGCTGAACAGGGACCTTTGTGGGGGATGGGAAGTTTGGAAAGGATAGACGAGGAACAGGGAAGGAAGCGGCCGTGGCCGTAAGTTAGGTACCACCCCGGCATTTTCCTGGAGGAGAAGTGGGAAACCACGGAAAACCACTTCCAGGATGGCCGAGGTGGAAAACGAACCCACTTCTACTCAGTTGACCTCCCGAGGCTGAGTGGACCCCGTTCCAGCCCTCGTATCACTTTTCAAATTTCGTGGCAGAGCCGGGAATCGAACCCGGGCCTCCAGGGATGACAGCTAATCACACTAACCACTACACCACAGAGGCGGACCATAAGATATATTTTTGTTAACTCACGGAATCAATTCAAGTGATTGCTCCAATCACTGAACTACTCACTCGACAATAACACGGCACCAGTTAAGCTACTCTCCAACACCCCACACGACAACACTACTCTACAACATTACTCTCCTCAGCACTACGGCGACGATAACACAAAGACAACAACAACAACAACAACAACATCAAAAACTGTTCCAGCACTTCACCATGACGACACACTCTCAACACATACTCTGTTCCAGCATCAAACTACTTCTTATCATGGCGAGCCTGCTTTTATAATCTACGTGATGAAGTGCTAGAATATTTTGAGTGCGGCCGGATACGAGTATTCTTGTTTCGCCTTCCGGAAAGTCCAAGGAGACATCAGACAAACAACACAATACAAAGAGAGGCCGTCGCATGTCACCTGCTCAGAGATCTGACTCACTTATCCATTCCAAAAAAATAACGAAGGGGGCTTCAAGCGGGGCGGCAGGTGCATGATTATGTAACGGTACATCATGGGTGGTTCCCCACTTCTCCTCCAGGCAAATGCCAGGATGGTACCTAACTTAAGGCCACGGCCGCTTATTTCCCTCTTCCTTGTCTATCCCTTCCAAACTTCTCATCCCCCACAAGGCCCCTGTTCAGCATAGCAGGTGAGGTCGCCTGGACGAGGTACTGGTCATTCTCCCCAGTTGTATCCCCGACCAAGTATCTGAAGCTGCAGGACACTGCCCTTGAAGCGGTAGAGGTGGGATCCCTCGCTGAGTACGAGGGAAAAACCGACCCCTGGAGGGTAAACAGATGATGATGATGATGATATATCTTATGGCCGGGGTTATCTGAAATTTTGTGGGTTCGAACCCCACTGTCGGCAGCTCTGAAGATGGTTTTCTGTGGTTTCCCATTTTCATACCAGGCAAATGCTGGAGCTGTACCTTAATTAAGGCCACGGCCGCTTCCTTCTCACTCCTCGCCTTTTCCTTTCCCGTTGTCGCCATGAGACCTATCTGTGTCGGTGCGACGTATAGCAACTTGTAAGAAGAAAAAGAATTCATCCATTCATTCATGCACGATATCGATTCAATCATGAAATCATGCATCCACCAGTTCATGTAGGCATTCATTCATTCATTCATTCATTCTTCATTCATTCAATTTATTCAAATGTATGTTGTAATTGTAGGATTCCGTTAAAGTATGTGTAACAGTAATATACTGTAAATGTAACCAGCTACTCGAACGTTCAGCAGTACCACCCTCCTACAATAACCTAATTTATGACTGTCTACAATCCCCTCTGCTGTGACCTATAGCAGATGGTTCTTGACCAATAGCATGCTTTCTTTGTCAGTAACAGTCCACGTAGAGTACTTCAAAGACGTGCCGGTCCTAAAGCCGGCTCGCTTGTCAGGTTTCCAGTGTTGCACAGCTGCTCGCAGTTCTGTCCAGTCTCACGGTCAAGGAATGTAAACACAGCCGGCCAGCTAGGCTTCAAAAGCGTGCCGGTCGTTAACGAGGAACTTGCAAGAACTTCACGTTATTCTTCCAATTCGCTGTTTCGCACACTCTCTACGTCACTAAATTGTCTTTTAAGCGTTAATTTCGCATTTTGCTATACCCGGTCACTTGTCATGATACCTTAACATGTTTATATGGTAGACTGAAGCACGATGAATGATTGGAAGTATGTCATATTTTTCGAATGGTCTATAGTCACATTGCAGGAATGACAATAATGTTTACGGTCGTTTTCAGAATGAGTTTAATAATGTTATTTGCTTTATGTCCCACTAACTACTCTCTTACGGTTTTCAGAGACGCAGAGGTGCAAGAATTTAGTTCCGCAGGAATGCTTTTACGTGCCGGTAAATCTAACGATACGAGGCTGACGTATTTGAGCACCTACAAATACCACCGGACTGAGCCAGGATCGAACCTGCCAAGTTGGGGTCAGAAGGCCAACGCCTCAACCGTCTGAGCCACTCAACCGGCAGGATGAGTTTACAGTACATGAATACCATACGGGATGCTAGCAGAGTAATATTGACCTCTTCACAAGATTTTTGGGCTGCAGAACAATATACTGGTAGGGGTAGGTGATTCTTTTATTGGTAGGCATGTACTATTTTATGTAAATCTGTTTCTTGCTCCTTCTAAATTTGCCCTTGCAAAAATTTGGTAACATGTTACTTTCTGTAATGGCATATTGTATTTCAAGTTAACTGTGTTGTAGTCGCCTTTTGGTTGTTCTGGTGGTGCTATGGCCTTCCCACTCTTGTTTCAGAGGTTCCTCTGGAGCTCTACGTTCGCTTCATTAGTGACTTGACCATGGTACGCCATACCTGAGTTCTGGTGGAAGTCAACATCTGCTTCGTTTCTTCATCTGTATGGCTATACTCGATAGAAACTTTGGTCACATTAAGTACAGCTTTCAAAAGCCTTTGGACTCTATTTTCATTAACAAATGCCTACCACTTGTATTAACTGCGATTCACTACTCATGTTTTCTCTTTCCATTCCCCGGTGGGGGGGGGGTGGTTGGGGAGGGGAGGGGAGAGTTGTAAGGATGATACCGTAAGTTTAGAATTACCTTAAACCATGTCCTCCTTATGATATTAGCAGAGCTATACATATCCTTATCTGTGTAGTTCTGTGTTGTGCTGTGCACTTTATTGTGTATCTCCCCCTCCCCTCGCTTCCTATTACTAACCGAAAGGCTGGTTGGCCTTGACCTGTGTTGGAGTAACCATCTTGGCAGTTTTACTTCTGTCTCTGTACCTGATAGACGTGCCATGTAGGCTCCTATATTTTTCCAGGGTTTACCCTGATTTCCATCCCTTTTGGGTGGGAAACTTTGTTAGTGACGTTTTATTTCTTTCCTTCTACCTATTGGTTGTGTTTAATAACGTGATTTGACCTTGTGTCTTTATTACTTCTGATCTGGCATTATCCTCTCCGACCTGCCATTCTCGTTAGTACTGGGAGCTGATTTTATCATTAGTTCATTACTGACGCTCTTTCCTAAAACCCATTTATCTTCTGGTTTCTTGTTTTAATTTTTCTGATGGTCAGTAACGTTAATTCAGACATTCTGTTATGGAGGCAATCAAACTTGGATTGTACAAATGTAATTCTGTATCCGTTGAATTTTTTCAACATCTGCTTTCATTATGATGTACCTTATTCTACCTAACGTGTCAGCTAAGTCGTGTAATTTTATCTTAAAATGGATGTTTATGGCCGGTTTCTTAAATTCTGTTATTAAACCTTGGTTTTAATTACTGGTGGCCGAAACTTAAATATGCGTATCCGTTCTGGAGGTTAACCTTTAATCATAATCAACCCTGTGGTGGTAAATCGTTAATTAATTGTTAATTAAGCAGTTGAGAAAAATGAAAACCCATCAATTCAACCGGTGTTTTGTCACATGTTTGACTGTCTGATATTTATTTTATTTGGTCGTCGTCTTGGCGACATTGATTGTATAACATTTTGTTTTTGGGGACATGACTATTGAGTTGGATTGAACTGAGATCGGATGAACGTTGGGAAGTGACTTGATTTGAGTCGCTCTTGAAGAGTTTAAGTGATATTTACTGATCTCACCTTATTTCACCACTTCATTGGATTTGCGGTGTCATTCATGACTTATTCTCCTGCGATTTAATTCGTAATTTAATGTATTAAGTAGTTGGTTCTGCTTGACTAGACTTAAAGGTGATGTTTACCGATCCCACATTTATTTCACCATGTCGTTGGATTATTTGTGGTGACATCCATTGGTTATCCTCTTGCTATTTAATTAGAAAAGTTTTGGATTGAGGAGCGATTTCTCCGTGACTTGACCTTGGTCTACCTTGCTCCACTTTCGGTTGTGATAATAGTCATACATCTGTTTCTCTGTGTCACTTCGGTACCTTGAATTTATTTCCCACACTAAATATGTACCTCATTCTCACTATTTCCATTGTCTAACATATTATTATGTACCTTCTGATGGATCCTTAGTTATGATTCTGGTGGATAGTGGTTAGTATCGCTTATTGTGTTCTAAATTTTTCTTTAAACTAGACTCGTTTTCTGAACGTGTCTAGTTTTTCTTGTTCTGGATTCATACTCTGACATGTGTAACCAACCTTGTGTTGGGTTATTTTTATTTCATTTAATATCGTTGTATTAACTGTGTTTCTCAGATGTTTCATTTTATCTGGTAGCGGGGAGGATTAGGTTGATGTTGTTGTTGTTGTTGTTGCTGTTGTTGTTTGAGTCATCAGTCCATAGACTGGTTTGATGCAGCTCTCCATGCCACCCTATCCTGTGCTAACCTTTTCATTTCTAAGTAACTACTGCACCCTACATCTGCTCTAATCTGCTTGTCATATTCATACCTTGGTCTACCCCTACCGTTCTTACCACCTACACTTCCTTCAAAAACCATCTGAACAAGTCCTGGGTGTCTCAAGATGTGTCCTATCATTCTATCTCTTCTTCTCGTCAAATTTAGCCAAATCGATCTCCTCTCACCAATTCGATTCAGTATCTCTTCATTCGTGATTCAATCTATCCATCTCACCTTCAGCATTCTTCTGTAACACCACATTTCAAAAGCTTCGATTCTCTTTCTTTCTGAGCTAGTTATCGTCCATGTTTCACTTCCATACAATGCCACGCTCCACACTAAAGTCTTCAAAAACATCTTTCTAATTCCGATATCAATGTTTGAAGTGAGCAAATTTCTTTTCTTAAGAAAGCTCTTCCTTGGTTGTGCTAGCCTGCATTTTATGTCCTCCTTACTTCTGCCATCGTTAGTTGTTTTACTACCCAAGTAACAATATTCATCTACTTCCTTTAAGACTTCATTTCCTAATCTAATATTTCCTACATCACCTGCCTTCGTTCGACTGCACGCCATTACTTTTGTTTTGGACTTATTTATTTTCATCTTGCACTCTTTACCCAAGACTTCATCCATACCATTCAGCAACTTCTCGAGATCTTCTGCAGTCTCAGATAAAATAACAATATCATCGGCAAATCTCAAGGTTTTGATTTCCTCTCCTTGGACTGTGATTCCATTTCCAAATTTATCTTTGATTTCCTTTACTGCCTGTTCTATGTAAACATTGAAAAGGAGAGGGGACAAACTGCACTCTTGCCTCACTCCTTTCTGGATTGCTGCTTCTTTTTCAAAGCCCTCTACTCTTATCACTGCAGACTGATTTTTATACAGATTGTAGATGATTCTTCGTTCTCGGTATCTGATCCCTATCATCTTCAGAATCATAAATAGCTTGGTCCAATCAACATTATCGAATGCCTTTTCTAGATCTACGAATGCCATGTACTAGGGCTTGTCCTTCTTGATTCGATCCTCTAAGATCAAACGTAAAGTCAGGATTGCTTCACGTGTTCCTACATTTCTTCTGAAGCCAAATTGATCTTCTCCCAACTCAGCTTCAACTTGTTTTTCTATTCTTCTGTAAATAATACGTGTTAAAATTTTGCAGGCATGAGATACTAAACTAATGGTGCGGTAGTTTTCACACCTGTCAGCACCGACTTTCTTGGGAATATGTAAAACAAAATTCTGCCGAAAATCAGATGGGTCTCATACATCTTGCACACTAACTGAAATAACCTTGCCATGCTGGTTTCTCCTAAGGCAGTCAGTAATTCAGAGGGAATGTCATCAATTCCAGGTGCCTTGTTCCTATTTAGGTCTCTCACAGCTCTGACAATCTCTGACCTCAAAATTGGTTCTCTCATTTCATCAGCATTAACAGCATCTTCTCTTTTTCCAGAACCTTATCATCTACATCTTTACCTTGATACAACTGTTGGATATGTTCCTGCCATCTTTCTGCTTTGTCTTCTTTCCCTAGAAGTTGCTTTCCATCTGAGCTCTTAATATTCATACACATAGATTTCCTTTCTCCAAAGGTTTCCTTGATTTTCCTGTATGCAGCATCTACCTTTCCCAGGACCATACAGCCTTCGACATCCTTGCACTTCTCCTTCAGCCATTCTTCCTTAGCTGTCTTGCACTTCCTATCCACTTGATTCTTTAATCTCCTGTATTCTTTTCTGCCCTCTTCATTTCTAGCATTCTTGTATTTTCGTCGTTCATCAATCAGGTCTAGTATTTCCTGAGTTATCCACTGATTCATAGTTGATCTTTTCTTCCTTCCTATCATTTCTTCAGCAGCCCTACTGACTTCATTTTTCATGACTCTCCACTCTTCTTCTATAGTGTTTCCTTCAGCCTTTTCATTTAGTCCTTCTGCAACATGTTCCTTGAAACAATCCCTTACACTCTTTTCTTTCAACTTGTCTAGATCCCATCTTTTTTCATTCTTTCCTTTCTTCAATTTCTTCACCTTCAGATGCCATTTCATGACCAACAAGTTGTGTTCAAGGTCCATGTCTGCTCCTGGGAAAGTTTTGCAATCCAACACCTGGTTTCTGAATCTCTGCCTAATCATAATGAAGTCTATTTGATACCTTCCAGTGTCTCCAGGTCTCGTCCACGTCAATTATGGGATCTTCATGACTGATAATTTTCCTTGTTTTGCCAATTGTCATCGTTTACCCATGTCGCGGCTGGTATATTTTACCTAACCTTGAGACGCCTAGTGTTAGGCAAGGTTATTACGGATGGTATGGGACGTCTCGTAAGTGAGGTAATTCACCTTATTTTTAGTCTTTTTTGTGTGTGTCGTGTTAGGGGATTTGTCGTTTCTTGGGTATGCATTGGCCTCTGACTTCATTTCGAATTTGGTGTATTCTGGTATGGAACATTATGTTCTTTCTTAAATTGTATCGGATTTTTAATGTAGTCACTAAGTTCGTTTAATTTAGTTAGGATGATATCAACCTACCCATTTCGTTCATTTTCTATCTGTACCTTAATTTTTTTAAACCTATCCACTGTTTCTCCTTGTCCTGTTTCTCTGTGGGTTAATAGCTAACTATATTTTCTTAACCTTGCCAGTCTGTATTCAAGTAATAGGTTGTTTTTCATCCTTATTTCTTGGGTTGGTGGTAATTGTAGTAGGTTTCGTGTGGATCAACCTTTGAGCTCTCTTGTACACCTATGGAATTCCAAATATCCCCACCTAATCTCCTTCTGTTTTCCTTCCTGGACATAATTGGATGTAAATTGCTTACCTATGGATTTAATATTATTTCTTTCTTGCTTCCTCTACTAATTTTGCTGTTATTCATGTTCTTCCTTCTTCTTGCACCCTTCTAACCACCATTTGTGAGTACCAATTACAATTATCTGTAAAAATATGCCATGGTAAAGTGGGTTGTAAGTAAGTAAGTAAGTAAGTAAGTAAGTAAGTAAGTAAGTAAGTAAGTAAGTAAGTAAGTAATTCGTCTTTATTCGTGGCGAAGTTAGGGCTCAAGGCCCTCTCTTACACTTAACCACAATATTTAAAATGATTAACGTACATATAATATTTAAATACAACAGATGTTTTAAAATAATATGGTACTAATAGAAAATTTGGAGATTGTAATAAAAAACTATTATAGAATGTACAACACTACAATCTAAGTGTACATGATAATAAATATAAAACTAACACTAGTGATAATAAGAGACGGAAACACGGAAAAAAAAACCTATAACTAGCAAATATATTTCTATTTTTTATGAATATATGCTCATTCACGCCTGAGTTTTGTTAGGATTTATTAACAAGCTGTTATTTTTTGCATGCCAATAGATGAGGAATATCTCATTCACTCTGTACTGCTCTGTGAACCTAGTAATCCACAAATTATTTTCCTTTGGATATTATTACCGGTAACATTTAATCAAATTTTTGGCATCTTGATCTTATAACTTATTGTACGTATTTGGTATTTTCATCCTATATTGGAATCTGGCGTGTTCTGATGAAGTTTATTCGCTGATTTTTTTAATCGACTGCTATTCACGTTCAATCTGGGATTACATGGCATGTGTTATTTGATGCTATTCTTCAAATTTTTCATTGTATATTTCCTTGGATGTCATGGATCTCATGATTACTCTAATTGGTTCTCTATTGCCCCAATCTTGTGTTCCTTACTTATTCGTTTTGTGATTTCTTGTGTGTGATTGGTGTTTTGGTGGATTCCTTACCCTAGTTGGTATTTAATGTATTATGGGGAGTTGTGCTGAGGATTTGATGTCCTTTTAAAAGAGTGGTGCAACGTCTCTACTGATTGTTCATTGTTTTGGGGTAAAGCATGGTAGATACTTATGAAGTGATATGTTCTTAAGTATTTTAATATGTGGAATGGTGTCGTTTGCCATCTCTGATCTGTTTGGGGTCGTTGGAGTAAAGATTGTGTTCATGATGTGGATTTGAACCAGTGATTTGGAAAAAAATTGATCGTTATTATAGGATTTCTTGCTTTCTTCTTAAAATTATGTGTCATTTTGAGCTCGGATTGTGTTGTCATGTGATTTGGTATCACTCATGTAATCTTGTCCGATTACCTTCTCACATATTCTCCTATTCCTGTGGAGAGTGTTTTAGACTGGTCCCTTTATTCCTGTGGGGCTCTTCGGTCGAGCCTTGTTCGATTAAGCACTTGGTGAGGTCCATACAGCGTGTGCTTGCATGTGAAGTATTTTTAGAAAGTTGAGCTTGTGGATAAGCTATTTCGTGAAGACACAGACATGCGAAGTTTTTGGTTTATGATTAAATGTTTTGGGCATTTGTTTGCTCTGTATTTATGCCAGCTAAGCCTGCTCCATGCTGTGGTGGGCCTTATTTAGATTATTTCATCCATGGTTTACCCTTGGTTAATATTATTATAGAATACACCTTCTGAGGGGAATGTAACTGTTTACTTGAGTAACCTTTGTGTATGAAAATCTCTGAAAAAATTATTATACATTTTATTTTTGAGACTGTTTGATCCAAGGAGATGAAGTTCATGTGGTTCCTTGTGTTACTTAAGAAGTCTTATGGTAATGATCAAATGGTATCACCTTAGTTATTATTATTATTTATTTTCATCCCTTGGAACATTTCACTTTTATAACTCGGTCTCGGGAGGAGGTTCTTATTGAATGTAAAGAATTAATGTCTCAAGCGTGTAACCTTTGCTTTAAACTCTGAAAGGTGAACAATTTTCTTTCATTGGTAGGCATGTACTATTTTATGGAAATATATTGCCTGCTGCCATTTCTTGGTGGATACAGTATTTTTGTATCCATCTCTTGGCACAGGCCATAGTAAACTGTAGCTTCCACCGAAGTCCCAGTCTAATCCATGGTTGTGACAATATGGAAGCTGCTGGGGTATGGGTGGTGCTGAGTAATGACATTCGGAGCACGACTAGTGCATCTGAGTGTTATGAAAGGTGTTGCTCATAGGGTCAGTCGTGCTGCAATAGCACTTTCTGACCCAGTGAGGAAAGCAATGGCAAACTACCTCACTCCTCGTCTTGCCTAGTACGCCTCATTTTGGTGCTGCCATTGGTTTTTGCGGTTTCCTTATAACCGCATAACCTTTGGTGGTGCTATTTGAGGATCCAACCAGCCTCTGGGCTGATGACCTAACAGACAGACATTTCTTGCCCCTTCTAAATTTACCCTTGCAAAAATTTGGTAACATGTTACTTTCTGTAATGCCATATTGTATTTCAAGTTAACTGTGTTGTAGTCGCCTTTTGGTTGTTCTGGTGGTGCTGTGGCCTTCCCACTCTTGTTTCAGATGTTCCTCTGGAGCTCTACATTCGCCACAATAGTGATTTGACCATGATACGCCATACCTGAGTTCTGGTGGAAGTCAACATCTGCCTCGTTTCTTCATCTGTATGGCTATCCTCGATAGAAACTTTGGTCACATTATGTACAGCTTTCAAAAGCCTTTGGACTCTATTTACATTAACAAATGCCTACCACTTGTATTAACTGCGATTCACTACTCAAGTTACATTATTATTATTGTTGTAGTATTCTCTTTCCATTCCCCCGGGGGGGGGGGGCTTGGGGAGGGGAGAGTTGTAAGGATGATATACCTTAAGTTGAGAATTTCCTTAAACCATGTCCTCCTTATGATGTTAGCAGATCTATACAGATCCTTATCTGTATAGTTCTGTGTTGTGCTGTGCACTTGACTGTAAGGCAGACCCTCCGATGTGGGTGGGTGGCAACTGCCAAGTGTAGGTAACTGCGTGTTATTATGGTGGAGGATAGTGTTATGTGTAGTGTGTGAGTTACTGGGATGTTGGGGACAGCACAAACACGCAACCCCCGGGCCAATGGAATTAACCAATGAAGGTTAAAATCCCCGACCCGGCCGGGAATAGAACCCGGGACCCTCTGAACGGAAGGCCAGTACGCTGACCATTCAGCTAACGAGTCGGACATACGTAATTAATAAAAGCTACATGTAAAACCCATTATTATGAGTATATGCCGCAACATATCTGCTGCAACTATTATTATTATTATTATTATTATTATTATTATTATTATTATTATTATTATTATTATTATTATTATTATTAGGTAAACAGAATGATTTGTGTTTCAGTTGACAAAAGAGACCCCCTGTGGGTGGGGGTGGTAGAATAACACCCACGGTATCCCATTCCTGTCGTAAGAGGCGACTAAAAGGGGCCCCACGGTCTCTGAACTTAAGAGCGTGGGTTGGCGATCACGGGGCCCTCAGCTGAGTCCTAGCATTGGTTCCACTTACTTGTGCCAGGCTGCTCACTTTCCTCTATCCTATCCGACCTCCCTTGGTCAACTCTTGTTTTTTCAGACCCCGACGGTATTACGTATCGAAGCCTAGGGAGTCTTTCAATTTCACGCCCTTCGTGGCCCTTGTCTACCTTTGGCCGATACCTTCATTTTTCGAAGTGTCGGACCCCTTCCTTTTTTTCTCTCTGATTAGTGTTATATAGAGTATGGTTGCCAAGTTGTACTTACTCTTAAAACAATAATCACCACCACCTAACAAAAGAGATTATAACTCCTTTATGTTGTATAAACATGATACAGGAGCTTAAAACAAGCACGTGTTACATTCGAACACATTTGATAACAGAAAGATGTTCCCAAATGTTTGTAAGAGTATATCAACCACGTCATCGATTATGCTCGTATCCTTCTTTTAAAGAAAAAAGTAAATAATTGCACTATAATTGCTTTTAGAAAGGATGCTTTGTTGTTCGTATCGACCAAATGTTCAATCTATCTATCTATCTATCTATCTATCTATCTATCTATCTATCCATCTATCTATCTATCTACCTATCTATCTATCTATCTATCTATCTAGATTTAGGGCTGTCACCCAGCTGGCAGATTCCGTATCATTTGTTTACCTATCTTTTCTTTAAACATGTTGGAGGACAAACAACCCAGAGTGGTTTACTAATACATCCTTATCACCTGACTTCAAGTGCTATCTGCGTCATTGCTCTCGTAAGATTCATGGTGTCGAATAAATGTTTCCAGGAATATATAATCCTCTCGGTGGTGTTCAAATAATGTTTACCATTCCGCGGATGTAATCTACCTATCATATGACAAGATGCTCCCTAACAGAGGAGATCATTGGCATGCACTTCTTTCCACCTTATACCCCTGTGGGTGGGGGCGGTAGAACAACACCCACGGTATCCCCTGCCTGTCGTAAGAGGCGACTAAAAGGGGCCCCAGGGGCTCTGAACTTGGGAGCGTGGATTGGTGACCACGGGGCCCTTAGCTGAGTCCTGGCATTGCTTCCACTTACTTGTGCCAGGCTCCTCACTTTCATCTATCCTATCCCACCTCTCTTGGTCAACTCTTGTTCTTTTCCGACCCCGACGCTATTAGGTTTGCGAGGGCTAGGGAGTCTTTCATTTTCACGCCCTTCGTGGCCCTTGTCTTCCTTTGGCCGATACCTTCATTTTTCGAAGTGTCGGACCCCTTCCATTTTTCTCCCTGATTAGTGTTATATAGAGGATGGTTGCCCAGTTGTACTTCCTCTTAAAACAATAATCACCACCATCACCACCACTCTTTCCACCTTAATCAGAGCAGAAAAGTCTTACGTGGACGCTCCAGGATGTGGGACTGAATGTCAGTATATTAATTCAGCATTTAAGTGCTCAAAGGAGGTGGAAACCCTTGTGAAAACGTCTGAAAACCGAAGAAAGAATTTGTTTCCATGAAATACTCCAACAAATGAGTCATATCCTGATGCCTTTTTTTTTTATGTGTGGCTGGCCATTTCCAAACTGCCGTTGCATTGAATCTCCTTACAAGATCCAGAGAGTCGTCGTGACCGTAACGATACTACGAGGGCATTTTGGTACCCTCTATTCCTGTGTGTTTCCCATAATTAATGCAGTATGTAGAGTTGTAGAAAATGAGTTCTAACACGGAATACTTTCCGGACCCAAAACATGCTTTCTTCTTCTACGTGTGAGTAATGAGTCCTGAAAGTTTTGCCTAACTTATTGTTACATCTTGTATTCAGGGAGGTCGGGAACAACGTGAACAGGGTGTATAAGCGTTAAATAATAAACAATAAATGATAAATAATTTGAAAGAAGTAAGTCGACATCATGCTCCATTGGTATTTTATCAGCTGCCCAAGTTACTCAATCAGATCGCTTCGCGGGTGAATTCAAATGGGCTTTGCGCGGGACTGTTGCTAAATCTGCACCTGACTTAAGAACTACTTGAGCCACGCAGAGAAATCAGCATCGAACACAAACTCAACCTTGGTTTCAGACAGTGTCACTGTAGCGTACTTGCTATAGCGCCATCCCAGCTAGGAGGTCTATATTCAAACCCCTCCCCTGGCGAAGTTTTATTCTTCGGTCTCGAGGCACGTATAGATTTAGCAACACCGCCTCTCAAAGCCCGTTTAAACTTGCCCGCGGAGTGATCTGTATGACTAAATTAAGTGCTTGATAATATGACAACGGTGCGAGATATCGAATATTTCTTTCAAATTATTTATCAGGATGGCCAACCCTCTAACAAGTTCATACCCGGTTCACGGTGTTTCCGACCATCCTGTATAGATAGCTAGATAGACTAGCAGAATGAAGTCGTCGTTGACGAGCCGATAGTTGACGATGTCACTGTGGGATCAATGACGAGGAAGTTTATGCCAAGTTTCGCGCACTCGAAATGAGGAGGCAAAGGTGGGGAGAATACAGGAGGATAGGTTACCTAGGAGAGCAATGGATTGGGCATTGAAAGGTAAGGAAAATGCAGGTTATTACAAATGATTGAAACGATTTCATAAATTCACTATAGCTCCATAAATTGACATATGAGCACGAAACTCGACAGACATGTAGAAAAACTCAAAAAGTTTTGGTCTGCTGAAGTCGCACTTCAGATTTCTGCCAAGAGAGCGCAGCAGCAGTGAGCAGTGTGCAGTGAGACAAGATGGCGACAGGAGCCGAGAAACCGTTTGTTGTGCTTGAAATGCACTCACATCAGTCTGTCATGACAGTGCAACGACACTTCAGGACGAAAGACCACAAAGATCCACCAACTGCTAACTCCATTCGGCGATGGTATGTGCAGTTTAAAGCTTCAGGATGCCTCTGTAAGGGGAAATCAATGGGTCGACCTGCAGTGACTGAAGAAACAGTTGATCGCGTGCGGGCAAGTTTCACGCGTAGCCCACAGAAGTCGACGGAGAGAGCAAGCAGAGAGCTGAACATACCACAGCTGACCGTTTGGAAAATCTTACGGAAACGGCTAAAGCAGAAGCCTTACCGCTTACAATTGCTACAAGCCATGACTCCCGATGACAAAGTCAAACGCCTTAAATTTTCGGCGCGGTGGCGACAGTGTACGGAAGAGGATGATTTTAGTACGAAACGTGTCTTCAGTGATGAAGCAACATTTTTTGTTAATGGCGCAGTGAAGAGACACAATGTGCTAATCTGGGGGATAGAGAATCCTCACGCTATCGTGCAGCACAATCGAAATTCACCTAAAATTAATCTGTTTTGTGCAGTCTCACGGTTTAAAGTGTGCGTCACCTTTTTCTTCTGCGAAAAATCCGTTACAGGTCGGGTATCTGGACATGCTGGAAAATTGACTCATGCCGCAACTGGAGGACAGCGCGGACTTCATCTTCCAACACGATGGTGCTCCACCCCACTTCCATGGTGATGTTTCTCGATTCTTAAACAGGAGATTGCCAAACCGACAGGATCAGTCGTTGGGGAGCTGATGGTCAGCAATACATGTCATGGCCTCCACGCTCTCCTGACCTAACACCATTTGATTTCTTTGTGTAGAATTACGTGAAAGACTCAGTGTTTACACCTCTTCTCCCAACAAACCTGCCAGAACTGCTAGGTGGCATCAATCGTGCTTTCGAACCCATTGATAGGGACATGCTGCGCCGAACGTGTGTAAATGTCTAAAATAACTTAGTTTTTCTATGTGTGTGTGTGTGCAAAGCCTTATGACAATATGTCAAATACAGGTAATAAAATTATTGTAGAACATTGCAATCGCTAAAATCATTTGTAATAACCCTGTAGAGGGTGACGACGGTTGGATTTTTCCTTCCTTCCTTTCTTTCTTAATCTGTTTACCCTCCAGGGTCGGTTTTCCCTCGGACTCAGAGAGGGATCCCACTTCTACCGCCTCAAGGACAGTGTTATCGATCGCGAGGCTTTGAGTCGGGGAGATACAACTGGGAAGGAGAACCAGTACCTCGCCCAGGCGGGCCTGCTGTGTTTAACAGGGGCCTTGTGGAGAGATGGGGTGATCGGAAGGGATAGGCAAAGAAGAGGGAAGAAGTGGTCATGGCCTTAAGTTAGGAACCATCCCGACAGTTGCCTGGAGGAGAAGTGGGAAACCACGAAAAACCACTTCGAGGTTGGCTGAGGTGGGCATCGAACCCACCTCTACTCAGTTGACCTCCCGAGGCTGAGTGGACCCTGTTCCAGCCCTCGTACCCCTTTTCAAATTTCGCGGCAGGGCCGGGAATCGAAGCCGGGCCTTCAGGGCGGCAGCTAATCACGCTAACCACAACACCACAGAGGTGGTGGATTTATTTTCTACGTATTTAATTACAAGTGATACGGAACTAAACAACGGGTACCGTATATTCTGCTATGGTATTTTATATTGGTGTGAAAATATAATACATGAGAAATTATTTTTAAAAATATCGCGTAATCGTTTAAAATGAGATAGCGCATATTTATTTCTCACCCAATCACATATAAACTACTGGAAAATTTTGTATTTGGTATGGGTATACTTGAGATATTCAATTCGAATATTTTCAATTTTTTTAATACATAACCTTTTCTAAATGGTGGCCATTGATATGCACGTATTCACTAAACTTCTGCATGTTTTCTTAGTAGAAAACAGAAGTAATGGGTGAATGACTAGTCCTGTCACCAAATATAACACAGTATGTGTAATTAAAATTCCATTTTCTACAAGAAAGGTCATATATATTTAATTTGTAACTCTAAAGGGTAATTCTGCTTTTATGTCTCAAAAGCATACGCTCTAGAACAGTGATATTCAAACCTTTTGATTGGCGTACACCCAAAATCTAATTGTTTTACCTTCGTACCCCTGAAGTACGAGCATATTGGGATTATACCAGAAATAACAAATGATTGTTGCTGGATGTCAAATAATATTAACTATATTATTATTATTATTATTATTATTATTAATAATAATAATAATAATAATAATAACAATCTTCCTCACCTTATCTCTCTTACTGAGGATCCCTACAGGCACTGATAGTGGTGGTGGTGATTATTGTTTTGTTACAAGTTGTTTTACGTCGCATCGACACAGATAGGTCTTATGGCAACGAAGAGCTCGGAGTGGGAATGAAGTGGCGCTGGCCTTAATTAAGGTACGGCCCCAGCATTTACCTGGTGTGAAAATGGGAAACCACGGAAAATCATCTTCAGGGCTGTCTACAGTGGGGGTTCGAACCCATTATCTCCCGAATACAAGTTCACAGCTGCGCGTCCCTAACCACAGCCAACTTGCTCGGTGATTGTTGTTTTAAGAGGAAGTACAACTGTGCAACCCTCCTCTATATAACACTAATCAGAGAGAAAAATGGAAGGGATCCGATACTTCGAAAAATGAAGATATCGGCCAAAGAAAGACAAGGACCACGAAAGACTCTCTAGGCCTCGAATACTCTAATACCGTCGGGGTCAGAAAAGAACAAGAGTTGACCAAGGGAGGTCCGATAGGATAGATGAAAGTGAGGAGCCTGCTACAATAAGTGGAAGCAATGCCTGGACTCAGCTCATGGCCCCTCGATCGCCAACCCACGCTCCCAAGTGGTCCCTACAGGCACTGAGGCATGAAAGATTTGTGGCCAGGGATTTAAGGTCGTATGCCCTTCCTGACACCACGATCCCACCCCAGCAACACCAGGAATCAAACCACGGTCACCGGGATGGCAGGCAAGCAGCTAAACCGCTACACTATTTTTGTCCCCCAATAATGACAGTAATGTATTGTGTATATCGTCGCTGGCCAAAGGAGACATCCAATCCAAACTCGTTACGACTCCCGAGTGGGGGCACCAGTGGATATTTTATGGTGGGACCTCCGACCTATCTAGGTCTTATGTCGCATGCAAGGGGGGGACGGGGTTAATTGCTTGGCGTAAGTTGGTTGTTTTCGACATCGTAGCTCTTTCGGAGTAAATTTTACAGAAGAAACCCAGAACTGAGATGTCGGAATGGCCGGAGAACTACAGTATTTCTGGCATTTTTATCGCTTAACGATAGCCCAATTATTCGACCATTGGAATCTTCCGTTCCCTTCTCTGAAAACGTGGCAAGCCTTCACAAGACAGGTGGAGAAATGTGCTTTTCTCGTGAGTGGAATTATAAGGCTTTCATTGACTAGCAACGATAGGCCCCATAAATACGAGTATAATTATTAAAGCATGGACGGAAGAGAGAAGAAGGTTGCAGAGTGAGAGAATGAAGGCTTACTGGGCGCAGATCAAAGCCAAGAAGCAGCCCGAAATCGAATGAAGCGAATGAGGGGATTTAGGAAGAAAATTAAAGAGAACAATTCAGCATAAGCAAACATTTATACATACCTAGTCAATGGGAGCTACAAACTGACACATGCTTTAGAATGAATAGTTCGGCAAGGACACTCGTGTATTGGTAGAAAAAATTTAAAAACAAGACATTATTGAAAATGAGAAGCATCAACTTTCTGAACTGTTCACGAAAAAAATTGCGTACCCCTAGTGGTTCGCGAACCACACTTTGAATACCACTGTTCTAGAGCAACCGATGGCGCAGCGCTGTCTGGCTGGGTATTTCGCCTGTTCTGGGAAGGTCCTGCTAATTCAGACTGGACACCAGATTGTGCGAAGATTTCTGCTTAAAGATTGCACGTCAACAATCGGCCAGTCAACGACTCTGCTGTATACTATTCTTACTGTATTGCACCGTCATGAGCCCTGACTCAGGTGCCCTTCATACTTCCAGTAAAAAAAAAAAGCTCAGGAAGTAATTATGTATACCTGCTAACGTTATCTACAAGGAATGAAGAAGGCTGAGTGACTGCCCGTGAAAACCGCGTTCCTCTGGACAATTATTTTTCTACTGATTTTAGTTCTGCTTCAACTACGGGGAAACACGTTTTGATAAAACACCGTCCCCGCTGAGTTTAAGTTCGTGTTAAAGATTATAGTTTAAAATTAGGCTAGAAACATATCAAAGACTTCTGAAAGACTTCCAATCTGTCTTATAAGGGGGCATTCCCTACTCGTCACCACCGATTTCGCTCAAATTTATAGAACATGTAGGGCTTGGCTAGAAATGAAAGTACCCGAAGTGGGAACTCCGGATGGCCAAGCGTATAGAAAATAAAAATAAAAATGTTGACACGGCTCTCGCAGCGTATAAGCCACTTACGTTAGTGCGCCTCCCGAGCAGTTGTTGGCGTAGCGGTAAGAGGTCGGACTGGTAATTCGATGGTCGTGGGTTCAACTCACGGTGTGGAGACTGGTTTTTTCTGTCAACTTTTATATTATTCATTTTCCAATTAAGCAAAGAGGTGGATAATTCATTTTATTGCCCGACTCGTTGGCTGAACGGTCAGCGTACTGGCCTTCGGTTCAGAGGGTCCCGGGTTCGATTCCCGGCCGGGTCGGGGATTTTAACCTTAATTGGTTAATTCCAATGACCCGGGGGCTGGGTGTGTGTGTGTGTGTTGTCTTCATCATCATTTCATCCTCATCACGACGCGCAGGTCGCCTACAGGAGTCAAATAGAAAGACCTGCACCCGGCGAGCCGAACCCGTCCTGGGATATCCCGGCACTAAAAGCCACACGACATTTCATTTCATTCATTTTATTTATTTATTTATACGCAAAAGGCATAGAAAAGGTAAAAAATTGGGATTTAATTGTCAGACTTTTTTCTACCTGCGCCAAGAATATACTGTTTGTTTACAGCCACCAGGAGCAACCTTCACTTTTCAGGTGAAAACGAATCTTGCAGCGAAACGACTATTCACGTTTATGGCACATTCCCCAGGGAGGGGAGATAGCCAATAAAGGAGAAAAAAGGAAGAATTTCCGTTTGAACTCGTCGGGAAAGTTTGCAACTCCAAATTTCCTACATTTGTGCGCTCATTAAAAAAAAATGACGTCCTATATGCCTTTTGCATACAAATAAATAAAATAAATTAATAATATAAAAATTGACAGATAATCTCCACACGGGGAGTCGAACACACGACCATCGAATTACTCCTCCACGCTCTTACCGCTACACCTACTTCTCGGCGTGCGCCCTAACGTAAGTGACTTATACGGTGCAAGAGCCGCGTCAACATTATTATTTTTATTTTCTATACGCTTGGCCATCTGGAGTTCCTACTTCGGGTACTTTAATTTCCAGCAAAGCCCTGCATGTTCTATAAATTTGAGCGAAATCGGTGGTGACGAGTAGGGAATGCCCTCTTGTTAGAGTTAAAGCAAGACCAACTACAATATTGTTCTTCGTTAAAGCTTTCACAGTCTGCTCAACTACTCCTGTGTGTATTATGTTCTTAGCAGTAGCGGCTACTAGGATGGAGTTAATGATCATTTCATCTTGCTTACTTACAAATATTTAAATATTAAAATTTGTTCCACATTATTTTTGAACCTTTAATTCCACTGTCCAGATATGTGTATTGGAAGCATTGACGTGCATTGAACCCCAGCTAACCCAGCACTGCTGGGACAGATAATTTGTATTTACATTTTCTTCTTCTTCTTTTTTTACAAGTTTTACGTCGCACCGACACAGATAGCTCTTATGGCGACGATGGGATAGGAAAGGTCTAGGAGTGGGAAGGAAGCGGCCGTGGCCTTAATTAAGGTACAGCCCCGGCATTTGTCTGGTGGGAAAATGGCTAGTTGCATTACGTCTCACCGACACAGGTAGGTCTTATGGCGACGATGGGACAGGAAAGGGCTAGGAAGGAAGCGGCCGTGGCCTTAATTAAGGTACATTTGCCTGGTGTGAAAATGGGAAACCACGGAAAACCATTTTCAGGGCTGCCGACAGTGGGGTTCGAACCTACTATCTCCCGAATACTGGATACTGGCCGCACTTAAACGAATGCAGCTATCGAGCTCGGTTGGGAAAATGGGAATCGACGGAAAGCCATTTTCAGGGCTGCCGACAGTGGGGTTCGAACCTACTATCTCCCGAATACTGGATACTGACCGCACTTAAGCGACTGCAGCTATTGAGCTCGGTTACCGTAGGTGTATTGGATCAATATTTCTTGTCAGCGGAGTAGTACTTTGCTGAAGAGACGGGCTGACTGACTTGGACGTACAGGTGCAAAGGCCAAGTTGGTCGGTTCGATCCTCGCTCAGTCCAGTGGTATTTGAAGGTGCTCCTATACGTCAACCTCGTATCAGTAGGTTTACTAGCACGTAAAAGAACTCCTGCGGGACAAAATTCCGGCACATCGGCGTTTTCGAAAAACGTAAAAAGGTAGTTACTTGGACGTAAAAACCAATAACGTTTTTATTATTATTTCTTCTACAATATTTCTGTACCTGAGAGCTGAACCAACGTTAGTAAGTCACATTTTATGTAACTTAGAGCCATATAAACGAAGTCCATGTTATTTTATTTTTATGGCAATAACACAATAATGAACCATTTTAAGTCTAAATTATAAGCCTCCGTGACCTTGGCGGCAGCACGTCGGCCTCTCACCGCTGGGTTCCGTGGTTCAAATCCCGGTCACTCCATATGAGATTTTTGCTGGTCAAAGCGGAGACGGGACAGGTTTTTCACCGGGTCCTCTGGTTTTCCCTGTCATCATTCATTACAACAACACTCTCCAATATCATTTCATGTGTCAGTTATCAATCATTGTCCCAGAGGAGTGCGACAGGCCTCAGCAGCCGGCTAATTCCTATCCTCGCAGCAAGATGCGTCAATGACTGGAAAACAGGTTTTAGGTTTTCCTTTTCAAGTCTAAATTATATTAGTGAATGTGTTCTGCGATAAAAATGACATAAAATACATCAAGAACAATGATAAACATTTTTTGCCTAAGTCATAACACAGCAAAAATGCTCTTCAACTGGCGTTTTTCCTCTTTCCAGAAAAGTGACTAAAATGTGACTTACGTTGGTATAGCTCTTAGGTACAGATTTATCACTAGTTCATCATCATCATCATCTGTTTACCCTCCAGGTTCGGCTTTTCCCTCGGACTCAGCGAGGGATCCCACCTCTACCGCCACAAGGGCAGTGTCCTGGAGCTTCAGACTCTTGGTCGGGGGATACAACTGGGGAGTATGACCAGTACCTCGCCCAGGCGGCCTCACCTGCTATGGTGAACAGGGGCCTTGTAGGGGGATGGGAAGATTGGAAGGGATAGGTAAGGATGAGGGAAGGAAGCGGCCGTGGCCTTAAGTTAGGTACCATCCCGGCATTCGCCTGGAGGTGAAGTGGGAAACCACGGAAAACCACTTCGAGGATGGCTGAGGTGGGGATCGAACCCACCTCTACTCAGTTGACCTCTCGAGGCTGAGTGGACCCCGTTCCAGCCCTCATACCACTCTTCAAATTTCGTGGCAGAGCCGGGAATCGAACCCGGACCTCCGGGGGTGGCAGCTAATCACGCTAACCACTACACCACAGAGGCGGACTTATCACTAGTTGCAAGGGGTATTTTTTGCAGTGTTACTGGCAATGAAATCGCGGACTACTTCGGAATTAGCCATAGCATACAGCGGAATTACACTGACTACTGTGGATTTAGCCGAAGTATTACAATCACAATTAACGTAATTAATTGAAAAATATAGTCCGCCTCTGTGGTGTAGTGGTTAGTGTGATTAGCTGCCACCCTCGGAGGCCCAGGTTTGATTCCCGGTCCTGACATGAAATTTTAAAAGTGTTACGAGGGCTGGAACGGGGTCCACTCAGCCTCGGGAGGTCAACTGGGTAGAGTTGGGTTCAATTCCCACCTCAGCCATCCTGGAAGTGGTTTTCCGTGGTTTCCCACTTCTCCTCCAGGCAAATGCCGGGGTGGTACCGAACTTAAGGCCACGGTCGCTTCCTTCTCTCTCCCTTGTCTATCCCTTTCAATCTTCCCTTCCCCCACCAAGGCCCCTGTTCAGCACAGCTAGTGAGGCCGCCTGGGCGAGGTACTGGTCATCCTCCCCAGTTGTATCGCCCGGCCCAATGTCTCACGCTCCAGGACACTGCCCTTGAGGTGGTAGAAGTGGGATCCCTCGCTGAGTCCGAGGGAAAAACCAACCCTGGAGGGTAAACAGATTAAGAAAGAAAGAATTGAAAAAATAAGTTACAATATTATTCAGAAGTACTAAAAACATAGCACAAGCAACAGTTGTTCTAGTGTATAATTATCATGTCCAAGAGTTAAGGGTTGTTCGAGATCCATGAGAAATCATTACGTCATGGTGATGATGTGCTGACTATACTTGGCTGGGCAACACATTATCACTGTACCTCTCGAAGACCCGTTCACTTAAGAATAAGAGTATATTGTTACGTTAATAACAAATTTCAAAATGTGTCATACTTCCAATTTTGCGTTAATATTTAGGATTTATATGAATCTTCCTTACAACGCTCTGCAAAGCACAGCCTTAAGATGTATTTGTTAAGAACCCTGAGTATGCGCGGAACGTTGTATGGAGGAACACATGTGCTGTACTGTGGGGTGTCTAAGCAGTAGTAGCGATAGGGAATTAGTGGGGGGGGGGGTAAAATGTACAGACAGCAAAAAGTACGGGGATTTATAGGATATAGTGGGCGGGGGTGGGGGTGGGGTATATACATCAAAACTGATAAAATAAAGGTTACAAAATGGTAAGTTTGTTATGCTCTCTGAACGAATTTCGACAGAGAGATAAAGGTTCAGAGTTAACCAATTTAAGTGCGCTAATAATAGCTTTTATTTTTTGAGATTTTGATTCAATACTATACAATAAAACTTTCATCAAAGGAACAATAATACACATGTATTACAATGAAATATAAGTGAGGCGTAATTGTAAATTAAAAGTCATTTAGTATTTGACTACCCACTAGGAAATGGACAGACACTAAAGAGACTGCCAGACTGACGAATGCGCGCGGCAAGCGGGTGAATCATACCTCAGTGTCCATGACCTCGCTACCCTTCACCACAGCGCATGAAAAGTCTCCACTATTTGCTGTGGTGCTATACAAATCGGTTAGCCGCGACGAACGACATTTTGTGCACATTTCCGCTAATAATTTTGTTTAAAAAGAAAACAGGGAAAGTAATTATCTGGTAAGACATCAGGTATTGTACAATTCCTATAATTCCTACTTTCAGGCGGCTAAAATCTAATGTTTTCTCCACAAAGTGTCGCCCGCCCCCACCCCCCCTCCCACAAACGCCGCTTCTGTGCCTAAGGCGATCATCCTGCTCTGTTGATCTCTCATCTGTCTTGAACACATTTCCCTGAAAGTTTGGTGAACCGATCGTTACGACAGTAAGTAGGCCTAGGCCTAATTAGAAGACTTGGTTCGGTTGTCACTGCCAGGGGGGCCTAAATTACAATAGTAGGCTATAAACCAGTTTCGTAAGAGAAACATTCGTCTCAGTGCTCGCATGATTCAACACTATGAAGCTGCAACCAATCTTCTTTAAATTTGTTGACGTTTGTTGAAGTCTAAACTCCGTATGTATTTTTACAACAAAGTCGCCTAAATATTCACACAACATAATTATCTGAACAAAGAGAAGAAGGAATTAGCTGAACAAAAAATAAACTCCCTCTATTATTCACTTGTTGCTGCGTGGAGGAGCTGAAACTTTCCGAATTCACTGACTATATTTACAAACATATAAATCTGCATTTAACTTGAAAAATCTGAATATCTACAACTAACATGAAAATTATGAAAATTAACATTCATTAAATAAAATACACAATCGTCGAACCCTGGACTCTCACTTCTTACCTGCTTACTTACACATACGTTATTTGAAGGGCGCCAGCTACCACTCAGTGCAGCAATAATAGAATGAGAATCTTAACTATCTCTAGGGTGTGGAGCAATAAGCTTACTTTTGACAACCTACCACATAAGTTCTGGGAAAAGGAGATTGGCGTTCGGTTTCCCCATTAATTTTGAGGTTAAGATATTTTGCTGTCATTGAAATAAAACTATGAATTCGTTTGATAGAACAAAATATATTCTTTAAATAATATATAAAAATTGTGAGCCTTGTTGCGATAAAACAGATGAGAATATGAAATTATGACATTGCAACTGAAAGAAACTAGGCATGAATTTGAATTCTTCTTGACCGGACATTTAACAATTTATACGAAATATTTCCCTCACTGATTCACTTGACTGTACCTTCAACACTTTGAGTGTAATTACGACGTAATCCTTTGATCTGGTGTTTACTGTAGATGTGTCACGCCTAACTTGGTGATATATCCTTGTGACTGCTTCTTCTCCATATCATCTGACTTCTTTATCAAGTCAATATGGTACCCCTCTCTGACTCCATGGTAAGCCCTTGCGTCCGTGTCTTCAACTAAGTGAGCGACCAGCTTTGTCCTCACTCTCTCAATGACCAATAATTAATGGCTCACTGAGTCTTCTCCATCTCTCGTTCACACTCGTTGACTGACCGACTGTGGCCTCTTCATCTCGTAGACTTCTTCACTGTTCAGCTTCCGTTTAACTAATGACTCTTCACTTATCCATTTTGACTTCTTCACTGTACTGCTTCCGTTTAAATAATGACTGTTCACTTATCCATTTTGACATCTTCACTGTACTGCTTCCGTTTAAATAATGACTGACGCTACAATATGCATCCACCTTTTATAGACGTTGGTTGACACAGCTACGTAATCTCCAGAAATAACGATGACATACTCCCACAACGCCTCAAACCGTTGCATGTAATGGTGAAATCCCCTGGGGCGGCTGAGTCTCTGAGCGAATTGCTAAAAGCTCACGATGACGTAGCCTTGACGTGGCGATGACTTGGCAGAAATGTCAGCAGTATAGCAATATAACAACGTCACATCCACATCTTCTTCTTCTTCTTCTTCTTTTCCTACCGCTTTTTCCCACACCTGTGGGGTCGCGGGTGCGAACTGGGTCGCACATGTGGATTTGGCCCTGTTTTACGGCCGGATGCCCTTCCTGACGCCAACCCTATATGGAGGGATGTAATCACTATTGCGTGTTTCTGTGGTGGTTTGTAGTGTGGAATGTTGTCTGAATTTGAAGAGGAGAGTGTTGGGACGGACACAAACACCCAGTCCCCGAGTCAGAAGAATTAATCAGAAGCGATTAAAATCCCCGACCCGGCCGGGAATCGAACCCGGGACCCTCCGAACCGAAGGCCAGTACGCTGACCATTCAGCCAACGAGTCGGACAACGTCACATCCACATCTGATACATCGAAACTCTCACTGTACAGGTATTTAATGTTAATCTACATATACGTATATATGCATACACTCAATTACAAATACGCCAGCAACAAGCAATGTATAATGGAATTGAATGATAATTATAACAAAATAATAGTAATCATACAGATAAAAAATAATAATACGGACATAATAATATTAATAATAATAATAATAATAATAATAATAATAATAATAATAATAATAATAATAATATCACAGATGCAATAATAATAATAATAATAAAATACAGATATTACCTTGTAACGGGATTTGAATCGTTACAGAGCTTCCAAATATTTAAATATTCATAACAGAGACGGAAGGATCTCCTGGTCTACGAGTCAGCGGTAGAAATTCAGTAAGGGTTACATTACATTTATAGCATTCTAAGGATGCAATATGTTGGAAATGTTAAGTAGAATACCTTGTGGAGGAGCGATGTGTTCACTGCGACAGTTAAGAACCCACCCACCGTCCCCCAGAAGTAGTTTTGCTTTTATAACCTAATAGAAGTTATCACGCGCCATTGTACATCGCCTAACTACGTACCAGCATTTCCATTGGGTGAGACACTGTGGGATATGACGTCACTCCTAGCAATGAAGTAAGTGAATTCCGTTACCAACCCGCGCACAAGAAATACACAACTGCACAATAAATACACAGGTGAATGCAATCTGTAAAGAAAGAATTCTATTTAACTCACCTTAATGTAGGGGAGGGTACAGCACGCTTGCAGCTTTAAAAAACTCGTGCACCCTCGTCTCAGCAGGGAAGTTCGTCTTAAACAAGAACTCTGCCAAGTAGCCGGCAAAGTGCGCTTTCCTTCTCCCGAAGCCAGGAATGGAGTACGACCCGTGCTTGAGGTGCCTCCACCTGTTCTCGATATTTTGCGTGTGTACCGGCGGTCTATTCCTTGGCATCACCCTCCTATTACCCCTGTTCACATGACCACTTCTCCTGCTATCAATGAATTGAATTGAATGGTTGACACGAAGGTGCACGAATCCTTCGTGTTCCAGACAGTCGTAGGACTTCCAACAGTCCGAAATGATTATAGTACCTGGCAACACCCACTCTTTAATTACTGCGAGTAATGTCTCCTTATCCCTTCTCTCGACAGGAGCAACGAAAAAGTTTTTGTGGTTCTCTCTCTCTACACCTCCAAATAACCACTGTCCTTCCGTACGCCTTCCTCTATTGTACTTCGATTTCCCGAATTTGCTTTCGTCTATCTCTATTACAACGTCAGGACCACCAATTTATTTTTATTAGCGTCCACCCACGCCACACAAACTTCTCTACAAACGTTACACCAATCTACGAAAGTAGCTTGGGAAAAACCTAACTCCAACTTGATAGTCGGGCCCAGAGGTTTAGGCAGTATGCACCACAGAACACAGAAGTAACCGATTTCAAACAGGGATAACTTCAACTCAGAAAAATACGTATTTTTACGCGCACTCACGTGCCAAGGGCACTTGGCACCCTCTTCGTTCTTCCGACGACAGCTGAAAACTATCTGATTGTTTCTCTTAAGTACAGACAATTTAACGTCACGACCACACTTCTCACACACTCTCTCCCTAGAAAGCAAGTCGTGCTGCTGATAAAATTCGAGTAAATCACTAAATTTCTCGTAATAATTGCACGCAAAAGCACGAATACTAACGACACATCCACCGCGCGAAGCCATAACAATAACAACGGGGTTAGTGACAAAATAATCGACAGTCATTGGCGGGCTGACGTCACCATTGGCTTTGTCACTGACCAATGGCCTAACCAATCCAGACCAATGGCTTTGTCACGCGGGATACTAGAGGCCTAGGGCCGCTTCGCGGCTTCTAACCTGGGGGCTTACGCCCCCAGACCCCCTTTGCTTGATCCAGACCAATGGTCTAACCAGTCCAGACCAATGGCTTTGTCACTGACCAATGGTCTAACCAATCCAGACCAATGGCTTTGTCACTGACCATTGGTCTAACCTATCCAAACCAATAGCTTTGAACGCGGGATACTAGAGGCCTAGGGCCGCTTCGCGGCTTCTAACCTGGGGGCTTACGCTCCCAGACCCCCTTTGCTTGATCCAGACCAATGGTCTAACCAGTCCAGACCAATGGCTTTGTCACTGACCAATGGTCTAACCAATCCAGACCAATGGCTTTGTCACGCGGGATACTAGAGGCCTAGGGCCGCTTCGCGGCTTCTAACCTGGGGGCTTACGCCCCCAGACCCCCTTTGCTTGATCCAGCCCAATGGCCTAACCAATCCAGACCAATGGTTTCGAGGTTCGTAAATTCAAACGTAGCGCCGCTCCACTAGGACTAGTTCTATATATGAACAGTTGGCAGCACTGTCCACCGCACGATTAAGTCCTTCGCGAGAAGCGAGCGAGAGACAAACAAATGACAGTGCAATCGCGCCTGGATGCGTAGCGCTAGAAAATGTAACCTGTTCTGAACTTTTGCCGAGTCAGCTTTGTAGTCGGTTTACTTGGGTTCGATTCCCGGCTATGGCAGGAATTTAATGCTGGATTGAAATACTATGCCGGCCCCGTGGTGTAGGGATACGGATTCATTTCCCGGCCAGGTCAGCGAATTTTACCCGGACCTGAGGGCTGGTTCGAGGTCCACTCAGCCTACGTGAAGAGAATTGAGGAGCTATCTGACGGTGAGATAGCGGCCACGGTCTAGGAAGCCAAGAATAACGGCCGAGAGGAATCGTCGTGCTGACCACACGACACCTCGTAATCCGCAGGCTTTCGGGTTGGACAGGGGTCGCTTGGTGGGCCAAAGCTTTTCAAGGGCTGTAGTGCCATGGGGTTTGGGGGGGGGGGTTGAAATACTATGAAAGTACGCACTCATTCAGAAGAGACCAATTAAAATATCCTCTTCGACCATCGCATGGCATCCTACTTCAACTCAAGGTGAATGCTGGGATGGTATCTTACATAAAATTCACTGTATCAAATATACTGTAGCTCAAATTACAGTAATAACAAACGTACACCAATTCGAAGTCCATAGCTAAATGGTTAGCGTCCTGGCCTTTTGTCATAGGGGTCCCGAGCTGGTTAATTCTCCTGGCACGGAGACTGGGTGTATGTGTCGTCTTCATCATCATTTCATCCTCATCACGACGCGCAGGTCGCCTACGGGAGTCAAATCAAAAGACCTGCACCTGGCAAGCCGAAGTCCTCGGACATATTCCGGCACTAAAAGCCATATGCCATTTCATTTTACCAATGCAAATATCGCCATTATGCAGGTAACCAAATAAATAGCACACTTCGGGTGTTATCTGACGCCGAGTGCTCCGCCTTTCAATCTTTCAAACCTATACGAAATGACAGAGTAACGAATTGGATCTGGGTCAAGTAACCCACGGTATACTCCATCCCAACATTGAGTAATGGTTATAGTTTTATATTTCAGTTAATAACTTCATATCGACGTTTTATTGTATTTATTGTTTGATAGTTCATGGTGTGGGTTACTGTAGTCACGTCCTAGTACGTGAACCATTATCAACGGCTGAGTGGCCTAGTAAGTGGTCCTGAGAGTCGGGATATCAGTTGCTATGGAATGAGAGTGGGCATCTCGGACATATTCTAAGTCTTGGCCCTCCTTGTGCTCAGGAGGCTAGGACTATACAATTCCCCGGTGGTCCATAACCCGTTAGAGGAGAGATCCTCACTTGTACTATGTGCAAGTAGGGTAGCATTCTGCTTCATGAATTCACCGAGCTCAGAACATTTTAAGCAAGCCTCGGACCTATGGGAGTAACGGAGTCCCACTCCCATATGAGAGGCGAGGGACTCCTTGGAAACAACTTAGCGAACGAAATGGAATTCGATGGGGTGCTATCAATATTAAGGGGGCTTATGGAAGAAAGAAAGTAGAACTGGCTGAGTCAGCAAAGAGGATGCATCTGGATGTGCTAGGAGTAAGTGATATTCGGGTAAGGGGAGATAACGAGGAAGAGATAGGAGATTATAAAGTGTACTTGACGGGTGTTAGAAAGAGAAGGGCAGAGTCTGGGGTAGGGCTCTTTATCAAGAATACCATTGCACGCAACATAGTTTCTGTTAGGCACGTAAATGAGCGAATGATGTGAGTAGAATTGTCAGTTGGAGGAATCAGGATTAGAATTGTCTCCGTGTATTCACCATGTGAGGGTGCAGATGAGGATGAAGTTGACAAGTTTTATGAAGCATTGAGTGACATCGTGGTCAGGGTCAGCAGCAAGGATAGAATAGTGCTAATGGGCGATTTCAATGCGAGAGTTGGGAATAGAACAGAAGGATGCGAAAGAGTGATTGGTAAATGTGTGGTAGATATTGAAGCTAATGGGAATGGGAAGCGTTTCCTGGACATCTGTGCTAGTATAGGTTTAGCAGTTACGAATACATTCTTCAAGCATAAGGCTATTCACCGCTACACATGGGAGGCCAGGGGTACCAGATCCATAATAGACTATATCTTAACCGACTTCGAATTCAGGAAATCTGTCAGGAATGTACGAGTTTTCCGGGGATTTTTCGATGATACAGACCACTATCTGATCTGTAGTGAACTAAGTATATCTAGGTCTAGGGTAGAGAAAGTAAAATCTGTCTGCAAACGGATAAGGGTAGAAAATCTCGAGGACGAGGAAATTAGACAGAAGTACATGGATATGATTAGTGAGAAGTTTCGAACAGTAGACAGTAAGCAGGTTCAGGATATAGAAAGTGAATGGGTGGCATACAGGGATGCTGTAGTAGAAACAGCTAGGGAATGCCTAGGAACAACTGTGTGTAAAGATTGGAAAAGGCGAACATCTTGGTGGAATGATGAAGTGAGAACAGCTTGTAAACCAAAATAGAAGGCTTATCAGAAATGGCTCCAAACAAGGGCCGAGGCAGACAGGGATTTGTACGTAGATGAAATAAACAGAGCGAAACAAATAGTTGTTGAATCCAAAAATAAATCGTGGGAAGATTTTGGGAATAACCTGGAAAGGCTAGGTCAAGCAGCAGGAAAACCTTTCTGACTGTAATAAAGAATCTTAGGAAGGGAGGGAAAAAGGAAATTAACAGTGTTTTGAGTAATTCAGGTGAACTCATAATAGATCCCAGTGAATCACTGGAGAGGTGGAGGGTGGTGGTGTTGCGAACAGCCAAACTCATGGAGAGGAGGAAAATGATGTTGGTGAAATTACGCTTGAGGAAGTGGAAAGGATGGTAAAAAAAACTCCATTGTCATAAAGCAGCAGGAATAGATGAAATTAGACCTGAAATGGTGAAGTATAGTGGGGAGGCAGGGATGAAATGGCTTCATAGAGTAGTAAAATCAGCATGGAGTGTTGGTAAGGTACCTTCAGATTGGACAAAAGCAGTAATTACACCTATCTATAAGCAAGGGAACAGGAAGGATTGCAACAACTATCGAGGTATCTCATTAATTAGTATACCATTAGTATTCACTGGCATCTTGGAAGGTAGGGTGCGATCAGTCGTTGAGAAGAAGTTGGATGAAATCCAGTGTGGTTTCAGACCACAGAGAGGCTGTCAGGATCCGATTTTCAGTATGCGCCAGGTAATTGAAAAATGCTACGAGAGGAATAGGCAGTTGTGTTTATGTTTCGTAGATCTAGAGAAAGCATATGCCAGGGTACCAAGGGAAAGGATGTTCGCTATATTGGGGAACTATGGAATTAAAGATAGATTATTAAAATCAATCAAAGGCATTTATGTTGACAATTGGGCTTCAATAAGAATTGATGGTAGAATGAGTTCTTGGTTCAGGGTACTTACAGGGGTTAGACAAGGCTGTAATCTTTCACCTTTGCTGTTCGTAGTTTACATGGATCATCTGCTAAAAGGTATAAAATGGCAGGGAGGAATTCAGTTAGGTGGAAATGTAATAAGCAGTCTGGCCTATGCTGACGACTTGGTCTTAATGACAGATTGTGCCGTAAGCCTGCAGTCTAATATCTTGGAACTTGAAAATACGTGTAATGAGTATGGTATGAAAATTAGCTTCTCTAAGACAAAATTGATGTCAGTAGGTAAGAAATTCAACAGAATTGAATGTCAGATTAGTGCTACAAAGCTAGAACAGGTCGATAATTTCAAGTATTTAGGTTGTGTGTTCTCCCAGGATGGCAATATAGTAAGTGAGATTGAATCAAGGTGCCGTAAAGCTAATGCAGTGAGCTCGCAGTTGCGATCAACAGTATTCTGTAAAAAGGAAGTCAGCTCCCAGACGAAACTATCTTTACATTGGTCTGTTTTCAGACCAACTTTGCTTTACGGGAGCGAAAGCTGGGAGGACTCAGGATATCTTATTCATAAGTTAGAAGTAACAGACATGCTAGTAGCAAGAACGATTGCTGGTACAAACAGGTGGGAACAATGGCAGGAGGGTACTCGGAATGAGGAGATAAAGGCTAATTTAGGAATGAACTCGATGGATGAAGCTGTACGCATAAACCGGCTTCGGTGGTGGGGTCATGTGAGGCGGATGGAGGAGGATAGGTTACCTAGCAGGATAATGGACTCTGTTATGGAGGGTAAGAGAAGTAGAGGTAGACCAAGAAGACGATGGTTAGACTCGGTTTCTAACGATTTAAAGATAAGAGGTATAGAACTAAATGAGGCCACAACACTAGTTGCAAATCGAGGATCGTGGCGACGTTTAGTAAATTCACAGAGGCTTGCAGACTGAACGCTGAAAGGCATAACGGTCTATAATGATAATGTATGTATGTAAGTAAACGTTTAGTTAGTGTTAAAAACTAGACAAAGGGAAACGTCTGTTAGACTTACCTGAGTTTGTTCGCAAATAATGACTTACAAAGTGACATTTATACAATCATGATTCTAAGTAAGAAGATCATTTTGTCAGGAGTTATGTTCGTAATACAGAGTAAACAGGTGGGGAACATGTGCATCAAATAATTCGGGATCAAACCAGCTTAACTGAATTCTATTGAAGTTCTAATCCCACCATAAATCTAAGAAATACCACACGCATTAAAGTGAGAAGTACGTCAGATATTTCCGCTAGAAAACGTGAACACGTGTCTGTAGCGAAGTATTTTAGCTCGCGCTCCTCGACAAGACTGGAAAACTACACTGTTCGGAAACGTCTCCTTCAAATCCTATACCTGACAGCAGCTATCATGAGTGATTTGTTTCCTTGTTCTTCCGCACTCGAAGAGATAATAATGTATCTCATTTCAAAGACCACGTCAAATCAAAATGCTTACCTAAGATAATTGCAGTCACACCGTGACGAGTGTTACAATAATAAAGGTTATCTGATAGTTGCTTCATTCCTAGTAAAGTGAGATCATGGGTAAAGAATGTCAATCCCAGCCCTCCCCAAGTTACGGGTTCGATTTCTGACCAGTCCAGAAATCTTAATTCTACAGAGGTCTGGAACGGGTTTCAGTCAGTCTCATGAGATCAACTGAGGAGTTGTCTGATACGAGAGATAGCAGACCCGGTAGAGAAAACCAAGCAGTACGATAGTGTCATGGTTGGTTGGTTGGTTGGTTGGTTGGTTGGTTGTAGAATCAGCATCAAACTTTGTACTCCTCGTTCCATGTTCTGGTCAAACGTTCAAAAACCACTTCCAAATTTATGGAAGCACTGAATATACAATTGTAATACAAAATGTTTTTGCACATGCTTATAAATATTCACCCATTCTTAACCAGTAACATTTACACAATAGAAATAGTACTGAAATGATACCAAAAATGATTTAATTGAACCTGATGATGGTCTTTGAGGAATGAAACATGTCATTCTGTACATTTTCTTTTCGTTTGGGCCTATTTAGGACCACGGGGCTCGTTGTTAACACTTTACATGGGTCTTCTGTTTCTTCTTGGCCCAGAAAGCGTTCATTTTCTGGCTCTGTGGAGGCTTCCTCTCCTCCGTCCTCTTCCGTCTCGTGGTCCCTGTGGTTTTTTTGTGTTTTTTTGTTTTTTTTGTTTTTTTGTTTTTTGCTGGTGTGGGACACTGAGAGAACACCCTGTATAGTAATCCGTTGGAATTGAAATTGGCTCTGTATGGTGTTTAGAGGAATTTCTAAATGTTTAAGGTCCGATTTCACTGCGGTAATCCATCTGTTCTTGGAGGCTTGCTGTGCTGAATATCTTGTTGGTGACCTGCCGGGGTCCATGCGAGTCGAGTGGCCTAGAAGGCTTGTCGCGTTTTCTTCATGTATGTGATTATGTCTCCCTGGTGATCGTAGAGATCATTGTTGTGCCTGATGCTATTGGTGCCATCCTCTTCTCTTATGGGTTCTAATATCTTTCTTAAGGTTTTCCGTTCATTGAGTTGTTTTTTTCTGATTGGGCTTCTCCTGGTTATCCAGGGCGGATCCATGGAGCAATTTTAGCGGGGGGGGGGGGGGGAGCTTGATGATCATCAGCCCCAGTGGGTATGAAAGTTTGGCAGGAAGAGAGTTCGGAATTATCCCAAAGTATAATTAGCCTTACACTTTGAATGTGTTTGTAATTGTTTCTAGACAACAGAAAATAAGTAAGTTAATTAGTCAATCTGTATGCTTTATTTCCAAATAAAGGTATTGGCTTTAGTGGCAAATTTCAATTAAAATAATAATCGAATAACCCCAGTCACCAGGAGCCGGAATATTGAGGTAACTCCATGTAGACAGCCAGCGTTTCAATTTCGACTTTTAGTTTTATTCCGCCAGATCACAAGAATTTAATCAATTTTGTCGGGTAATAAAATGTACCACCAGAGACCTTTAACATGCCGACATCGTACTAAATGGAATGACCTGGACTTCTTTGTAGCCTACAGCAATCCGATACCGCCCAAGGTTAAAGTGAGGCAAATTTACCCAATTTTCAACGATCAACAATGGGATGATGATGGTGGTGGTGGTGGTGGTGGTGATTGCTGTTTTAAGAGGAACTTCAATAGGCAACCATTCTCTATTGACAATAATCAGAGGGAAAACACGTAAGGGATCCGATATTTCGAAAACTGAAGGTATCGGTCAAAGAAATACAGGGGTCACGAAGGGCGTGAAAATGAAAGGCTTCCTTGGCCACGAATGCTCCTATACCGTCGGGGTAGGAAAAGAACAAGAGTTGACCAAAGGAGACAATGACTGGAAGTAGCCGCGAGTTAACCGAATCACTCAAGCTACGATGGGTAAACATTGCCTGTATGAAGCAG
Source organism: Anabrus simplex (assembly GCF_040414725.1). Lineage (NCBI taxonomy): Eukaryota > Metazoa > Arthropoda > Insecta > Orthoptera > Tettigoniidae > Anabrus > Anabrus simplex. Next base: position 221,392,980 of record NC_090270.1, on the reverse strand, counting down.
ACTAAGTGGAAAGGTGTGAAAAACCTGTAACATTGGAGAGGGACACAAGCTCTTGTACCATGGTACAAAATTCTTCAGAAATGACCTGTCAATTGCCGTTTCTGAAAGAATGTGAAATTACATCACCTACGTAGACCGTGTATACGTTTGCTTGATTGACATCCTAATTGTCACCGAGTCAGCAATAATACACCACAAGTAGAATGCCCATTAGAGGAACAAGCTGGGTTTTTGACAGGACTGGAGTCATACATCCAGACGATCGTCGTCAGCGAACTTCTGTTAATCGGTAGAGATCTCAACAGCCATGTTCGCTACTCGGGGGATGGTTTCGAACGACTGCATGCTGGTTCGGGATTAGCGTGCATAATGACGCTGGTGGACACGCCTTGGAATGCGACTTGGCAAAAGTAAATGCACCCTTTAAGAAACGCCTGTACAACATTATCACATACAGCAATGATCGTCGCAATTCTCAAATCGATTACTGGATGGTGAAGAGGAAGGATCTGAGGCTATTAGCTGACTGTTAAATAATACCGTCAGATAACATCATTCCTCAGCATATACTACTGGTTCTTGTATTCCAGCTTCATCATCGCCCAACTATCTGACCTGCCACCACCACAGAACGCATCAAGTGGTGGAAGCTTCATGTCAAAGCAACAGTGCTAATGGACACCATCCTTCCTCTCCTGAATACTGATCACCTTGTGAATGGTACTCGAATGATATCGAGTGCGGAAGTTATAGTAATACTGACAAAACCAGGAAAGCGTTTCGTGGACAAACACGCCTGGTGGTGGAGTGACGATGTTCATCGCACAGTGGTCCAAGAAAATCACCAACAATAACGAACATGAATCTGGTCCGCTGTCGGAAACTCAAATCTGTCACCAAACGAACAGTGGCAACCACCAAGGACAATTATTTTCGTGATTTCTTTGAACAATAATATTAACCCGGAGGAGCCAATACTATCTATAGGACCACCAGAGCTCGCCATCATATCACTGAAGAACAGGCCACATCATCCAAATCAAGGACGAACACTGACATCCCCTTCGAAAACCCTGCTTTGACACTGGCGTGAACACTTCACTATATGTTTGTAATGAGGAATTCCCACATCCAGCTATCCCCACAGCCAATCCAAGGCAGAGTAGAGTTCCACCCATCACGCCTGCCGAAGTCGCAGTTGCCATCCGCGTAATGAAAAACAGCAAAGTAACTGGAACTGATGACGTCCCTCTTGAAGTTTGGAAGGAGATGGGCAATGTGGAACTGAATTTCCATTTCTAGAAACATTCAACCAATACATTGAAGATAATGACATACCATCCACCCGGAAGACCAGTATGTGGAAAAGCAAGGGTGATGTTACTGTCTGCGCCAAATACAGTCCAATTCGTCTCCGCTCCTCTGCCACACCATAAAAATCTTCGATAGTGTGAATGACGCACACATAAAAGCATCAGTACTGTCTCATCAAACCAACGTAGCTTCGTTAAAGGCCGCGGAAAACCTATGCTATCTATGCTATCCGGTTGTTGTAAGAGAGCCACAGATAGAAGAGAAGAACGGTCCATATGGCGTTTCTAGATTTAGAAAATAAGCATTTTACCGGGTTCCTCACGAACTCATCTGGTATTCGCTCCGTACGCACGGTGGCGTGTCGCAGAGAAATATGTCCGTTGGGTTCATCTCCTCTACCAAAATTCTATAAGCTTTGTCCGCTGCGCAGCTGGCGTCACAGCACCATTTGATATTCGAGTGGTTGTTCATCAAGAATCCACCCTATCTCCACTCCTGTTTATCTTGTGAATGGACACAGTAACCGCGAACCTACAGACACCACATCCGTGGACCCTTCTCTATGCACATGACGTAATGCTGGTTAGCGACTCATGAAAGAGGCTTCATGAATTGATCACCAGTTGAAAACAAAAATGGAAACATTCGGATTACGGCTAAACCTCACAAGAACAGAGAACCTGGAGTGCAGCACCCAGAGAAATGGGACAATATTGGTCGACAACATTCCACTACCGAAGACATCTGCATTCCGTGATATTGGCTCCCGCATGACAGCTGGCGCACTTGTAGACGCTCCAGCTCGAGTAAAAGCCGCCTGGTTTAAGTGACACCAGATCATGGGCGGTGTCCGTTGTGATAGCAAATACCCTTGTGTTTCAAATCGAAGATCCACTGCACAGTCGTTCCCCCAGTGGCACTGTATGGAGTGGAACATTAGCCGGTGACAAAGAGACACGAGCAGATCCTGCACGTAATGGCGATGTCCATGCCTAGATGGATGCTGTGAGTCACACGACTAGACCACACTAAGAACTAAACAGTCGGGAACACACTTATAGTGCCCCAATTCCCGACGACATGAGAGAGGCAAAACTCAGATGGTATGCTCACGTGGACAGAGCTGACCCATAACGAAATGAAGTGGCGTATGACTTTTAGTGCCGGGAGTGTCCGAGGACAAGTTCAACTCGCCAAATGCAGGTCTTTTGACTTGACTCCCGTAGGCGACCTGCGCGTCGTGTGAGGATGAAATGATGATGAAGACGTCATATACACCCAGCCCTCGTGCCAGCGAAATTAACCAACTATGGTTAAAATTCCTGACCCTGCTGGGAATCAAACCCGGGACCCCTGTGAACAAAGGCCAGCACACTAACCATTTAGCGGACGCTATCGTGAAGCGAGCACTTACGCTCACCCCAGATGGATAATGGCCTCGAGGCATGAGAGCTGCAGGTCTTGCGGATTCTGGGGACCGGGCAAAATGGAGGACGAAATGTAAAAAGGCAGACCTCATTTAAGATGGGAAGAAAACCAGGAATGAGATGAAGAAGATAAATCGACTACTTCTGCTACCGGTTTTGAACCTACGACCTTATTATCCAGTGGCGGACAGTCTACCACTAATCTGGTCAAGTACGGGTTGGCTGAGGCAGTCTCCACTAACATCAAGGAAGGGGAACATACTGGCAGTGGAGGATTGGCCAGCACCTCCCAGAGGATGCTTATTGAATAAATGGAGCATCGCTAGAATGAAAGGAATATGGGGAAATCGGAGATCTCGGTGAAAACCAGTCCTATCTCTGTTTTATCCAGCACAAATACTACATGTAGTCACCAGGCTTGAACCCGGGACCAACGTTAAAGACCGATATATCAGCGTTTTAGACATGACGGGGATACCAGAGTGTATTGAAAATAAATAGTGAAATCTGAACAATCAAATCACACCTCATAATTAATTAACACCTTAATTAGGCCTAGTTTAATCTTCAACGCTGTTAAGAGGAATTGCTAGTGTTAGTGAGTATTACAAATTAAACCTATAGAACAATAATAATAATACGAGGGCCGGAAATAAAGTACATGCAATATTGATAAAACGTAATATTTAATGAACTAACAAGTACAATATCATTACATTCCTTCAGGCTGTTATCATTTGCCAGATGTCTGTACGCCGTTGGGGGTCGTTGGCAAGGCGTTCTCTATTGATTACAGCGACGAAGAGCCCTACTGCGCGGAGTACAGATGCCGCATCAGGAAACCGGCGGTCTCGGAGGGGCTCATCCATCGTCGGAAAAAGGTCGAAGACACAAGGACTCGTGTCTTGTGAATACGGAGGGTGTGCGGTGCAAATCCGCAGCCTCATTCCGACCCTCACGAAACGTCTTGACCCATCGTGCAACCGTCCTATACGGTAATGTATTCTCACCACAGGCTTCAGGTAATTCCCGGTAATATTCTGATGCATTTTTGCCACGGAAAACCTCGATCTTAATCCACAAACGCTGATCACCTTTTTGAAAATGTACCGGGCGGTACACCTCTACACCGTTTATTTAAAAGTTGCGCCAGTTGAAACTCCTCTTCTGGAGGAAGGTTGAACTTTATCTACTCTATTAATTCTCTACTTTCTCAGAAGATGTCACCACGTGGAAAATTTTGAGTTTTTGAACTGTGCCACTTTTGATGTGTTTTTGTTTCGCTTGAAGTAAGAAGTGTGAACTTTCTCTTTTAGAGGACATTACTGAAGATCAACAATAGCGCACCCTAGTGCGGAGTCAAAGAACTATTTTGTTGGAGAAATTTTTATTTCAAAAGTTTGTTTCTTGTTAAATTTCTTTCTGTTATTGTTTAAGTTGACTGTATACCCCTCTTTTTCCCCTTGTTTTAGATTTATCCAATCCCGAATTTCTTTTAGTAATTTCTGACCAATCTGGTGTATCTTCCCCCAACTTGTATCTGTTGCGGGGTCCTATCCAATAAAAACATTGTGGGCGGGTGTTTTCATTCCCCTAACGCCTAGAAACTTCCGCGAGAGTATATAAACTGCTGATTTTAGGGTCTCCGGGCCACTTCTGTTCCATCTTTCAGTGTATTAAGTACATACCAGGAGGCGGGAAGCGCCTCTTTCCTCGGCGGCGGTCAACAATAAGGTAATGGCCGATTAATAAATTCTTTCTTTTCTTGCTCAGCAGTTTAACTTTCGGGGCGGGTTCTAAGCGTTCAGCCATGTAACCTTTTCCTAAAATGTAAAAACAACTGGTATCTATTCTATTTTAAAACGACATATCGGGATAGAGAGTGCTTAACCCTCTCGAGCTCCCACTCACATCATCTTGAGGTGAACTTATTCTCTCAACCAATTCTTCCGTAATGTAATGTAAATTGCTATTAAGTCACCTCTGTAGTATGGGATTAGCCCTTGTAATAACGGCCTAGTGCCAAAGTAGGTTTTAAAATCAAAGTGTATTAGGAGTGCAAGTTCGCCTCCTCTCAAATTGTTTTAGAGGTCATTCAATTAACCTGCTTTTCATTTAATAGACCTCAGTAGATTGGGTATTTTACCCCTGTGTTTATGTCCGTTGAGGACAACTTGAAGGTGGAGTTTGGTGTGGCCTAGGAGAGGCTTAAATTAAAGAGCGTGTGGCTCTTTTGGAAACGGAGTGTTGTATGCCTCGAGGAGGCTTTACTGTGTAATTTGGAGCAAGTGCTCCAGGGTTTGATTGGGGTCTTCTGCCCCTTTGTTAAAATTTGTATATCGGAAAGTTGGGCTAGTTGCTCAAAAATTGTGAACTCAGGGCTCGAAGCCCAAACTCTGTAATCCCTGTAATTCTACATTTCAAATTGTGTTTCGGCTACTAAGTACCTGTTCTTTGTTATTACTTAATATTGAAAAGGAAATATAACCTTGTTAACTTTTACATTAACTTTGATTCCGTAGTTTGAGACCCATTCACGCCCGCACCTTCTTACACCTCTACCTACCACCAAAACACGGTAACAAGTGGTAGCAGAGCGTGGTTGAATGGGTCTCAATTTAGCCCCTTTTGACGGCGAGACATTGTTTTGATCCGAACTCTAACCATTTTCTCAGTTGCTGGCATTTTTGAGTTTTCCAAAATTGTTCTGTCATCATGCCCGGGCCTCGCGATGTTCTCCTCCTTAACTATTTGCGCAAAGAGGAGTTGATATATGAGTTAACTATCAGAAACGTTCAATCTGGAGGCACGGTTGCAATAGACACTAACAAGCTTAGAGAGTCCCTTGATTTGCCCATTTCCATCCCCAATTTGGGAGAGAAAGAAATTGACGACTCTCTTTCCACGATCACGGAGAATATTACTGGGCTAGCTTCTGTAGTTAGTTTTTTTGATGAAAATGATCCGTCTCCAAATCAAATTAAGCGTGTGCAAGGCAGGCTATATCATTTTTCGAATAGGGTTAACGATCTGTTGTCTCTAAAACTGAATGATGTTCAGAGGAAGGAAGCTAGTACGCTCCTGGAAAATATTTCCGAGTTATCTAGTAAGGTCACTCAATTGTTAACTGGGGAAGTTCCTCCCAAATCTGATCAACCCACCATAGTGAATCCAGGTAGTGAGGAAGCGCCTCCCAAGGGAGAAGTTAATAGGATAACCGTTGCTGCTCAAACTATCCCTGCCCCATTGGACAACGAATCTGAACGTCGTGCATCATTGAGTAACATCCGTTCTGAATTGACTTCCTTGCCATTGAAACCTTTACCTACTATGTCACCCGGATTTAGTAGCTTGCCTCATCCATTGGCAATGTTGCTCAGAGGTATATCCAAGTTTTCTGTTAATACCACCAGTGACGTAATTTCATTTTTAAGATTTCTAGTGGAATTTCAGGATCATGCCCTTGTTTTTTCTCTGTCTCCATGTCAAATCTTGCAAATTATCTATCCGTATGCTATTGGTATTCTCTCCGACAAAATAGTAAGAGCCATAGCTGAACAGTCATCTATTGAAGATTTTCATGCACACTTGCTTGCAAACTTTATTCCCGCCCGCGCGAGGTCGTCTCTGATTCAAAAGTACTATTATCGAGTACAGAGGTTGGATGAAAACTTGGCTGATTTCATACAAGACATTAAGTTTTATACCAGGGTGTTTGCTCTTCACTTCCCTGAGGATCAAATTGTACAAGCTATTGTGGAAGGCATTTCACCATCTTATAGGTCATACTTGTGTTTTGCGGCGTGCCCGCAAACTTTCTCTGAACTTGAAGCGTTGGCCGTCTCAGCGGAAGGAGTTAGATACGCCGATTCTTTGCGTGTAGCAAAAGAACCCCCGCCTTCTTTTAGTAATACTCGGCCTCCACCTCGCCGATCAGTTACCCCTCGTAAATGTTATGCTTGCGGGTCGCCTGACCATCTGCGCAATAAGTGTCCTCTGATCAAGTCTAGTAGGGCAAATAATGGAGCTGGTTCATCACAAGGCTGTTTTAAGTGTGGGGCCTTCTCACATATCGCCAAAAATTGCCCAAACTCAAATAGCACCCCCTCCTGCTCAACTTCTGGTGCAAATTCCACCTATGCCAATAATAAAAAGTGACTAGTGGCTTCGGCTGAGTCGACTAATCAATCTTCCCGAGACTCAGCCCCTAGTAAACAGATTGTAAATGCAGAGAACGATCAGCCTTCAAGTTCATCTTTCGAATGCCCTAAAGAATGTCTTAGGATTGCGGCGGATACCCCCGCACCTGTTCCTTTTCTTAAGATTGAGGTAAATAACGAGCCTATAACAGCTCTCTTAGATTCAGGTAGTGTTTGTTCGATTATTGCGGCTGAATGGTATTCTAAATTGAAAACGGTTTGTAAACTTCCTGACTATGTCTCTTCTCCTGTTCAATACGTTTCGGCTAATTCATCTCCATTAGAAATTCTAGGTTCCTTACTGGTCAAAATTCGTGTTTTTAAGTTTACATGGAAAGTTAAATTGTTTGTGGCCAAGCAATTGTCTTGCCCCATTATATTGGGAGCTGACTTTATTTCTCACACTGGTCTTGTGCTCGATCTGCAGTCTAGGTCGTGCACATTCAAATTTGCTTCTAGTTGTAAAATCCCACTATTAAAGTGTAATTCTGTGTCATGTTCTTCTATGTCGCCTATCCAGGATGAGATGTTGTTAGACCTTAGACATCTACCTGAGAAGCAGGCTGATAGTATTCGCAAACTGTGTCAGTCGTTTCCCGAGGTGTTCTCTGATACTCTTGGTGTTACTGACCTTATTGAATACAAAATTGAGGTTACGGATTCGATTCCTGTCCGTTTTCCACCGTATAGGCTATCTCCACCTAAAATGAAGGCTCTGAAGGAAATCATCGATCAGATGTTGAAGGACGGTATTATTAGGCCCTCTAAGTCAGCGTATTCTTCGCCTATTTTTTTAGTACCGAAACCCCAAGGAGGTTTCAGGCCTGTCATTGATTACAGGGCTCTCAATCGGAAGGTGGTGTTACAATCTGTGCCCCTTCCCGACCTTCATTCTTGTTTTTCATGGTTTCGTAAAGCCAAGTTCTTCACCATCTTGGACTTAAATCAGGCCTATAATCAAATTCCCCTTGCCGAAGAGTCTAAACACCTTACAGCGTTTGCCACGGACTGGAATTTATACGAATACAACCGCGTGCCTTTCGGGCTCCCCACGGGGGCAGCTGTGCTCACTAGGCTACTAGATAGGGTCTTCTCCGACATCAAATTCGAGTACTTATATCACTACTTAGATGATGTCGTAGTATTTTCAGAGACTTTTGAAGAACACCTAGATCATCTGCGAGAAGTTCTCGATCGCCTTCGTAAGGCTGGGTTAACTGTTAAGTTGTCCAAGGTTGCCTTCGCTAAGCCCTCTATGTCTTTCCTAGGGCATATTGTGTCACCCGATGGTGTAGCAGTTGATCATTCTAGAACACAGGCCATCCGTGATTTTAAACCTCCCAAGGACATTAAAGGTATCGCCAGGTTCATTGGTATGGTGAATTTCTTCAGAAAGTTCATTCCTAACTTTGCTAATAGAGCGGCGCCCTTAAACCTTCTTCGTAGGAAAGGCATCAAATTCGAGTGGGGACCTTCTCAACAAGCCGCTTTTGAAGACCTTAAATTAGCTCTTTGTAATGCCCCTGTACTTGCTATGCCTGATTTCTCGAAGAAATTCATCGTCCAAACCGACGCGTCGTCGTCAGCAGTAGCTGCATTCCTTCTTCAAGAGACTGAACTAGGGAGGCGACCCATCGCCTATGCGTCTAGGACATTGTCGGCTCAAGAAGCCAAGTATTCCATCTATGAGCTCGAAGGTTTGGCAGTCTTATTTGCCTTAGAAAAGTTCCGTCTCTATCTGGAACACGTTAAATTCGACCTGGAGACAGATAATCAAGCCTTAAGCTGGGTCTTAGGTAGGCCGCGTCGTACTGGTCGTATAGCCCGCTGGGCTATTCGTATTTCCGCCTTCCAGTTTGATGTTAGACATATCAGAGGTACCGAAAATGTTGTTGCTGATGGACTCAGCCGTATGTTTCATAACGACGTAGAGACCCACGAACCGGTCGACAGTTCATCACCTTCCGAGTCCATACTATCTGGTGTTAATGCCATCTTAACAGATGCTCCCATGCTTTTTAGGGATATTGAGAAATACCAACGTGAAGATCCGACGCTGGCTCCGATAATGGAAACCCTTTCTTCTGGGGAACATGCTGTCCCTTATGTTCTGAGGAATGGTGTTCTATGTTGCCCTTCGAGGCATGATAAGTTGATGAAAGTTGTTGTTCCAGCGGTTCTTGTACCTATGATCTTCAAATACTATCATGAGACCCCATTGGGGGGGCATCTTGGAATCTTTAAAACTCGTGAAAAGATTCGTGAAATGTTCATATGGAAAGGTATGGACGGTGAAATTCGGGAACTTGTAAAAGCTTGTAAATCTTGTTTGATCAGTAAACCCACCATGTCCACTAAAGTAGGCCTTTTGTCTTCTCATCAAGCGTCGCGCCCCATGGAACGCCTGTATATTGATTATGTGGGACCCTTCCCCCAGTCAAAGGGTAATGCCAACAAGTTCATCTTTGTGTGTGTAGATGGTTTTACAAGATTTTCCTGGTTATTTCCGACTAAGCTGGCTACCGCTCAGTCAACTATTACTTGCCTAAATTCTATTTTTGCTTCTTTTGGTCCGTGCCAATACATTGTATCTGATAATGCTAAGGCTTTTACATCTAATTTATTTCGTAAATTCTGTTTTGACTTGTCCATCTCTCATGTAACTACTTCCGCTTATTACCCTCAACCATCTCTGGCTGAACGGGTTAACCGTAATCTCAGGTCCGCACTTATTGCCTATCATCATGAAGATCATTCTAGGTGGGACACGTCCCTGCATTGGTTAGCTTTTGCTTTGAATTCGGCGGTTCATGAATCACACAAATTTACTCCAGCTTCTTTGATGTTTAAGTTCGTTCCCAACACGCCGCTCTCTAACCTCTGGTCTCTGAATGACATTCTGCCCGAGACAATAGATCCGGACAACATTAAAGATCTTTGGAAGAAGGCTAAAGCTAATCTTAAAGTATCTCATGAAAAGGTTAGGGAAAGGTATGATCGTGGACGGAGACCCACCACTTTGAAGGTAGGTGACCAGGTTATGGTCAAAAATTTTGTTCCCGCGGGCAAGCTTGCCCCCAGATTTCATGGGCCTTGTATCATTCTCGATTTTCTTACGCCGGTTACCTTATTGCTAAGTAATCCAGCCACCGAGAGGATATTTAGGGTTCACCTGTCACAGGTGAAACCGGTGTAAATTTAGTTTCAACTTGCTTCATATAATTTGAAAGGATATGAAGGTTATATATATTTTTTTTTTTTTGAGTTTCACTTTTAAGGCATTCTGCCCCTTCTGTAATATTTTGGTTTTAGATGTAAGCCTTGTGTAAAATCTGCCCCGACCCGTTAAACTGCCATCCTGTTCTTGCCACGGCCATTACCACGCTCCCGTCTCCTGCTCCTCCTTACACTGTGGCTTCATAATAGGAAATGCCATGGATATCTACACGCCGCTGGCCCCTCAACCTCTCCACAAGCCTGTACCCTCAAAGAAGATGATAGTCCAACACAATTCTGCCGCCTAGCTTAATGTTTCAGTGCCCCCGCAGCCGCGAGGCGCCGTGCAGCAACTGGAGCCAAGGTCGGGCCCCCTCGGCCCCAGCGAGGACGACATGTGCACGGCGAGCCGGAGCTCTCCTCCCGGCCAAGGCTGACGTGCGGCGCACGACCTGCTACTTGCCCGCAGCCTGTATATGTTCACCGCGGGCGCGGCGTGCTTCAACACCTCTGCTCCCCTCATAGTGCGGGCGAGCGGTATCTCAGGGTACTTGAGGGGTCCGAGCGGCCTCCTTTTGGACGCAAGCTGCAACGGCCGGTCCGGCCATCCAACTTCATCAACATCAACTACATGGACAGTTACTATAAGAGATAACTACATTTGGGAATTCAACAGCAATATTTGGTGGACCGTGCAAAAAAAAATTTTTCTTCACTTCTAAGTATTAAAAGTTTATCTTCAGAAATTCAAATTCTACAAACTTAAAGACTTTCATTCACCTGCAACAACAACATTTTGAAACTGAATTAAGAAATCTTGTAAATGCTTCTGCTATCTATCTTCGTATCAACATCATTACTTGGACTTTGTTTCAAACTGATTTCATGTGTCACCCCTGGAGGAACTTTTGGGGGGGAGGTCTGTACCGGGCGGTACACCTCTACACCGTTTATTTAAAAGTTGCGCCAGTTGAAACTCCTCTTCTGGAGGAAGGTTGAACTTTATCTACTCTATTAATTCTCTACTTTCTCAGAAGATGTCACCACGTGGAAAATTTTGAGTTTTTGAACTGTGCCACTTTTGATGTGTTTTTGTTTCGCTTGAAGTAAGAAGTGTGAACTTTCTCTTCTAGAGGACATTACTGAAGATCAACAATAGCGCACCCTAGTGCGGAGTCAAAGAACTATTTTGTTGGAGAAATTTTTATTTCAAAAGTTTGTTTCTTGTTAAATTTCTTTCTGTTATTGTTTAAGTTGACTGTATACCCCTCTTTTTCCCCTTGTTTTAGATTTATCCAATCCCGAATTTCTTTTAGTAATTTCTGACCAATCTGGTGTATCTTCCCCCAACTTGTATCTGTTGCGGGGTCCTATCCAATAAAAACATTGTGGGCGGGTGTTTTCATTCCCCTAACGCCTAGAAACTTCCGCGAGAGTATATAAACTGCTGATTTTAGGGTCTCCGGGCCACTTCTGTTCCATCTTTCAGTGTATTAAGTACATACCAGGAGGCGGGAAGCGCCTCTTTCCTCGGCGGCGGTCAACAATAAGGTAATGGCCGATTAATAAATTCTTTCTTTTCTTGCTCAGCAGTTTAACTTTCGGGGCGGGTTCTAAGCGTTCAACCATGTAACCTTTTCCTAAAATGTAAAAACAACTGGTATCTATTCTATTTTAAAACGACATATCGGGATAGAGAGTGCTTAACCCTCTCGAGCTCCCACTCACATCATCTTGAGGTGAACTTATTCTCTCAACCAATTCTTCCGTAATGTAATGTAAATTGCTATTAAGTCACCTCTGTAGTATGGGATTAGCCCTTGTAATAACGGCCTAGTGCCAAAGTAGGTTTTAAAATCAAAGTGTATTAGGAGTGCAAGTTCGCCTCCTCTCAAATTGTTTTAGAGGTCATTCAATTAACCTGCTTTTCATTTAATAGACCTCAGTAGATTGGGTATTTTACCCCTGTGTTTATGTCCGTTGAGGACAACTTGAAGGTGGAGTTTGGTGTGGCCTAGGAGAGGCTTAAATTAAAGAGCGTGTGGCTCTTTTGGAAACGGAGTGTTGTATGCCTCGAGGAGGCTTTACTGTGTAATTTGGAGCAAGTGCTCCAGGGTTTGATTGGGGTCTTCTGCCCCTTTGTTAAAATTTGTATATCGGAAAGTTGGGCTAGTTGCTCAAAAATTGTGAACTCAGGGCTCGAAGCCCAAACTCTGTAATCCCTGTAATTCTACATTTCAAATTGTGTTTCGGCTACTAAGTACCTGTTCTTTGTTATTACTTAATATTGAAAAGGAAATATAACCTTGTTAACTTTTACATTAACTTTGATTCCGTAGTTTGAGACCCATTCACGCCCGCACCTTCTTACACCTCTACCTACCACCAAAACACGGTAACAGAAAACATGCTTTAGAGCAGGGAAATCGACACTCTTCACTTCAACGCCACACAGCAACAACACTCCCAACTGGATACACGTCAAATGCACACTACACATCGACAACAGCGCCACCTGACGGCCCCAAATCCTAGGTGCACATACCTGATTTTCTGCGAGTGTCTGGACTACGTTGTCACTAGTTTACCTCGTATATTCAAAGGTTAATAAAAATTCTCTTCCGATATGAAAACCTACAAAAAAATTTCGGATTCCTTCAAGATGTTTAAATAGTTTTTAACAGAACCATTAAAACTTTTGCATTTACAGAAAACAGAGAAATGTGAATTTTAATCCACATTATTTTCTAAATCTTGAGCCGTATTAGCCATTTAGCGTCATTTTTATAAAATATCGTAATGGAAAAAAAATACTTAATAAAAGCAGGCGAGTTCGCAGATTTACATGATTCTTATAATTATAAATCACTGGACCAATAACTTTATACCTCACATGCTCATGGTTTCGAGAGAAGTTGGATTCGTGGCTCCCCCTCGGCATTCCTAAAGTGGTTTTTCCATTTCCCATTTTCACAGAGTGTATTGTAATTAAAGCCACCGTCACTACCTTCCCAGTACGGATCCTCTACTTTCCCATCGTCGACGGAAACCACAGTTGTTAGTATGACGTTAAATGAGTAGCAAAAATTATCCTGAAAATGGTTTTCCGTGGTTTCCCATTTTCACACCAGGCTGTACCTTAATTAAGGCCACGGCCGCTTCCTTCCCAGTCCTAGCCCTTTCTTGTCCCATAGTCGCCATAAGACCTATCTGTGTCGGTGCGACGTAAAGCCAATTGCAAAAATTATCTGGCATGCACTGCAATTCCTGGTCACTTTAGTACAGGGTCTCTCAGGGTGCATGCGCCGTGCAGTGCACGGGTGCAAGGTGCAGGAGACAACTTCACTAGGTTGACCAGAGTGCAAACCCCCACTCCACTTCCCCTACACCTGTCTCACCCGTTCGGCCTGTCTTCGCCTTCTCTACCTTCCCCCATGATCCTCCCCTCATTGCGAAATGTTTATGTGCGGTGAGCGGTGACACTGTTGAATGGGACAACGTTACCGGTGTTAAAACACTCTTCTTTCAATTTGGTTTGAGCAGACTATTTATCTTCTCTAGCTTTTCTTTTCCTTTATCTTTGCAAAGATACCAGTTATGTCTGCAATAAGGGACCGGCTGACAGCAATTTGAGAGCCTTATTTGAATTACAATCAGAAATAGGCCTGCTCGCACGTAATTTAGTTTTCGTACAAGTCAAAGCAGGAAAAAAAATTCACATATGCATGTGGAACCAAATATAGAAATAATCTTCGCTGCTTCTCGATGCAGCTTAGGAAAATCTTCCTTCGAAACATTCTCGTAGAATTTGAGCAAAGCCTTTGTATTGGAAAATAGATCTTTTTGATTAACTTATCACATAATTATTGTCCCACGGATTAAGCATTTGGCTTTATCGGTACTACTGACGAAGAAATACGAAAGTTCCCAGTTCGATTGAAATGGACTTTCGGAAGTCTTTGCTTTCTTTGAAACAGGTTGCTCCATTATTATGTTGTTGTCTTGCGCTTATCTATTTCACTTATAAACAAGCCGTCTACCACCGAACGCTTCGTCGCTCTCGGCGCACTACACCATCCGAGTCAAGCCGAGTTGAGTCGAGTCGGAACGATGCACAGTGCACGGAGTCCCTGCGCCTCGATATGCACGCGTGAGATTTTGAGCGTTTGAGAGGCCCTGCTTTAGTAAGAAGTCAACACACTAGGAATAAGCTGTCCCTCCGTAGAAACAAGAAATACCACAGGGCCGTCGCAAGGGAAGGACGAGCAGGGAGATGCTACGAGCTAGGGCCTATTATGTTATGAGAGGGCCGGCGTTTTGAATATATGTTTAGGGATTATGTGGTCCTCACAACCGATATTTTCGAAAACTGCTATTCGAGATTAGCCAGCCCCGTGGTGTAGGGGTAGCGTGCCTGCCTCTTACCCGGAGGCCCCGGGTTCGATTCCCGGCCAGGTCAGGGATTTTTACCTGGACCTGAGGGCTGGTTCGAGGTCCACTCAGCCTACGTGATTAGAATTGAGGAGCTATCTGACGGTGAGATGGCGGCCCCGGTCTAGAAAGCCAAGAATAACGGCCGAGAGGATTCGTCGTGCTGACCACACGACACCTCGTAATCTGCAGGCCTTCGGGCTGAGCAGCGGTCGCTTGGTAGGCCAAGGCCCTTCAAGGGCTGTGGTGCCATGGGGTTTGGTTTGGTTTGGTTTGCTATTCGAGATTTGCGCTCTTTCTCTCTCTTCCTCTCTCTCGCTCTCTTTCCTCCGCTTCAAGGTCAAGTTTTCGATACTATTAACAGAAGTGTGTAACTGTTGCCATTTTTTTGCATTTTATTTTGTAACGCCACAATGTGTGTCCTGTTGCTAAGTAAGTTGAGCAGTCATTACAAATCACAGTGATTACTTTTACATTGTATTATGACATCACCCTAGACATTGATGCTCTCTTCCCTTTTAAAATGTCTATAATTTTATTTTATTTTTTACTTTTTCATCTGACCATTTGAGGAGAGGAACTTTCTTCCATTTCTTCCCCTGTGGATCCGCGCCTGCTGGTTATCAAGAGACATTCATTGCACAGAGGGTCTTATTACTGAATTGTAATGTTTAATAAGTTAAGTAAACTGGTGTCCTCATCCTCATGTAGTGCAGATGTTTAGGCACATTTCCAATGAAGGCGAGCTGTATGTACTATTTTAACCATGTACCAGTCCTCCTGCCATTCTTAAATATCTGCCATTAAAGGGAATCGAACCAACCAGGGCCGCTGCGGACAGTATTTAATAACGCTAAGCGTTACGATACGGAGACGGGCGTAATGCTTAATGTCATGCTGTTATTTAAGAAATTATTTATTTTCCAGGTATTTCCTAACGTATTCTTAATCTTGCATTAGTTTCGACAGACAGAAAACCTTGAAGGTTATATGTTAACTAAATCGAAACTGAAAAGGAAATATGTTCCACTTGAACAAATTACAAGGTTTCAGTTCAGTGTAAGAAGTATCAAGAAGTATGTTATCAGACGAGACAAGGGAGCTACAACACCATGTTATATTCAAAGGATGAATCATACGTGCATGACGTTTCACTGGTTACTCATATGTAAATGATCGCTCTCAAAACAACGTATATCTGTACTGCACTTACCTCATTATGAACAACAAGTAATACTCTGCCTACTCGCATTTTTTATATTTTGCTATCATCTATAAGTCATGGTCGTTATCTGGGCTGAGTGGCTCAGATTGTCAAACGCTGATCTTCTGATCCCAAGTTGGTGGGTTCGATCACGGTTCATACTCATTTTAATCGTATTTGAAGGTGCTCAAATGCACAGCCTCCCATCATTAGATTTACAATCGTATAAAAACATTCTGGTTTTCCTTGTTTCTTGTAGAATCTTACCTTCATCACCACCACAGACAAGAACATTAGGGGCTTAGTCGTACGGAATTGTGTTTTCCTTTTGACAAGGGAATTTTGTTTCGATTATTATGTACTAGTCATTAATTAATATAACCATGATTGTTAACACAATGAGCATATCTTGAGAATACAAAATGTACATATATAAATCATTTAGAACAAGAGTAGATACCCGTTTGTAATATTAACCTTACAGTTATGAGATACGAATTGCAAATCCCTAAGAACACAACCTATATTTTCCCTTAAAAGCGTATTGAGTTTCGGAAGATAAAAACTTTCCCTGTCCTTCGCCTCGCCACCTTCAAGGAAACTGCCTCATATGAGAAAGTGTTATCGCTGTGAAACCTTGACACTGCACTGCTTATGTATTGAAACGAACGCCCGTATAGCGTTGCATTTGGGCGGTTAGGAGCGCGCAGCTGTGAGCTCGCATCCGGAAGATAGGGGGTTCGAACCCTACTGTCGGCACCCCTGAAAATGGTTTTCCGTGGTCTCCTATTTTCACACCAGGATAATGCTGGGGATGTACCTTAATTAAGGCCACGGCCGCTTCCTTCCCGTTCCTAGGCCTTTCCTGTCCCATCGTCGCCATAAGACCTATCTGTGTCGGTGCGACGTAAAACAAATAGCAAAAAAAGAGTGTTGCGTTTGGGATTATTTAGGTACGAGAATTGCGGAGCTAGAAAGTTAAGGAAATGTTCTTCGGAACGCCTAGCGCATATGCAACTCTCCAGGCGTATTATTGCGTGTAGTGCAAAATTCTGTTTTATTAGATAGTATCCGCTGAAGATTTTATAATGAAACGATGATCAAGGTAGCTGCTGCTGCACATAACATTTAAAACTTAGCAAGTAGTATAAGAAGTTAAACTATTGATTATGCTGATTTTCAGTATTTTAAAAGTATGGACGACATCGTAGAGATTTTTCCAAAAAAAGAAGCAGAAAATATTTAGCACAAATAATTACATATCAACACTGGCGGAAAATAAAATCCAAACACCAACAAGACATTAGTTTACAAGAATGCAATATAGGCTAAGCAATTTTTGTCTTGCTAACATCTTTATTTGATTACAGTTTCCAGGTCACAAGTTCAAGACATGTGACATGGTGGTAAATTAATAACCGTCGCTGTAATCACAACGATTTTGAATGCAAGCAAGCAAATGTACATGAACTGTGCATCCCATTTTGTGCGATGGAACTCCACCCCTGTTCGACTTGGTCAGTCAATTCATCAACGGTTAGTGTTGGTATTGTATGACGCTGGACTTGCCGTCCCATAATGTACCATGCGCGCTCAAATAGCGAAAAGTCTGGTGATCTCACAGGCCAAGGCAACTGGTCAACATTTTGTAGAGCACTTCGTGTGACAGAAGCGGCATGAGGACGAGCGTTATCCTGTTGTAAAACACCCCCTTTTAATACTGCGAATGAATGGCAGCACAACCGGTTCAGTCTGATGTACAAATCCGCTGTCCAGGTTCTTGGGATAACGACTAGAGTGTTCCTGCTGCCAAACGAAGTCGTTCCCCAGACCACAATTCCTGGAGTAGGTCCACTGTGTCGATGCCGCAGTCAGCTTGGTTCAAAGGCCTCGCCTGGCCTCCTTCTTACTAACCTACGACCATCTCTGGCACAAAGACAGAAATATCTCCCATCTGAGAACACAACAGATCGCCAATCCGATCTTCAATGAGCTCTAGCTTGACACCACTGAAGTCGCAAATAGCAGTGATTCGGAATTCGTGGCATGAACGCCTCCTCCTTACCAACCTGCGACCATTTCTGGAACAAAGACAGAAATGGCTTCCATTTGAGAACACAACAGATCGCAACTCCGCCCTCCAATGAGCTCTAGCTTGACACCACTGAAATCTCAAATGGCAGTGATACTGAGTTAGTGGAATGAACGCTACAGAACGTCTGTCCCTCAATTAATCGATTTTTTACAGTTCGTTGTGTCATTCTGGTGCCAACTGAAGATCTAATGGCTGCTGCAGGTGCAGTAAAATGAACCACACCCATGCAGCGGATACGGTGGTCTTCCCTCTATGTAGTGGTCCGTGTACTGCTGGATCGCCGTCTTCTTGGGACAGTGCCTTCCCCTGACCATTGCTGCCAACACCGATGCACTGTGGTTACATCCCTGCCAAGTTTTCGTGCAATATCGCGGAAAGAGCTTCAACTTTCTCGCAGCCCTATTACACGGCCTCGTTCAAACTTAGTAAGCTGCTGCTACTGTCTTCTTCGTCTCCTTAAAGGCATGTTTGCGCACACCTACCTCACAACGTCAACACCGGACGATGACTAACGCTAACGAATTATTTAAAGCAAATGTGCTTATCAAGGTCATAACGGCGCTACTAACCAACTCTTCGTCGTCTAGCGGGAAAATATGAACAGGCGTCAGCATTCAGATGTGCAAACACGCCCCCCGAATTTCGTTTATTTAGCACAACTTCTTCTTGGTGTTGCGATTTCATTTTCCGCCAGTTTACAGGGTGATCCACTATTACACTGACTGACAGAGCAAATGCAACACCAAGAAGGAGTGGTCAGAACTTTATGCCAATTGCAGGGTAGACTGACGTCACTGAGGTATGCTCATGTGTGAAATGTGCCGCTGTGCTGCGCACGTAGCGAACGATAAATGGGACACGGCGTTGGCGAATGGCCCACTTCGTACCGTGATTTCTCAGCCGACAGTCATTGTAGAACGTGTTATCGTGTGCCACAGGACACGTGTATAGCTAAGAATGCCAGGCCGCCGTCAACGGAGGCATTTCCAGCAGACAGACGACTTTACGAGGGGTATGGTGATCGGGCTGAGAAGGGCAGGTTGGTCGCTTCGTCAAATCGCAGCCGATACCCATAGGGATGTGTCCACGGTGCAGCGCCTGTGGCGAAGATGGTTGGCGCCGGGACATGCGGCACGTGCGAGGGGTCCAGGCGCAGCCCGAGTGACGTCAGCACGCGAGGATCGGCGCATCCGCCACCAAGCCTTGGCAGCCCCGCACGCCACGTCAACCGCCATTCTTCAGCATGTGCAAGACACCCTGGCTGTTCCAATATCGACCAGAACAATTTCCCGTCGATTGGTTGAAGGAGGCCTGCACTCCCGGCGTCCGCTCAGAAGACTACCATTGACTCCACAGCATAGACGTGCACGCCTGGCATGGTGCCGGGCTAGAGCGACTTGGTTGAGGGAATGGCGGAACGTCGTGTTCTCCGATGAGTCACGCTTCTGTTCTGCCAGTGATAGTCACCGCAGACGAGTGTGGCGTCGGCGTGGAGAAAGGTCAAATCCGGCAGTAACTGTGGAGCGCCCTACCGCTAGACAACGCGGCATCATGGTTTGGGGCGCTATTGCGTATGATTCCACGTCACCTCTAGTGCGTATTCAAGGCACGTTAAATGCCCACCGCTACGCCGCTACGCCGCTACGTGCAGCATGTGCTGCGGCCGGTGGCACTCCCGTACCTTCAGGGGCTGCCCAATGCTCTGTTTCAGCAGGATAATGCCCGCCCACACACTGCTCGCATCTCCCAACAGGCTCTACGAGGTGTACAGATGCTTCCGTGGCCAGCGCACTCTCCGGATCTCTCACCAATCGAACACGTTTGGGATCGCATTGGACGCCGTTTGCAAACTCTGCCCCAGCCTCGTACGGACGACCAACTGTGGCTAATGGTTGACAGAGAACGGAGAACCATCCCTCAGGACACCATCCGCACTCTTATTGACTCTGTACCTCGACGTGTTTCTGCGTGCATCGCCGCTCGCGGTGGTCCTACATCCTACTGAGTCGATGCCGTGCGCATTGTGTAACCTGCATATCGGTTTGAAATAAACATCAATTATTCTTCCGTGCCGACTCTGTTTTTCCCCAACTTTCATCCCTTTCGAACCACTCCTCCTTGGTGTTGCATTTGCTCTGTCAGTCAGTGTATATCCCTATGTTTATTTCGTTATTATTCTGCCATTAACAATGTTACACGGTTGCTTTCAATTCTATGATGTACTATGGTCCTTGCCATTTCATATTTCAATGTAGGCACCAGCATTAGCAGCACACCGTTGCAGTCGGGGCCCAATGTTCCTGACAGACCGTTGCAACATGCTACAAACTTTTGTTTATCCCATTGTTTCAACGTGGGACGGAGTGAACAACGTGAACTTTATGCACGATGGGGCACCTCCCCATTTTGCATTGACTTCGCGAGAATGGCTTGACAATGCTTTTCCGGGGCGCGTTAGTGGACGTCGCGGCAATGTTGAGTGGCCACCGAGAATTCCAGACTTGACCCCATTGGATTTTTCTGGGGGTATTTGAAAGAGAAGGTGTATGCCAGAAAACCGCGTGACTTGGACACTTTGGAAGCAGTCATTAGGGAAGAGTGTGCGCGGGTACCAAACGACATGTTGCAATGGTCCGACAGGAACATTGGGCCCCGACTGCAACGGTGTGCTGCTAATGCTGGTGCCTACGTTGAAATATGAAATGGCAAGGACCGTAGTACATAACAGAATTGAAAGCAACCATGTAGCATTGTTAATTACAGGATAATAGTGAAATAAAAATAGGGATATAATAGTGGATCACCCTGTATATAAATTAAGCGATAATATTGTCCCTAAACTCAGATATTTATCCCATTCGTTTTTACCTTGGATCAGGTAAACAAATGTCGACGGTAGGCTCAGTTCAATTTTTGTCTCTCTGTTTGTCAGCTTATTTGTTGTGTTTGTCATGACATTACGGGAATCTAACAACAGAATTTTTTTTTGGAAACCTGGTATATAAGTTCCAGGATAGCCGAGTCGTGCACTAGCTTATACAGAACTCAGTAACGAAGCAATGTTAAGACGGAAATTCGTTCAGTGTCCAGGTCTCACAGCCATAGGTCAGCACAGGTAAAATGGACTGATCATAAACTATTTTCTTCAGATTTACTGGCATATGTGATCTGAAGACAGTTGAGTTACCTGCCATCCTAGCTCAATACTTCGAAAAATTTCTGGTCTTATATCACCTTTCATATTCATCAACTGGCCCACATAGATATATTCATTGACCTTCTCTAACGGCATGTTGTTGATGTTGACATTTTCTCCTGTGACCCACTTGTTGGACATGACATTTGTTTTGGAAAGGGGGCCGATGACCTTCGATGTTAGGCCCCTTTAAACAACAAGCATCATCATGTTTTGGAAAGGTTCATCTTCAAGCCGACTGACTCACATACCATGGCAGGATCGGTAACTAATGTCTGGAGTTCGTCATTGTCGTTTACTAGTAATACAATGTCATCAGCAAATCTCAAGTTGCTAAGCCTTCTGCCATTGATCCTTATACCCCTTCCTTCCCAATTTAACTTCTACATTGACATCTCCAAAACAGCTGAGAACAGCTTTGGAGAGATTGGATCACCTTGCACAACACCTCTTTCGATAAGGAATTCTGAAGTTGCTTCACCGACATTAACAAAGGCTGAAGAGGTCTTGTAGATGTTATTGAGAACTCTGATATAAGTCACGTCAACGCCCTACTCATCTAAGGCTTTTAAGATAGCTGAATGGCTGATTGAATCAAATGCCTTTTCAAAATCAACAAAGGCTTTGCACAGCAGCATCTGGTATTCATTTGCTCTGCTAATCACTTCTCGCAGAGCCAGAATGTGGCCCAATGTGCTAACGCTGCTGCGGGATCCTTTTTTGTTCAACAGGCTGGGCTGAGACAAGGGTAGAGCTGATTCTGTATAACAAGATTTTTCATAAGAAATTTGTACAAAACAGAGAGCAAGCTTATAGGGCGATAGTTATTATATTATAATCCATATACATTATTATTATTATTATTATTATTATTATTATTATTATTATTATTATTATTATTATTATTATTATTACCGAACGTTATTACACGCTTTGTCCATGAAGTAAAACTCTGCATTAGGGCGATGAGTGTATTCGATCCCCCACTGTCAGCCATCCTGAGAATTGTTCCAGGAAAATACCGGGCAGTTCCTATTCATAGACCACAGCCGACTCTTTCCACCTCCTTATCCAATTTCATTCACCATCATTCATTTCATCTTAATTAGCTCCTCAAATGAGGATGGCAACAGGAAGGACTTCCAGCCGTAAAACATAGTATCTCACTTCATTTCATCTCACTCCTGACTCCGAATGAGGAAAAGGGACTAAGTGGAACATACACATATTATTATTATTATTATTATTATTATTATTATTATTATTATTATTATTATTATTATTATTATTATTGTACCGGGCGGTACACATCCACGCCGCTAGTTCAAATATTGCGCCAATTTAAACTCCTCTACAGGAGAAGTTTGGAACCTTGAAAACTGAACTAATTCTACTGTTTCTTAAAAGATGTCACTACGGTAAATGGTGTAATTTTGAAATTTTCTGAACTGTGTCTATTCCGACGTGTTTTTGTTTACTATCTAGCAAGAAGTGTGGACGTTCTCTTCTAGATGTCACTGCCTAAGAACTATAATTATGCACCCTAGTACGAAGTGAAGGAACTGTTTTTTGAAGAAATTTGGTATTCATAAGTTTGTTCTTTGTTAAATTTCTTTCATTCATTTTTTGGGTTAGCAGTATAACCCTTCTCTTTCCGCCAGTTTTGAATTTATCCAATCAGTAATTTCTGTAATTAATTTTCCTCCAATCATAGCTTTCTTCCTCAGGTTTCGATGTGTAATTCCTAGTCTACCAATAAAGTTGAAGGGGTGTGTCTATTCATTCTTGAAAGGTCTCGAATTTTCCACGAGGGTATAAAAACTGCTGATTTTCTTGTCTCCGGGCCACTTCAGTAACATCTTTCTCAGTGTGTGAATATATAGCAGGGAGCGGGAAGCGCCTCTTTCTTCAAGCGGCAGTTCATCTACAAGGTAATGGCCTGTTAACATCTTTATTTCTTGCTAGCTCAGCAGTTTAACTCTCGGGGAGGGTCCGAAACCTCTAGTATGTAACCTACCTTCTTAAAATGTAAATTCTTTTCTGTCTATCAATAAATTACACATCTGTAAAGCGGGGATAGAGAGTGCTTCACCCTCTCGAACTCCCCTTCATTTTTGAAAAAGGAGGTGACTACGCTGTCATAACCGTTCTGCTCTTCTTTATGTAGTAAAGTTTTCTCATACGTATCACCTCCCTAGCTTGGGATTAGCCCCTGTATGATCGGCCTAGCGCCACATAGGTTTTAGACGAAACTTGGTGTAGGAGTGCAAGTTATCGCCTCCATTCATTTTGTATTTTGGGCCATTTACTTAACCCATTTGTTTTGTTTCCCTTCCTGCGAAGGTCCCGTAGATTGGGTACTAGTTACCCCTGTTTCCTTGTGTGCCTTAAGGGCAGATAGTAATGAAGTTTGTTGTAGCCTTTGATAGGCTTGTAAAATTGAGAGCGGGTCTGCTCTTTTTCTCTTAACATTGTAATTAGGAGCAAGTGCTCCTCGTACTTAGGGGTTTTCTGCCCTTCAGCTGTGGTGGTTGTGAGCTGAGAGCTCAGGAATTAAACTTGGGGATCGAAGCCCAAATCTTGTAACGACTGTAATCTGTAAATTCTTAAATTGTTGATCTGCTACTTGGTACCTGTTACACTTTTCTTATTTGTTGTCATTTGTTCATTTTGAAAAGAAAATATAACCTTTGTTAAAGTTTTAACTTTAATTCTGTAGTTGAGACCTATTCCCGCCCGCACCTTCTTTCACCTCTAACTACCACGGATAACTCCGTAACAATTATTATTATTATTATTATTATTATTATTATTATTATTATTATTATTATTATTATTATTATTATTATTATTGTACCGGTTGGTACACATATACGCAGCACATTTGAATTTTCCGCCTTAAAGTACTCCTCTACAGCTGAAACTCTGAACTTTAACATTGAATTAATTCAACCGTTTATCAGAAGATGTCACTGAGTTAATTTCGAATTGCTTTTGTTTACTAATTATCAAGAAGTGTGGACATTCTCTCACAGATGTCTCTACCAAAAACTATGATCATGCACCCGGGTGCGAAGTGAAGGAACTTTTCTTGAAGATATTTTGTATTCATAAGTTTGTTCTTTACTAAATGTTGTTCTTTCATTTGTGGGTTGGCAATATTAACCTTTCTTTCCGCCAGTTTTGAAATTAGCCAATCGTAAATTTCTGTCATTTATTTTCAGCTAATGGCGTCTTTCTTCACCAATGTCGATGTGTAACTGTAAGCTACCCAATAAACGTCTGTGGGTGTGTCTTAATCATTCATGAAAGGTCTCGAATCTTCCCCGAGAGTATAAAAACTGCTGATTTTCCTGGCTCTCTGCCACTTATACAACATCTATCGGTAACTTAGTGTATGGAAGTATAGCAGGAGGCGGGAGCGCCAATTTCATCCGCCAGCAGCTCTTCTACAAGGTAATGGCCTTTTAACATCTTTAATTCTTGCTAGCTCAGCAGTTTAGCCCTCGGAGAAGGTCCGAAACCTTTTCAATGTAACCTACCTTTCTAAAAATGTAACTAAAATTTTCTTATTACTTTGACTGTAAATCGGGAATAGAGAGTGCTTTGCCCTCTCGAGCTCCCCTTCATTTTTGAGTTGAGGTGACTACGTTTTCTTAACTGATTTTCTACTCTTAATGTATTAAAATTTTCTTATACGAGTCACATCCCTAGTGTGGGAATAGCCCCTGTTTAATCGGCCTAGTGCCCCTTAGGTTTTAACTAGTATTCATGTAGGAGTGCAAGCAACGCCTCCATTCTCCTTGGTATTTTGGGCCATTTAATAAATCTGTTCTTTTCCACTGAGGCCCAGTAGGTTGGGTACGAGGTACCCCTGTTTCCTTTGATGTAAGTTGCGCCTCGATGGCAAGTGAATGTAAAGCATTGTATTGCCTTTAATAGGCTTGAAAGATTGAGAGCGGGTCAGCTCTTTATGGTGTATTGAAAGGTGCCTCTAGGAGGCTTGACATTACTAGGTGGGAGCAAGTGATCCATGTAATTAGTGGTTTTCTGCCCTTTGGTAATTTGTGGTTGTGAGCTGAGAGCTCAAGGATTGTGAAATTGGGGCTCGAAGCCCAGGATTTGTAAGGACTTCTTAACTTGTGCTTTCGTTTGTAAAGTTATAATTGTACCTGATTTTTTCATTGTTATTTCACCTAGTGAAAATTTGTTAAATCTTGTTGTCTATTGAAAATATAACCTTTATTTAAATTTTAATTAATCTTTCGGCCTTGTAGTTAGACCCATTCCAGCCCGCACCTTCTTTCTCCTCTGCTGATCCACGGCTAACCCCGTAACAATTATTATTATTATTATTATTATTGATTTAGACATTCCAAGGATATTATGAGTCTAATGTAATGTTATATACCTACGTTATACTCTTCTGACGCATATATATAGTAGAATTTTCCGAAGGTCATGTGTCTCAAACAACTGTTCCTAGAGAACATGCCATAAAAAAATTCTTGTTTTTGTTTGCTAGTTGCTTTACGTCGCACCGACACAGATAGGTCTCATGGTGACGATGGGACAGGGAAGGGCTAGGAGTGGGAAGGAAGCGGCCGTGGCCTTAATTAAGGTACAGCCCCAGCATTTGCCTGGTGTGAAAATGGGAAACCACGGAGAACCATTTTCAGGGCTGCCGACAGTGGGGTTCGAACCTACTAGAATATCAGAACTGAACATAACAGGCTTTCGCCCAGTTACAATGTTCCAATAAAATAAACACTCACAGACTGTTTATAGCTAGATACTAACTACTTACTACTTAACTACTTCTAAATCTACTTTGTAGCATCCTGCACATGGGCGGATCGCCAGCTCCACATGCAGCACACCACCTAACTAAACTAACTACTTTACTACATGAATATACTCCTTAACTACTTCTAAATCTACTTTGTAGCATCTTGCACATGGGCGGATCGCCAGCTCCACATGCAACACACCACCTAACTAAACTAACTACTTTACTACATGAATATATACTAAGTCTATCCTAAATCTGTCTGGCCGCGACATCACCCCTGGTGAGGAACTGCTACCACCCTTCCCTGGGATGTCACGACCAGACATGTCTCATGAGGCTCGGAAACCGATACCTCATAGACCCTTTAAGCTGTCAATGTTATTTCCTTCGAACCTACTATCTCCTGAATACTGGATACTGGCCGCACTTAAGCGACTGCAGCTATCGAGCTCGGTAAGTAAATTCTTATTGTGAACGTAGTGATAAAGCAGTACTTATTGAGATACCCTCTGTGCGACACATAAACATTAGCCTATCTCTTGGAACTCAAGCAAGCGTGTGTTACGATAACAGCCATTGCTATTCATTGTTTATGTTCTGCATTGTGCACGTGAATATGTAACGTGGCAATTGCAGGCTAATTGTACAAAAGAAGTAGGTCACGAACTGAGATAGTGTTTCTTTATAACGACCATTCTAACATGAACGGAAAATCTTGGAAATTTCGTGTGTCCCTAATCAATCAATCAATCAATCAATCAATCAATCAATCAATCAATCAATCAATCAATCAATCAATCAATCAATCAATCAATCAATCAATCAATCAATCAATCAATCCCTACATATCTGTATTTAAGGCAGACGCCCAGGTGGCAGATTCCCTATCTGTTGTTTTCCTGGTCTTTTCTTAAATAATTGCAAAGAAATTCGTAATTTATTTAACACCACCCATGGTAAGTTATTCCAATTCCTAATTCAACACGGCGGAATGACGTAGCAGCCGGGTGTCACCTGTCGGGATACCGTTTCTGGTACAGACGTAGTGCCTAGCACGCGTTTTTCCTTGCTTCCCCATAAATGAGGAGCATGTGAACGTATTCCTCTGTGGAGAACATGCCGATTGACAGCAGTACATTCAGGCCCTAACCAGCGGAGTGTGCGCAGGACACAAGATGAATAACAACCTCATTCTACTGTTTGAATGTGGCAAACGTGGGCCTGTGTTTACGTATTCAAACATCATAGCAATGCAAAAGTATTTGAACGATTCAGGATTCGAACAACCGCTGGTACATTCCGTCGATTGCTATGCGAACGCCTACCCACATCCGCTGCGTTTCAGCTCTCTACACATGCTGGTAGTACGACGAGAGGGGAGTACATACGCCGTCCGGTTCAAGGTATAAGACATTAATTACTGCACTGTTCTTTCTTTCTTTCTTAATCTGCTTACCTTCCAGCGTCGGTTTTCCCTCGGACTCAGTGAGGGATCCCACCTCTACTGCCTCAAGGGCAGCGTCCTGGAGCCTCAGACTCTGGGTCGGAGAATACAGCTGGGGAGGATGACCAGTACTTCGCCCAGGCGGCCTCACCTGCTATGCTGAACAGGGGCCTTGTGGGGGGAATGTAAAGACTGGAAGGGATAGACAAGGAAGAGGGAAGGAAGCGACCGTGGCCTTAAGTTAGGGACCATCCTGGCATTTGCCTGGAGGAGAAGTGGGAAACCACGGAAAACCACTTCCAGGATGGCTGAGGTGTGAATCGAACCCTCCTCTACTCAGTTGACTCCCGAGGCTGAGTGGACCCCGTTCCAGCCCTCGTACCACGTTTCAAACTTTCTTGGTAGAGCCGGGAATCGAACCCGGGCCTCCGGGGTGGCAGCTAATCACACTAACCACAGAGTACTGCACTGTTACCTATTTTTATGCCTTTAATCCTCTCTTCTTTACACCCGGTCAAGATGTACAACACATTAACACAGTTACGTGGTAAAAGGACGTTACCACAAGATTTCAAGGCGTCATGTGGTTCGGTGTTTTTTTTTTTTTTTTTTTTTTAACGGATGTTATAACTCGTGTGCATAATGTGCTCGCTGAACGTTAGTACTATACAGTGTGCCTGCAGGGGAATAGCACCCCTATAACCATGTGGACGTTAGTTGGGCTGCAGCACACGATATTGGAAGGGGCTGCTGAATCACACTGTATACAAGAAAACATAAAGGCCAAATAATTCTGTCTTGAGAAATACCCGTCTTTATGATTAGAGGACCAGGAGAGTTGGCCGTGCGGTTAGGAGAGCGCAGCTGTGAGCTTGCATCCGGGAGATAGTGAGCTCGAATCCCACTGTGGGCAGCTCTGAAGATGGTTTTCCGTGGTTTCCCATTTTCACACCAGGCAAATGCTGGGGCTACGCCTTACTTAAGGCCACGGCCGCTTTCTTCCCATTCCTAGGCCTTTCCTATCCCATCGTCGCCATAAGACCTATCTGTGTCGGTGCGGGGTAAAGCAAAATAGCAAAAAAATTATTACAGGATCAGATAATGCTTCACCTACTCTAATTCTCTGAGTTCTGTTTTTTTAGAAATATAGCCACCCACTCAGTCACTCTTTTGTCTAGTCTAATTGCACTCATTTTTGCCAGAAGTCTTCCAAGATCTATCTTTCTTCTTTCTTAATCTGTTTACCCTCCAGGGTTGGTTTTTCCCTCGGATTCAGCGAGGGATCCCACCTCTATCGCCTCAAGGGCAATGTCCTGGAGCGTGAGACATTGGGTCGCGGGATACAACTGGGAAGGGCGACCAGTACTTCGCCCAGGCGGCCTCACCTAATATCCACTAGGCGGACCTCCCATGATCTATCATATCAAATGCCTTAGACAGGTCAATCTCGACTCAGTCCGTTTGACCTCCCGAATCTAAGATATCTGCTATATCTTAATGGAATCCTTCAAGTTGAGCTTCAGTGGAATAACCTTTCCTAAACGCGATCTGCCTTCTCTCGAACCAGTTATTAATTTCGCAAACATGTCAGAAAATGATCCGCCTCTGTGGTGTAGTGGTTAGCGTGATTAGCTGCCGCCCCCGGAGGCCCGGGCTCGATTCCCGGCTCTGCTACGAAATTTGAAAAGTGGTACGCGGGCTGTAACAGGGTCCACTCAGCCTCGGGAGGTCTCCTGAGTAGAGGTATGTTCGATTTCCACCTCAGCCATCCTCGAAGTGGTTTTCCGTGGTTTCGCACTTCTCCTCCAGGCTAATACCGGGATGGGGTCTAACTTAAGGCCACGGCCGCTTCCTTCCCTCTTCTTTGTCTATCCCTTCCAATCTTACCATCCCCTCACAAGGCCGATGTTCAGCATAGCAGGGAGGCCGCCTGGAAGAGGTACTGGTCCTCCTCCCCAGTTTTATTCCCAGACCCGATGCCTGACGCTCCAGGACACTGCCCTTGGGGCGGTAGAGTTGGGATCCTTCACTGAGTCCGAGGGAAAAACCAACCCTGGAGTTTAAACATATTAAGAAGAAGAAGAACTTTGATTAAGGAATAAAAAGGAATAAATGAGTGTAGTTGGAAGCACAGTTAAGCAGTTCAAAGCTTTTCTTGAGTGAAGAGTGACTGGATTTATTTTCCTATATGTCACTTTCTTCCGTCACTGGGTAAGTTCTCCCTTAGTGCAGTTGCTCCAAATATGACTTAAGAACATTGACGATCTTTCTCGCCATATCTAGACAAAATCTGTCACAGAAGGGATTTGCTGGAAGATTTCAGAGTTTTTTTATTGGCTGATGAACCTGACGTCACCAGAGTGAGAATAAACTGCTACGCTACATTCAGTGGCTTGAATGTTGTAAGTTATAGTTAGTTGAGTAGTTTTTGAGTTTTTCTTGTTAGTTATTCTGATTACATCCCAACTAATACGAAAACATCCGACTTCAGATCAATCTCTGTAATGACAAAGACACACTTACAACGGCTCGAACCGGGCGAGTTGGCCGTGCGTGTAGAGGCGCGCGGCTGTGAGCTTGCATCCGGGAGATAGTAGGTTCGAATCCCACTATCGGCAGCCCTGAAAATGGTTTTCCGTGGTTTCCCATTTTCACACCAGGCAAATGCTGGGGCTGTACCTTAATTAAGGCCACGGCCGCTTCCTTCCAACTCCTAGGCCTTTCCTATCCCATCGTCGCCATAAGACCTATCTGTGTCGGTGCGACGTAAAGCCCCTAGCAAAAAAAAACAACGGCTCGGACGGTGGAAAGCTGGCCTCCTGAGCCCAACATGGCAGGCTTGACCCTGGCTCAGTCCGGTGGTATTTGAAGGTGCTCAAATACGTTAGCCTCGTGTCGGTGGATTTACTGGCACATTAAAGAACTCCTGTGAGACAAAATTCCGGCACCTCTGCGTCTCCGAAAATACGTTAATTGATTGAATTCAAATTTTAACACAATATACAATGAAATGTTTTGTATAGTGTTGATAAATTTCAGAATGTTATATTTCTAAGGGGGAAATAGGTGGTGTAGATTTTGTAATCCTTTCTCTCTTTTTTTTTTTTTTTTTGGCTCGGGGTGACTGGAAAATTGTGTTCTTGGACGCGCTGTAATCTTTCTATATCCAATGGTTATGCTGTATGACTGTGAAATACGTAAATTTATTCACTTATTTTATATGACTTTGTATTGGATTTATGATATGGATAACCGGCTGGCCGGTACAGGGAAAGTCATGAGAGGTTGCCGCGGTTGATGTACTACCTCATTTCTATCCACAGGGCGAGTTGGCCGTGCGGTTAGGAGCGCGCAGCTGTGAGCTCGCATCCGGGTGATAGTGGGTTCGAACCCTGAAGATGGTTTCCCGTGGTTTCCCCATTTTCACCTTAACTAAGGCCACGGCCGCTTCCTTCCCATTCCTAGGCCTTTCCTCTCCCATCGTAGCTATAAGACCTATCTGTATCGGTGCGACATAAAGCAAATAGCATTTCTTTGCATATCGGTAGGAGTACGTTATTTTTCAACCGTTTTGAATGGCTGTGTGCATAGCTTTCCGAAAAGGGGGAAAACTAGCAGCGGAAAACAAAATGACTCTCGGCGAAGAAGAACTCACGTCGGTCAATACCTACAAATACCTCGGCGTCACCCTGCAAACAACGTGCACACCACATAAAGGAACGTGCAACAGCTGCCATCAGAGGAATATACGATCTAAAGAACATTACCAAACTCTCACTTCGAATAGCAATTACACTCTTCTGCGCCAAAATAACTCCCACTATCTCATACGGCCTAGAGATAATATGGGAAAGGCTAACCACAACTGACCTCACCACGATAGAAAAAGTGAAAGCACGATTCTTTAAGAGAGCACTGGGCTTGGCAAGATCATCACCGTCCAGACTAATCTATGAATTAGCAAGGGTACCATTCTATATAGAAGACCTCCGATTCAAACTACACCTGCCATCTACCCTGCAAATGGAGAAGGTACTTGAGAAGAAGCATCTGAAACAACAGGACATACCACTGGATTTTTACGCAACGGAAGCAATGACCGATAGACGATGGACACAGGAAAATCAGGAACTAAGAAACGTAATCACTAGACTCGCCGTACACGGCTTCCATCACAAAATTTGCAAAAACATAAAAGGTCATGAACCGAACAAAGAATGTATATGTTCTCTGCGTGAGAATCCATGCGACAAATACCACATAACACTGTGTAGTAAAAGGAAAAAGAGCATAGTTGACTATAGCAAAGACTAAACCGCCTCGAGCATCTGTGAATCGCAGTATGTAGTGTGACAATATTCATGCTTACTTTGTAACCTTGAAACCTTTTGTTGTATCCCATTATATGGCCATCTGGCTGCAATAAATTATTATATATATAAATTCTTATAAAACGGTTGTCTGCCCTTAACTGTTTCGGCAACAACCGTTGTCTAACAGCAACTGTTTTGCCCAGCACTAGCTAGGAGTCGGAATTAAGCAGCCGTGGCCTTAGGGGAACCGGAAAGCGTGAAACGATAGAAAAATGTAACTTCAGATGTTTAGTTTCATATCTCAGAAACTAAAAGGGGTATTGTTGAATGATCTTTTGATACATTCAGAATACTTTTATCATTACTTAGGTAGAATATGAAGCTTCTATTTGTAATATTTAGCGTCAGAAAGACCGCTATAAAAATAAACATATGAGTGAAAATAAAAAGAACTGGCAGGCCAAAGAGGTAGAATTATTAAATAGGTATTGTAAAGAAAACGTAACTAATATGGAACAAAATAAGCAAAAGTCCGCCTCTGTGGTGTAGTGGTTAGTGTGATTAGCTGCCACCCACGGAGGCCCGGGTTCGATTCCCGGCTCTGCCACGAAATTTGAAAAATGGTACGAGAGCTGGAACGGGGTCCACTCAGCTTCGGGAGGTCAACTGAGTAGAGGTGGGTTCGATTCCCACCTCAGCCATCCTGGAAGTGGTTTTCCCACTTCTCCTCCAGGCAAATGCTGGGATGGTACCTAACTTAAGGCCACGGCCGCTTCCTTCCCTCTTCCTTGTCTATTCCCTTCCAATCTTCCCATCCCCCCGCAAGGCCCCTGTTCAGCATAGCAGGTGAGGCCGCCTGGGCGAGTTACTGGTCATCCTCCCCAGTTGTATCCCCCGACTCAGAGTCTGAAGCTCCAGGACACTGCCCTTGAGGCGGTAGAGGTGGGATCCCTCGTGAATCCGAGGGAAAAACCGACCCTGGACGATAAACAGATTAAGAAAGAAAGAAAGAAAGAAAGAAAGAAAGAAAGAAAGAATAAGCAAAATCGGTAAAGAATATAGAAGTAATAATCAAGTAAGCATAAGCAATCAAGAATGGTTAGTATATTTCGAAGGTTTTTGTTAGTGGTTTTACGTCGCACCGACACAGATATGTCTTATGGCGACGATGGGATAGGAAAGGCCTAGAAGTTGGAAGGAAGCGACCGTGGCTTTAATTAAGGTGCCTGGTGTGAAAATGGGAAACCACGTAAAACCATCTTCAGGGCTGCCGACAGTGGGATTCGAACCCACTATCTCCCGGATGCAAGCTCACAGTCGCGTGCCCTTAACCGCACGGCCAACTCGCCCGGTTTTCAAAGATATGTTAGGGGGTAAAGATACATGGAAAATAAACGAAATCCAGACTTTTTTTTTTCAAGGTAACGAGTCGATGGGAGCCCCAGGGCGAAGATAGTGCCCTTTTACTCATCGATGTCCGTGGAATCCCTGATGAGCCTGTTGCCTGCACTGGTGGGGTGAAAATCACTCTTTCCTGCCCGAAGGTGGGCAGGTCAGAACTGAAACCCCCTCATCGCTACGTGACGTCGGGTACGAACATGGGAGAATGGCCCTCTCAAGAAACAGAATTTGGAATGTGGGAATGAAAGTAACTGTGCCGAAACTTAGAATTTAGGAGCCAGGGCCCCCGGTACTTGAAACAAGTATTGGGTTTCCTGGCTGATTACCCTTTTTAGCAGGGTGATGCCCTCGTCGCTCGACTGGGAAAGAAGAATCCGAGACTTCGTCATCTTAACCACTCTCGTGATCTGTTCAAACAAGGTGGGCACATCGAGCTCCCGATAAATGCGAATATTAGACTTGTACCATGGAGACCGGGACATGCGGCGAAGCACCTTGCTCTGGAGAACCTGGAGACGACCAAGAGGCGTCTTTGGAATATAGCACCAGGCCTCACATCCACAGAGGATAATTGGCCGGATACACGCTAAGTGAAATCCAGATTTTGTTTTTTACGGGGGATCCCCGTAGCCCGCTCCCCCGGCGTGGCAATCGACACAATCTACATTGCCTCCGACTTGCTATTAGTTTCTGAGTAGAAAGTGATAGCAAGGAGAGTGGGAAGTGATACAATGAGTATCTGCAGACACTTTGAAAAATGGTAAGGGGGTAAAGCAGTGCTATCGGTGGAATCACTTATGAATTTTGGAAAGAGTTATATAAAAACAGCCAGATGCTGAAAATAATAACTAGAATATTCAACAACATCGTTGATGGTAGAAAAATTCCAAGTTCTTAGTAAGAAGGAAATATGCTCACCTGCTCAGTATACAAAAAGAAAGGGGAGATATCTAACACCTAATCTATAGAAGTATTACCTTGCTGGATGCACTTATTAAGATTTGTACCGGGATTCTGGTAAAAATAATTATAAAATGGGCAGAAGATTGCTCTCTACTCTCAGCATACCAGTCGGGATTTAGGAAAGGAATGAGAACCACAGATAACATATTTATAATTAAAACAATAATAGACAAATATTTAAAGTGAAAAGGTGGGAGATTATACATTGCAGCGATAGATCTACAAAAACGTTTTGATTCAGAGAGCAGGCGGGCTGTCGTTGCGAAGCTGGCTAGAATATTGTTGTCAAATAAAATGATCAGGGCCATAGAAGAACTATACACAGAGGCGATATGCACGATTGTAAAGGAAGACTTGGCAGTAGGAGAGATACAACTCAAATATTGGACTTAAGCAGGGATGTAAATTATCACCAATATTGTTCAAGCTTTCCATTAATGATGTATTAGATAATGAAGGTAAAGAGTATAGAACATGCCCATGTATGAATAATAAAGACATCCCTGGCCTAGCTTTCGTGGACGACGTCCTTCTGCTCTCTCTAACACCAGGCGGTATGCAAAACAGACTTAATAAAACTGCTGAATATTGCAGAATGTGGAATCTGCAAATACGTATTAAGAAAACAAAAGTAACGTTATTTTAAAAAAGAAATAAATTAAGGAAAAATGCAAGAGGCTGGAGATTAGAGGTATAGAACAAGAAGTTGTCAATAAAATAGAATATCTAGTAATTATAATGACATCGAATGGAAAGTGGAATGAGCAAATAAGACGTGCTAAAATGAAAGGGTTGGCCGCTTTATCCAGCACAAGATGTTTAGAGAGGAAGATGCCTAATACTGAAATAAAGTTACATAAAAATATTTGAAATGCGCTAGTGATTTCAAGAGCACTGTATGGGGCAGAAATATGGGGCATTGAAGTAGAGGGGGAAAAAATGGATGTAATAAATAACAAATTTTGCAAAATAATTATGGGGCTTCCAGCTTGCACGGCCAATTGTGGAGTTAGAAGACTATGTGAGGATGTAAGCATTCAAGGAGATATAGTCAGGAAAGTAATAAAATATTGATTACGATTAAGAAGGGAAGGAAATGCTGAATTTAGCATACAAACAAAAGATGGAACACTTAAAATATGATTACTGGCTAACCAAAGTGAAAAGGATGTTCGAAAGAGTAGAAATGGAAAGCTACTGGGGTAAAGATATTCAGTATAAAGATGAGAAAGTAATGGTCAGTGTGAAGGATATTGACAAAGAGACGATTATATAAGAAAGTGGAACTAAAAGGACACTGCTGGAATTTTGTAAAATTATACACAATATGGCCATGATCGTTAAGGCGCTGAAGTCTAAAAACGGTCTAACACCGAGGTTAGCTGGTTCGAGTCCCGTTGGTCGAAAAAAATTTCACCATCAGAATGTTGGCCGGCAGGGTAGGGGAGGTGATGGTATACAATTTCTAATCACTAGATTGCGTGCCAAAAGCCTGGATTAAATTCCAAACCTCTCCGCAGTGCTCATATGGAGTGAGGGCATATGACGCTGTTGATGGTGATTCGTCCGTCTGATGGGGACGTTAAGCCTTGAGCAGACCCCTTGGTGCTATTCGACAGGAGTAGGCTATGTGCCGGCACCGGGTTTCACCCTCTCCCTACTATCATATATCACGTCATTCATTTCATCTCTCATTAACTCCTCTGATGAGGTTGACGTCAGGAAGGGCATCCGGTCATAAAAAAACCGCCACGACAAATTCATCTCACCTCATACCCGACCCCGTAGGGAAACGGGACAAGGGTTGGACAAACCATACACAATATGGCAATAAGGAGAAAAAGGCTTCCTAAGAGAGAAGTGAGGGGAATGGTGCGGTGGCTAATGGGAATTCATAAAAATAAGGGTCAGAGAGAGAAAGATAACGAAAATCAGTGTCTAATCTGTGGAGAAGAAATGGGTGAAGTGCTTCTATAAAGCGTTTGTAGGACTGAGAGTAAAATATCTGGGAAGTGAATATAAAATGAAAATAGAAAGATAGCGAGAATTCTATACAATTGCTAAAATATTAAATAAAGAGTGGATTACGCCGGGAAAATAGCAAAATTGCTTTGTGTTTTAAAAAGTATGTGGAAAAAGGAAATTTAATAAATCAAAACAAATACAAACGAGAATAATGAAGGATAAATATAAGATGGATATGAGGCCTGCGTGCTCTAGAATAGTGAATATAATTATTAGTATGTTAAATATAATATCAAATGTAGTAATATATAAATTGTTGTATTGTCGTGCCATTGTCTTCTATTCATAATTCAGCCATTAAGTAAGGCATGTTGTTAATGGTTACGATACCGTACTGCGAAAGACTTGTGACACAAAAGTAAGTATACAATAAGCTAAGAAAAGGAAAGATACACATTGTTAACGTATGGGACAAAATAAATTATATTCAGTGTAGTAATAGTCAAATAATTATAAGAGGAAAATGTAATGCATGCATCAAACTTTAATGAATTACAATAAAAGAGTACACTTTCCCTAGTTTCAGGCAATCCGGAACTAGGGGTTGGGAGTATTCTATTATATTCTATAAAAAATATTATTTTTAAAATATTGTTAAAAATTTCCTTAACTGATGTACTTTTTTCTGAGAAAATACTCAAACCAGACCTAAGAAACTTTGCATGCATAATATTTTAACCGTTTTTGAACTGTTGAAATAAAATTATTGTCCTGTTGTTTACAGGAGTTGATTTTTATATTCTAGTTGAAAACTGACATTTTCTGTAAAACTTTTAGTGCTCTTCAATCTGGCCTCCATGAAGTAATCAAGATATAAGATTAAATTTTCTTCCACAAGCAGATCTATATAGTGTCTAAGAGACTACTAAGTTCCAAATACATTTATGTGATAGTTTCTGAGAAGAAAAGTACATAAGTTTCAAAAAATATGATTTACGGAAAATCCAAACACGAACGTGACTAGTAGTTGGCATCTAATGATATTCAGCGTGCAGAGTTATGTTTAAACCTAATTTTATTGCCTCAAGTATAACTTCAGCACAACACTAATTGATGCACCAAATTCTTCAGGAAAGATTAGAGATTTTTTAAAGCTCTAAAACGAGAATTGACATTTTTGACCCTATCACACTTCCAGGATCCCTTACTTAAAGGTACAGCCCCAGCATTTGCCTGGTGTGAAAATGGGAACCCACGGAAGATCATCTTCAGAGCTGCCGACAGTGAGGTTCGTATCCACTATCTCCCGAATACTGGATTCTGGCCGCACTTATGTGACTGGAGCCATCGAGCTCGGTGCCGAGTCTATTATTCTCCTGTCCACCTATATTCATTTCACATGACCCCATCACCAAACCCTGTATATATTTAGAGTTTCATCCGTGCAGCTCATCTCTAACTTTAGCGTTTATCCTCTTGCCATTTTCCCACCACTAATTACTTTTAAATTTTATTTTGGGGAAAATTTGGAGTAAGTTAGTCCTATGTACGTCTTAAGAAAGGAAAAGGTGGGGCTAATGATCAACTCAAAGAAGACTAAGGCCTTAAGGATTAACACCAATACATTAGACCCATTTGTTTTCAATGCTGAATCTATCGAGGACGTGGATAGCTTAACTTTGGGCAGTGTAGTTGCCAAAGATGGGGGAGCTGCACAAGATGTCTCGCAGCGCATTCCAAAAGCAAATAGTGCCTTTGTTCGGCTCTATCTGGTGTGGAAGAACAACAGAATATCTATCAGGACCAAACTCTGCATCCTTCGAAGTAATGTCAAGTCTGTTCTGTTATATGGGTCCAAGACTTGGAAAGTGACTGAAGTAATTACATCCAAGTTGCAGACCTCTGTTAACCGCTGTTTGCGAATAATTCTTAACATCTACTGGACGGAAGTAATCGCCAACCATGAAGTCTGGAGTAGGACGGGGGAGAATGAGATGGCCATGCAGATAAAGCGGCGGAAATGGATCGGGAATACACTAAGGAAGGGGAACGAGGCAACTGAGAGAGAGGCACTGGGTAAAAGGAAGAGAGGGAGACCCAAGCAAACGTGGCGAAGATCTGTTCACATGGAGGCTATGGAAGAAGGCAAGACCTGGAGTGAGGTAAAGAGGCTAGCTGTCAACAGGACCAGTTGGAGATGCTTTCTTGATGTTCCAGGAAGAACAACTGGAAGTAAGTCAAATAAGTGATGTCTTAAGAATTGAACTGACAATACTGAAGACATTTAAAAGTTTTTAGGCCTTTTCAATCGTGAAATTACCAGCGATTCGCCCGAGTGTGGGGCTTTTGATTTTAACATTTGCCATTAATTTATGGCTTTCCGGAACTCATTTTTAGAAATACTCAAGGAATCATAGGTATTAACCCACCCGATGCGCCCATGAATTAACTGTACCAGACGTACTGTTAAGTACTTTTGAGAGTATAGTGAGTGTCGTAACACTAACTGAAGTGGGTACGGAAGAAACACTGTCAAATATTGCCCCTAGTGCCAAATCAATAATAATGAATTTTTATTCAACTGAGCCTATCATCCAATTTTCAAGCAAGAGCATGAAAGGAGACGTCTTGGCAGACAGTTAGGTTGTTTTGAGATATGACTAGATAAGATATGGCTTGCTTCCAAGCGCTATTCCCAAGTGCACACATATTGTTTTACAGAGGTTGATTAACGAACTGTTGACCTAAATCAAATATAACCTACTGAGATATGTAACAAGTGAGAATTCCGATCATGAGGTTTCAAGTAAATACACAGTATATTGACTTAACTGTCAGCTATGTTACAAAAGCCAGGCTGAGTTGCTCAAACGGTACAGCGGCGCTCTCCTTCCGAACCAAAGTTGGAGGGTTCGATCCCGGGTCGGTCCACTGGCAATTAAAGGTGTTGAAATACATCAGCCTTGTGTCGGTAGATGGCGTAAAAATACTCCTACGGGGCGAAATATCACCACCTCGGCGTCTCCGTAAACCGTAAAAGTGGGACGTATAGCCAATAACACTCATCATCATCATCAACTGTTTTCGTTGTGCCTGGTTGGTCCCTACGATAAATCTTCTCGAAGTAAATCTTTCTTGAGCTGTCCTCTAAACGTCCTACATCGATCATCAGGCGGCCGTCATATCACCGTGGTCTGTGCCCCAACAAGAACGATCTCTGGATCTGGATCTGCTTGATAATCTGTCGTTCCTCATTAACTCAGTCTAGTACATCTGTATTGGTAATCTTCTGTTCCCGGATAATTTTCTACAAACGGGACCAGCACCACATATCAAAGGCTTCTAATTTCTTATTATCACCTTCGTTCAGAGTCTTGCTATAGGTTCTTTTTTATTTTGACGTAAATATATCTTAGAGCTGAATGTCATCCGGAATTTTATGAAACTAAACAGTGTCATGTAACAAAATGTGTGACGCAGAAACAGTACCTTAAGAGCTGCATAGGCCATAGATCTGTATAAAGGGCATGCACACTAGTGTCGTGCAAAACACGCTCTATGCTCGGTTCATATTTGGCGTGTATGGCTATGACCGAGCCTCGCTTCTCACAGGCGAGGCGAGCTATGTTCGTTCGAACTTGCCCCTTCATACTCGCTCCTTCACGTGCTGTCTCAGGCACAGGTGGAAGTGCTCGCTTCCCCTCGTTCTTGTTTAGCCGTACTCTGTTGTTTGTCTCGCGCACCTCTATACATGGAAACATTCGCTTTTGCCTCAATGGTGGACTTAAAACTGAGCATGTAACTGTCAATAATTAAACTCGTATTTTTAGACTGTGATTCTACAACATACTGAACTCGGGTGGCCTCGTATATATAGGTAAGCATTACTGAAAAACAATGTAGTAAATATCACTCCTGTCGGAGAAATGGTTAATAAATTTCACGTTCTACCACGTGTGTTCCTCCTGCTTAAAAACAGACTGTAACATCGTATAGAGACTATTCCACCTCGTCATTACTTCTTGCTGTACCGTTGTTTGAAGCTGGGCAGCAAAACCGCTTTTTCCAGGTACTTCACTACTGCCTTTGTGGCGTTTATTGTGTTTGCAGATACTGGAACATCTTTCGTAAGAAATCTCGTGTCATCGAATACGTGCTCAAGTGAGCAGTGCAGCATCACAAGGCATACGTCTATGTTCTTCGAAAGCTGTCTTTATGTTTGAACCCTGATCTGTTACAAAAAAAAAAAAAAAAAAAAAAAGGTCTTCAAAATCACTGAGAAATGTTTAACTCGGACATTCTTTCGTGAATTTCCTCAATTATACTTGCGCTTGTTTTCTTTGTATTTGGAATTTTTGTAGTAAAAACCACATTAGGCCGCCTCTGTGGTGTAGTGGTTAGCGTGATTAGCTGCCACCCCCGGAGGTCCGGGTTCGATTCCTGGCTCTGCCACGAAATTTGAAAAGTGGTACGAGGGCTGGAACGGGGTCCACTCAGCCTCGGGAGGTCAACTGAGTAGAGGTGGGTTCGATTCCCACCTCAGCCATCCTGGAAGTGGTTTTCCGTGGTTTCCCACTTCTCCTCCAGGCGAATGCCGGGATGGTACCTAACTTAAGGCCACGGCCGCTTCCTTCCCTCTTCCTTGCCTATCCCTTCCAATCTTCCCATCCCTCCACAAGGCCCCTGTTCAGCATAGCAGGTGAGGCCGCCTGGGCGAGGTACTGGTCATACTCCCCAGTTGTATCCCCCGACCAAGAGTCTGAAGCTCCAGGACACTGCCCTTGAGGCGGTAGAGGTGGGATCCCTCGCTAAGTCCGAGGGAAAAACCGAACTTGGAGGGTAAACAGATGATGATGATGATGATGATGATGATGAAAAACCACATTACTGATCAGCTTCCACTCTCTGTCTATATATTGCGTAGTCAGCGTCAGATAATGGGTTTGGATGTATTGGTCAGTCCACATATCAGCAGTAGCCGAGCAACATGTGTCGTGTATAGCAGAAATAATCAGCAGCATTATTTCGCTTCGCATTTCGTCTGCCTTTGTTTGGACGTTTATTCTGATTGTGGAAGGATGCGGTAACACATCAACAATATCTACTTTTCCAAAATTAGCACCGATATTAATCAGTTCTTGCCCTAATTCTTTAATGCCTTCTCCGGCAACAGTGTTATACGGTCGGAAATCTTTGGCACACATGAAATCACACGCGCTAGTTATGGTTTGCTTTGTAATGTCGGGAAATACTTGGCGAGAAATGGTTAATGAATTTCACGTGCTACCACGTGAAATTTGCAAACGTGTTTCATTTTTAAATGAGTTGTACCGGGTTTATATGTTAACAGTGCATTGCAAATTTCACAGGAAACGTACCCTGTCTGCTGACTATCTGCGTGACCACAAGCAGGAACTTCTTCCAAACATCAGAACTGAGACTATCTCTCTTGATTAGTTTATATTCACTGCCTTGAATTTTAGCCATAACGCAGTCCGTCGATTCACGTGCCATGGTGAACTTCAGCTCAAAACAAAAGGGTAACTCAACCACTCCTTCGCCCTTTTATAGCTTCGAATTCCAGGGCTTTGTTGTATATAAACAAGGGATTCCCTATATCTGGAAAAAAAACTACATTGCTTTCAAAGTCAGTAAGGCAAGCAAGGACATCATGCCTAGTCACTAAGCTTCGCTCCGAACATGACCTTTCGAACGAATTGGAGCAAACTCGGGCATTTTACCTTACACGCTCCTCTCATGCGTGATACTGGTTATATATGCAGCTAGGCACATGATGTTCTGTCTTGATTACCCGTCTCAAGTTCGAACAATGCACGACACTAATGCACACGCCCTGGATCTGTACGCCATGCCCATCCATCAATGTTTCATATCACAACCTGTTCGGTTGCTAGGTAATGTCGCGTCATACATTACACTGAAAGGCATATTTATGATCAATTGATTCCATACATACATACATACATACATAATTATAGACAGTTATGCCTTTCAGCGTTAGTGTATTTACTAAACGTCGCCACAATCCGGTATTTACAACTAGTGGTGTGGCATCATTTAGTTCTATACCTCTTGTCCTTAAATCGTTAGAAACTAAGTATAAACATTGTCATCTTGATCTTCCTCTACTTCTCTTACCCTCCGTAACAGAGTCCATTATTCTCCTAGGTGACCTATCCTCCTCCGTTCACCTCACATGACCCCCACCGAAGCAAGTTTATACGTACAGCTTCATCTATCGAGTTCATTCCTAACTTAGCCTTTATCTCCTCATTCCGAGTACCCTTCTGCCATTGTTCCCACCTGTTTGTACCAGCAATCATTATCGCTGCTTTCATGTCTGTTACTATTAACGTGTGAATAAGATATCCTGAGTCCACCCAGCTTTCACTCCTGAAAATCAAAGTTGGTTGAAAACAGAACGATGTAAAGAAAATGTCGTCAACGAGCTGACTTCCTTCTTACATAACACAGTTGATGGCAACTGCGGGCTTACTGCACCTTGATTCAATCGCACTTACTGTACTACCAACCTGAGAGAACACAAACCTAAATACTTAAAATCATCTATCTATTCCAGCTGAAAATGAAATGAAATGTCGTATGGCTTTTAGTGCCGGGATATCCCAGGACGGGTTCGTCTCGCCAGGTACAGGTCTTTCTATTTGACTCCCGTAGGCGACCTGCGCGTCGTGATGAGGATGAAATGATGATGAAGACAACACATACACCCAGCCCCCGTGCCATTGGAATTAACCAATTAAGGTTAAAATCCACGACCCGGCCGGGAATCGAACTCTGGACCCTCTGAACCGAAGGCCAGTACGCTGACCGTTCAGCCAACGAGTCGGACATCTATTCCAGCTTTGTATCACCAATTTGATATTCAATTCTGTTGAATTTCTTACGTACTGACATCAATTTAGTCTTCGACAGGCAAATTGTCATACCATACTCATTGCACCTATTTTCAAGTTCCAAGATATATATCTGTTACATAGGTTAAGAGAATTACAGAGAGACCAAGACGACGATGGTTAGACTCAGTTTCTAACGATTTAAAGATAAGAGGTATAGATCTAAAGGAAGCCACAGCACTGGTTGCAGATAAAGGATTGCGGCGACGTTTAGTAAATTCACAGAGGCTTGCAGACTGAACGTTGAAAGGCATAACAGTCTATAATGATAATGTATTTATGTCTTTTTCAATGACACAGTCAACAGTGTGCGTCACATGGACATGTTGGAAAACAGTTTCCTTTCGCAACTCTTTGCAACAAGACTACTAATAACCGGGCGAGTTGGCCGTGCGCGTAGAGG
Source organism: Anabrus simplex (assembly GCF_040414725.1). Classification (NCBI taxonomy): domain Eukaryota; kingdom Metazoa; phylum Arthropoda; class Insecta; order Orthoptera; family Tettigoniidae; genus Anabrus; species Anabrus simplex. The sequence continues at coordinate 221,349,679 of NC_090270.1, read as the reverse complement.
CGCGCGGCTGTGAGCTTGCATCCGGGAGATAGTAGGTTCGAATCCCACTATCGGCAGCCCTGAAGATGGTTTTCCGTGGTTTCCCATTTTCACACCAGGCAAATGCTGGGGCTGTACCTTAATTAAGGCCACGGCCGCTTCCTTCCAACTCCTAGGCCTTTCCTATCCCTTCGTCGCCATAAGACCTATCTGTGTCGGTGCGACGTAAAGCCCCTAGCAAAAAAAAAAAAAAAAGACTACTAATAGAGACTCGCCGTTCATGCAAGATGTTTTGAACTTCCTGCATGAAGATGCCCGAACATTTTCAGCACAGCTCAATCTGGCCACCATATAGCCCCGATCTTGATCCCTGCGACTTTTTTGCGGAGATATTTGAAGGAGATAATCTACCGATACAAACCAGAAAATTTACTGCAATTGCAAGTGGCCATTTTGAGTGATTTTCGAAGGTAGAGTGAGGACATGTATCCTAAAGTGGTCACATACATGCAGGTTCGATTTGAAGCTGCAGTACGCCGAGAAAATGGACACATTGAACATGCCCTGCATACTGACTAATCATGAAAATTTCAGTGAGTATTTAATGTCATTTTGTATTAAATATGCACTGTATGTATGTTGGGTATTCAGCCCGAAGGCTGGTTTGATCCTCCACAGCTACGCCAATAGCTGTCATAGATAGCTTAGGTGTCACTGAAGAGGCATACTATGGAAATGAGGCGTGAGGTAGTTCCCGTTGCTTTCCTCACTGAGCCAGAAGTTACTAATATATATATCAGTCTGCCAAGCCCACTAAAATGCATGCACCAACCGACCCTATGAGCAATATTTTCACTCCATTCATAGCAGGGACTGGCTGAATAAGGAATGGTATTGCTAGCATCGTTCATACCTCGGTCACTTTCATATTGTCAAAGCGAAGGATGAGACTGAGACAGGTCAATGAAAGTAACAGATTTATTTTAGCCCGTACCAGTAGACATAGTGCACTGTAAACATTACATGTTCAAATCAAATCAGCAATCTAGTTTGAGCAAGCGGTGAGAGTGGACGTGTTGTGTAGTGCGTGCCGTGAAGTATGGTGGGAGTGGAACAGTGCCGGGCCGCAATTGGGAGGTGGCAGTGGAAGGAGGGGAAGAATTCCAAAAATGGATTGGAGAAAAAAGAAGAGCTGGTAAAGATGGGTGAGGCGGTACTGGTAACAGCAGTGATAGCTGTGCTTCCAGTCATTGGTAGGTAAGGATGTATTCTGCCCGAAGGCAGGTCCGAACCTCCGCAGAGGTGTGCCTGAGTCGGAGTTTACGTGCGGTAGGATGGCCAGTTCCTTTCCGCTACTCCATTCCCTTACCCCCACCAACAGTGCGTGGCAATCCATCCAAATCTTGACCACGCCTAATGTTGTTTAACTTCGGAGATCTCACGGGATTCGGTGTTTCAACACGGCTACGGCCGTGGGGGTGGAAATAAACCCCGGCCCGAATACCAGTGGCAACTTCAGATGGGAAGATTTGGCAGCAATCAAGAAGATAGGGAGGGAAGGCATACAAGAAACCCGCCCTTGGAACCAGATGAAAGAAATAAAGGATATGATGAAAGAGCAATCAAAAGAGATAGGGGATATGAAGAAATGGATAGAAGCAAAGACAGGAGTAACGATGAACAGAACATGTAGTAATGAGAAACAAGTAGAGCTGTTAAGAGAGAAAGTAAAATATCTAGAAGATGAAGATGAAGAAGGGAGCAGAAGTGTGCAACCAGGAGATGATGAAGAAATCCATATTTGAATATGGTATTCAGCAAGATGCGAAGGAAGGTAAGGTGGACATAATTTGCAAGGTGGTGGAGGTCATACAGAACAAGATGAAAATAAATGTTAGTGAAGTGGATATAGACGGTATGGAAAGAGGGGGTAAAGCTAAAGGCCGCAAACCAATTAGAGTAAAGTTATTGTCTACTTTAATGGCAGAAATAGTGTTAAGAAACGCCAACAACTTATAAGGACAGAAATTCTGGGTAAGAGAGATATGGGTAAAGAAGGAAGTGGAAGTATAAAAACTGCGAGAAGGCATATTTGGAGGGCGAGGCAACAAGGGCTGAAGGCACGCATAAGAGGGCAACGGCTAGGGGTGTCAAATGGAAAATGGTTTAGAGAGTGGTCGGTGGGAAAATTGAAAGTGATGGACGATCATGACAGAACGGAGGTGGAAGTGAAGGCAATGCAAGAAAGAAGGAAAGTCGCACAACAAATTATGGATCGAGTGGAGGTAAGTGAGGAGAGCAACCCACGAGGAAGTGGGTAGCGCAGTGGGGATGTGGAAGAAGTGAGTCGGGAAGTGATGAGCGAGGGAGAGTCTCAAGAATCGTTAAGAGCAGAGTGCAGTGGACAAGGGAACAATAAAGGTAGTGAGATGCGTGACGAACAGAAAGAAAAAGGGGCTATGAGCAAAGGAATAAGTATGAGTCTAAAAGATTTGTGGGGTAAAAGGTATAAAGGTTTGGAAGATAAAGAGGGAAGAGAACGACAAAAAGTAAAAGGAGAAATGGAGTCAGAGAGTGAGAGAGCTTTGGTAACAAGAAGTAAGAATAGGGGAGGTAATCTGGAAGGGGGTATGGTAAGTTATAACACAATTGGAAAATAGGATTTGTGAATATTGAAGGGCTATTAGGCAAATTAAGTAATAAAAATTAAAGAAGTAGTGGAAAGTTCCGATATTGTGGCACTCTTGGAGACATGGCTTGAAATAGGGAAGGAGGTAACATGGGAAGGGTTTGTGGTTAAATATAAATACAAAAGAAAGGAGAGGAATAAGGGAAGAACCCCAGGAAGAATAGTGGTTCTAATAAAATAAGAAATTAGTGAACCAATAGAGGATATTGGGACAGAGATGCAAGAAGTGATCTGGATCAGATTTAGTATGGGGAGGGAAGAAGGGAGGGTTATGAACGTAAGTTTAGCATTTGCATGTTGCCACCGTAGGAGTTCGTTATACATAAATAAACATTTTTGAAGAGTTATTGAAGGATATTAGTATGATAAGAAGAAGTTCGCAGAAGAAGACGGTATGTTGTTATTTGGAGACTGGAATGCGAGAATAGGGGAACATAGCCCAGTGTACAGTAGAGAAGAAGGAGGCGTAATGAGGAAAAGTAGAAGAAGTGAAGATAAAGGCATAAAGAGTAATGGAGATAAACTCTTAGAAATGTGTGCAGCAGGAAATTTATATATTCTAAACGGATGGAAGGAGAGCGATAGGATTGGGAAACTGACTTATGTTACAGAATAGGGAGGAATTGTAATTGACATAGTAATAAGCTCAGAAGATATGTTGGAGGAAATGTTAAGGATGGAGGTAGGAGATTGGATCGCATCAAATAATTTTCTAGTGTGAGTGTTGTTAAAAAGGAGGGAAGGGAGGCACAAGAAGAGAGAGGTTAAGAAGAATTATGAACTAGGAAGAGGGTATATTACATATAAATGGACAGAGATAGCGGAACGGGAATTGGATACGATAATAAAAGAAGAGTTACAATTAGTAGGGTATGGATGGGAGGTTGCGTTGGAGGAAAACAACATAGATAGAGCTTTGGAACTGATTTTACACCCATTCAAGAGGATAGCACAGATTGACAGAGGCAGGAGGAAAAAAAGAGAGGGGGCGAAGGCTGGTACAGTGAGGAGTGTGAGGAAATGCGAAATAGGGTTATGGGTGCATTAAGAGAGTACAGAAAAAAGGTAGGAGCACAGAAAGAGAAGTTTTCTCTAATTTAAGGAAAGACTACAAATGGAAAATCAGTCATGAATGAAAGATCAAAAGGAAAAGATAAATAAAGAATGTAGGTCGAATAAGATGGCAAAAGATTGGGAGAGAATAAACATAAATCAAGGGTGGAAGGAGATTTGAGAAGCCAAGTATTGAGGATGAGCAGTGGTGAACTATTTTAGTGAATTACTCGGAGAGGGGGGAGGAATGGTATGGAGAAAAGGGGAAAGAAGTTATCTGGAGTGATAGGGGTATCAATATTCGAACTGAACAAAGAAATTTCAAAAGAAGAAGGCATGGGAGTGATAGGTGAAATCAGGGGTAGGTCTGCGGGAGGATGCAATGGTATTAACAATAGATTTTGAAAAAAGTAAGCAAATTGTGCTGATGATAGAGGGCATAGTGATAATATTTAACAAGTTTTGATGGGGGTAAGTACCCAAAAAGAATTGGAAACAGGAAATATATGTCCAATATACAATATACAATAATTATAGGGGTACATCTCTGTTAGATTCTCTAAGTAAAATTTATATAGGAGTTTTACCTAACAGATTAAGTGACTGGGCGGAAAAGAACTCGTTTTTTCAGCTTACCAAGGGGGCTTTAAAAAAGGAAAAAGAACGATAGACAATATAATGATAGTGAAGACGATTTTAGAGAAATACATGAGTATGGGAAGAGGCAACGTGTTTGTGGCGGTAATTGGTTTTGAAAAATCGTTTGTTAAGGTAAACAGTAGTGCGTTAGTAGAAAAATTGGGTAGGCTAGGTGTTTCGGGGAAGATGATACGTGCAGTGGAGGCAATATATAAGGAGGTCAGGTGCTGTCAGGAAAACAGGTTGAGTAGGCCATTAGAGTGTAAGGTGGGTTTAAAACAAGGATGTAAGTTATCCCCGATATTGTTTATTTTATTTATTAATGACATTTTGGATGAGCACGGCGGGAATAAATGAGCGGCACCGGTGCTTAATGGGTTTGAGATACCGGGACTGATTTTTGCAGACGATGTGATTTTGCTGACATTAACTGCAGGTGGAATGCAGCGAAGTTTAAATGCAGTGTCAGAATATACAAAGGAATGGGCCCTGAAAATGAACGGAAACAAATCTAAAGTGTTAGTAACGCAGAAACATAAAGGTAGGAAAAAGGAAATGATTTTGGATGGTGCAGGGAGAGAGGTTGGAACAAGTAAATAAGTTGGAATATCTAGGAGTGATTTTAAACAGAAGAGAGACATGGGAGGATCAACTTAAAAGAGCAAGGAGTGAAGGGTGGTAGCCTTAGCCTCAGTCAAAATTTTAGGGGCTAAATTTCCGGGAATTAGCTATAAAACCTTGAGGTTAGTCTTAAGATCAGTAGTATTCGGTAGGATAATGTATGGGGCGGAAGTATGGGGGCTGGAGGAAAAGAGGGAATACTTAAGACAAATTATTAGTGAATTTGGTAAGGCAGTGATGAGGCTCCCTCAGTGCACAGCGAATGCTGGGGTGGAATTAATGTACGGAGAAGAAATAGAGGTTGAGTGTGTGAAAAGAGTAGTCAAATACTGGAAAAGAGGGGAAAAGTACGTATAAAGGGTGCTGGCTAGAAAAAAATAAACTATACTTGGAGAGTGGGATTGTGGTACATGTGGGAAGAGGTTTGAAAGAAGAAAGAAGCTAGGGGTCAGGGGGTGATTTCGAGAATAAATAGAGATATTCAAAGGCAGAAATTGATAGAAAAGTGCAGGAACAGAGAATCGCTTAGTGTTTTAATAAAGTAATTGAAGTGACAGGGTTATATATTAGAAATGTAGATAGGTTAAATAGAGTAGGATTATTAAGGTGGCTGATGGAGATATACAAGAATAAGGGATGGACAAAGGCATAATGCGTATTATTTGGGATATCAGGCAATGATCTACACTTAATAGGTAATTCTAAATATACGGAAAAGGTAAGAAATAAACTTTTGAGTGCCAATAATCGGGAATTATTAGAAAAGGGGGATGAGAAAAATATCGTAGTGTGGATTATCAAAGAATGGGGGAACGGATGATAATTAAACAGGTATTTATGTGCGGTAAGGACAGTTTGTGAAATAAAGTTAAAAGAGGAAAGTTCATAGAAAGAAAGTTTAAGGAGCTAAGGGTGTAAAATGAGAATGAATTTGAGGAGTGTGTATGATAGATAAGCAACGTTTTTAAAGGATTTGTACGTGTAGAGTTGATTAGTGCGGTTAAGTAGGAAAAGTATGGTTACAAATATATGTGAAGAGTGAGTGAAATATAGTTAAGATAAAGACAAAAAGTTAGTAGGTTCTGTTATATGTGTTCGTAAAACGTGGAGTTACATGGCGAATGTGAAAGGTGAGTAAAGTGTAAATAAGAGTAGGGAAGTGGCAAGATACTGTAATTTGGAAGGTGCAAGTGACAAAGATAGGTCATGTTTATAACTAAGTTAGATAAGGAAAATCATGGCTCAAATGTTGACTCGCAAGTGACCTGAAATGTACTTGGAAGTAGGTTAGTGCATAAGTAATATTAAGAACTGCTAAGTCAATAGGTGAATAAGACGATTAGGTAATAAGAATGAAGGCACATGTGCTGCGGATAACAGAATGCTAAGTAAGCAGAGCTGGAAAACAGTGTTCTGCTAAGGAAGAAATGTTGATTTTAAGAAGATTGAATATAATAGGGCAGGTCTTGAGGTCTTGAGTAAATAAGTGTGTTTAAGAGTTAAGGTAGAGGAGTTTAGAATAAGTTAGTCATCGGGGTGACGCTTACATGAGGCTTGGTTTCCGCCCATGTGAGCGTCCACTTAGTAGACTTTGTATATTTGTATTTTTTGTAGGAAGGGGGGGAGGGAATGACACAAGAGGGAAGGATAGGGGGGGCCTATCCCAAATGTTGTTGGCGAAAGTGAATAGATGAAGGTTGAGTGGGAGAGAGGGAAACGGGGCGCAAGGGGTGCTGGATTCCAGCACGCGTGTGGCCTGTATTCACCGGAATGTTGAGCATATAGCTTTGTCAACTGTGTAGAGGGCCGGACGTGTCTTTCTAGGGAGGGCGGCTCCTTTTTTCCTTCACCAGTGGGGAACGGCACGGCCGGTCAGTAAGGTAGTTATAAGGGTGGAGCTTACATGTGGATAGGTTTTCCGCCCATGTGAGCGTCCATATAGTAGACTCAGTTTATTTTTACAAGGTAGTTATAAGGGTGGCGCTTGCATGTGGCCCGGTTTTCCGCCCATGTGAGCGTCCACAAGGTAGATTTAGTTTTTCTTTGTAATGAGAACATGTATTTGGGCCGAAAGCCTGTAATGTTCTTCATCAATAAATAAATAAATAAATAAATAAATTAATTAATTAATTAATTAATTAATTAATTAATACTTATTTGCAAATGAGGTTTCTACCTCGGTGGCGTATGATACAAAAATACATTGTTCTCAACAACTTCATTTTAAGTTAAAAAGAAAAGAAACCATTTTCCCTAAAAAACAGTATTATACAATTTACATTAACATTTTTTCTATTAAACACACAGCTCATCCATAATAAATTTATATTATTTACAAAATTCTACTCATAATATATTCTGTACTTACACACATAATCAACTTATATACGGTACGTGGAATCGCTTCAAAAAATACTATACACTCTTGATATAAGATTTAACTGTACATTGCTTTTTTAAAACCATTTTGGTACCTAACGTACATAATGACCTGCAGCGTCTTAACCAGAGCCTCTTTTGCCACTGCTTTTCAGAGTTCCTGAGGGGCCTTCGCAGCTACCGTGCAGTCCCAGGGCCCTCGAAATCCCCACTGTACCGGTACTTCACCCCAATAGGCAGTCCCCTACTTCAGCTGTCCAATATCCATAGACAAGGGGATGGAATTAATTTATTCACAAATATTCTTTATTATATAACATACACAGGTCGAATGCCCTCCTGCCATCAAAGAGCCTCGTATTAAATACGTTGTATATTAATTATTTTATAAACATTTTCCTGTGTATGACATTTCGTGCGCCACCCTGTACAACACACCATACTATCAATCAACGTAAAGCAACCAGCAAAAAAAAAAAAAAAAAAAAAAAAAACTCCTTTCATTACGTTCCTTCACAACTTTTCTCATTTCGATAGCCATTTTTGCAATTTTCCTTGCCGACATGCGCTGAAGAACACGCGCCATTTTACCTTAAGGCAATCATGACAAAAGTACCATCATCGCCAGATAACAGGACTCAACAATATTTCCATGTTAGCAATGCTCGGGGTCGACATGAAAATCTCATAAAATAGCTGGTGCGGTAAAACTGTGTGAGATATAAATGATCCGGGAATTGTATTCTCTACAACTTTTGTTCTGTAATACTTATCGATAGGCCTCTAATAACAACGATATTCGATTTTTTGTTTTACTGGTGGCTTTATGTTGCACCGACACAGACAGGTCTTATGGCGACGATGGGATAGGGAAGGGCTAAGAATGGGAACGAAGCGACCGTGACCTTAATTAAGGTACAGCCCCATCATTTGCCTGGTGTGAAACTGGGAAACCACGGAAAACTATCTTCAGGGCTGCTGACAGTGGGATTCGGACCCACTGTCTCCAGGATGCAAGCTCACAGCTGCGCGCCCCTCACCGCACGGCCAACTATTGCCTAGACTATATTGCCTTATTCCCCGACTTTATATGATGACTTTCATTCAATTCTGTTGAGCCATTCTCTCGTCCGTAAAACTTTTGTTACGAAATGTTTATCGATAGGACCAATAATAACATAGATATTTCTTCTTCTTCTTCTTCTTCTTCTTCTTCTTCTTCTTCTGCTTCTTAATCTGGTTATCTTCCAGGGTCGGCTTTTCCCTCGGACTCAACGAGGGATCCCACCTCTACCGCCTCAAGGTCAGTGTCCTGGAGCTTCAGACTCTGGGTCGGGGATACAACTCGGGAGGATGACCAGTACCTCGCCCAGGTGGCCTCACCTGCTATGCTGAACAGGAACCTTACGGGGGGATAGTAAGATTGGAAGGGATAGACAAGGAAGAGGGAGGGAAGCGGCCGTGGCCTTAAGTTAGGTACCATCCCGGCATTTGCCTGGAGAAGAAGTGGGAAACCACGGAAAACCACTTCCAGGATGGCTGAGGTGGGAATCGAACCCACCTCTACTCAGTTGACCTCCCGAGGCTGAGTGGACCCCGTTCCAGCCCTCGTACCACTTTTTTAAATTTCGTGGCAGAGCTGGGAATCGAACCCGGGCCTCCGGGGGTGGCAGCTAATCACACTAACCATTAAACCACAGAGGCGGACACATAGATATTTGAGAATTAAATTTTAGGCCTTCCCCTAAACTACCAATTCACCCAGCGGAAGTAAAATTATGTATAGCCTAGATTGAAAATGGAAATCCACAGCCTGTTTCCAGTCATTCGACCAGGTCAGGAATGGAATGAATGAAACCCCCATCTAGTCTCGAGGATAGGAATTGTGCCGGCTACCGAACCCTGTCGCACTCCTCTGGGGCAATGATTAATGACTGACAGATGAAATTATATTGAGAGTGTTGCTGGAATTAAGGGTGAGAGGGAAAACCAGAGTAACCAGAGAAAAACCTGTCCCACCTCCGCTTTGTCCAGCACAAATCTCACAAGGAGTAACCGGGATCTGAACCACGGAACCTAGCGGTGAGAGGCCGATGCGCTGCCGCCTTAGTCACGGAGGCTCACTATTTACAGCCTAGATTGTAGTGCCTTATTCTCCGACGTTGCATACCGATTTTCATTAAATTCTGGTCACTCATTATCTCGTGATACGCGTACAGACAGACGGACGGACGGACAGAGAGATGTGACGGAAAATTAAAAATTGCACTTCCTTCTTACAGAAATACCATTCTTTCTTAATTTATTCTGAGCAATGTACAGACAAAACTCTTAATTTTATAGATGATAAGAATGTACATATGAGATACGATGTATTACTTCCTTTGCATTGATTATGATTACCATTCACTTTATAAGTTGTATCGGTTAGACTGATGTTCTTCTTATTATTATTATTCTGCTTCTTCATCTGTTTACTCTCCAGGGTTGGTTTTTCTCTCGGACTCAGCGAGGGATCCCACCTCTACCGCCTCAAGGGCAGTATCCTGGAGCTTCAGTCTCCAGGGTCGGGATAAAACTGGGGAGGATGACCAGTACCTCGCCCAGGTGGCCTCACCTGCTATGCTGAACAGGGGGCTTGCGGGGGGATGGGAAGATTGGAAGGGATAGACAAGGAAGAAGGAAGGAAGGAAGCGGCCGTGGCCTTAGGTTAGGTACCATCCCGGCATTTGTCTGGAGGAGAAGGGGGAAATTCCAGGATGGCTGAGGTGGGAATCGAACCCGCCTCTACTCAGTTGACCTCCCGAGGCTGAGCGAACTCCATTCCATCCCTCGTACCAATTTTCAAATTTCGTGGCAGAGTCGGGAATCGAACCCGGGCCTCCGGAGGTGGCAGCTAATCACACTAACCACTACACCACAGAAGACTGATGTTCTACCATAATACAACCCCTATATTGTTGTAGGGCGTTGGAATGGCGAGCGATGAGGGGGAAATCAGTGGTAAACACATACCGTTAAGTTCAACATGAAAGCGGAACATACTTCGACAAGTTGTGTGTGAATTTTTATTTGACGATGCTGGATTTAGAATGTTAAACTAGTAGTAGTTCTTGTAATATTTCCTTTCCATGGAATTGCTTGTTGTACTCTTGTTGTAGTAGTTCTTGTTGTTGTTGTTGTTGTTGTTGTTCTTGTTGTTGTTATTGTTGTTGGGTAATTTTGAGGCTAGAATTCGAGGACGAGACTGTCTTTGCAGGCGGAAGTGTTTTTCTAAGTACTCTGACTCAGAAAAGATTATTTGTTAATCCATTTTATCACATGATCGATAAATATTATCAAGATAATTGTCTTTGTGGACTAATTTGCGACATTCTTGGACAACGTTTTAGAAAACGGGTAAATGAAATGGTGTATGGCTTTTAATACCGGGAGAGTTCGAGGACAAGTTCGGCTCGTCAGATGCAGGTCTTTTAATTTCGACACCAGGAGGCGACCTGCGCGTCGTGATGAGGACGAATTGATAGTGAAGACAAATACAGTAGAGATAATACGCGACACTTACGGATTTCGCCTTGCTAAAATGGGAGACAATTCGACGGTGGCGCTCCTAGTGACTTGACCTGAACAAATCGCACTAAATTCAAATATCAATGGGAATGTATATACGGAAATGGATAAGTTAATTACGTCTAGAAAGAAAGTGTTATTGAGATATTAACTTCGAAGTTGCTAAAGCAATTCTGGATAAATGAAGGAAGAATTATTTAAAAGGTTATTATTCAAAGACTGAAATGAGACATATAAACAAGAAGTGAAATGGACTGGTGTGAAATGGCTTGATCTTTCATTTATGCATTATTTTTTTAGCTTTAGCATTCCTGCCTGAACTCTTACGGTTGGATTTGTCTTTTTTCTCATTTATAAACATTGTATCATCACATTAAGACACTTGTCAATAAAAATATCGGCACATTTCTTACACATATGATGCAATGAATTAACATTTAATAGCTGGACAATTTTCCTCTTAACATGAAGCCTACTAACAGAAAGATATTCCTTACACATATGATGCAATGATTTAACATTTAATAATAATAATAATGTTTTTTGTTTTACGTCCCACTAACTACTCTTTTACGGTTTTCGGAGACGCCGAGGTGCCGGAATTTAGTCCCGCAGGAGTTCTTTCACGTGCCAATAAATCTACCGACACGAGGCTGACGTATTTGAGCACCTTCA